>NC_090381.1:12822748-13128380 GCF_036365525.1 Heterodontus francisci | reverse complement strand
GGTATTACAAGTTGGTTATCTGAAAGATGGTAATATTCTCTGTTGGTTTTCTTTCTTTGAGGGAAAGCTAGTGCAATTCTTTGGACCCAAATAAGTGTCTGAGAATTTGTCTGGTTTGAACTTTATTCAAGTTGCTTCATGGGGTTGTACTCCTGATTTGGTTTAGTCCATACAAGGGGTTAAAGTCATAAATCACTTCATCCCCACCACTCACTCAGCAGCTCCACTGCACAACCCCCTCCCCACTCACTCACTCAGCAGCTCCACCTCACAACCCCACAATCTCTCTCCCTCGCTCAGCTCCCACACTCACCCTCCCTGACCCCCACAGTCTCTCTCTCACAGTCGCTCTCTCCTCCTCTCTCAATCTCTCTCTTGCATTCTCCCTCTGGCTCTCCCCAACACACACCTCACGGCCCTCCCACCCCTTACACCACAAGCTCCCCCCACCCCAGCTCCCGGCACATTTGTTTCCCTCCTCCCCCCCCCCACCCACCCACAACTCTGCTCCTCCACTCCCTCAGCTCCCCCAACCCGAGAGGAGGTGGGGTGCTGTAGGGAGGGTGAGGAGGTTGAGGAGCTGGGGTACCTGCTGGGTGTGGAGTCGATGTTGAGGTGTGGGAGAACGCAGCTGGGGTGCCGGCAGGAGAAGCTGGGCGTCAGTTATGGGAGCAGAGCAGGGAACTGATTGCGGCAATTGAGGGGGTGGGGGGGAGGAGGTGTATGGGTGTAATTCACTTTTTCAAAGCCAAATAAAGGGAAAAGTGAAACAGTAATGGCTGCAGCTACCATCTTCAAAACTTTTGGGCCCACTGCCAGATCGGTGAAAACTCTGAACTCCCAGTAAATTGCCTGCTGTACTGACAGAGCTTCTACCTTCCAGGGTCCTGCATGTGTCCTTGCTCACTGCTATTTGTGTGGTCTCGTCCTGGATTTTCATCACTCAGGTAGACAGTTTGCTGTTCCTTGGTCTTTTTTTTTGTTGCTGTATCTTAGACAGTGGCACAATGAGATGGTCGGTGATCTTCAGAAAAAATAAATAGTTCCCGATGCTGCCAACATGTAATATTGCTTGCCCTTTGGTGCGTGATCTATTGTCAAGAGTCACAGGAATACAAGTAATATTCAAAATAAATGTGGGGTTTTATTATAACCAAACTGGAACATATATACAATAGTAGTAACTGTATTAACTGCAGAAGTACATCTGAACATGTCTTCCAATGTGGAGTTTCACTCACAACTAACTTCCTCTGATGTCATCCTTAAGGTGGTCCGCCCTTAAGATCATCCCACAACACTTTTATTCCCATGTGGCATTGTGAAGGCTAGAACTGGGATTTATGTTACATCATAAACTTTCATCTCCTGTATGTAATTGTGACCAATGTAATCCTGTGAGAGAGAGTGCAGCTGTTTCTCACAATTATACAACATATTCCCTGGAATATGATATAAATTCCTGATCGGTGTAACATTACACAACTTTAACAATTCCTGTTCTCTTTGGGAATTTGCTGCCATGTGGACTCAGTATTTTCGGACGATTCACCTGTGAGACTTGGCTCTCTTTGAGCTATGGTGCAAACTAAGTGTGACAGTGTCATGATTCTGGTACCAGACTAGTAATCCAGCGATCAGGAGTTTGAATCCCAGTCTGGAAGTTTTGAAATTGAATTCCATAAATCAGGTCACTTGAGGGCTGGTGCCAAGAAACTGATCCTAAAAGCTGCAGGATGGTTGTGTAAATAAATCCACTGGTTCACGAGTGTCCTTTAGGGGAAAGGAATCTACTACCCAATCTGGTGTGACACCTGCCTTCCACTCCACATTATTTGGTAATAGTGAAAAGGAGGTTTGTGCTTGGAGGTAGGAGATCCTGTTCCATGTGGTCCAGGACTGTGGGTGATGTCACATGTTTGAAACTGTATCGCAAGTGAAATATTTTTAACTTGCATTCATGATTTATGCTGTGTTCGGAATGACCAAGTGGACCCAGCGCAGACCCAACTCTGGTTGTCTTGGAGAAAGACTCAGGACGCAGCTCAGGCAGCTGCACCCCGAAATACACAGCACACAGCAGTAAAGCACAGTAGTGGAGAGACACCGATACAAACCTCAGTGATCATCTGTTAGGCCAATAGACACTGACACCAGTGCTGACGAATTGAAAGATAACCCTAAAGATCAGCAAACAGAATAGTGCTGGGGAATAGGCATAGAATACCATGCTTCTTTTGGGTTCAATATGTTCCCCCTGGGCAACTCTTCCTAACTTGATGATAAGAATCACAAATTCCAAATGCTTAACTCTGGTTTCAAGAAATTAACTGCAGTACAGTCAGTGTAAAAGATAATGTACATTATGCAGCAGAAAGCACAGATTGTCTGTGCAGGATAGGAGAAACAGAGTTAACTGTACAGCTGCTGAGTGTATCTAATCAGATAGACAGAAAAATACCAACTCCTTCACCACCCACATGAAGCCTGTCCCACTCTCAGATATCAGATCCTCCAACACGAACACACATACCCAGGCCCATACTCAATTACCAGCTCCTCCAACATTAAAATACAAAGCCTGTCTGACTCTCAGACACCAGAACCTCCAATGCTAATACACACAGCCTGTCTCACTCTCAGATACCAGCTCCTCTAACACTAAGACACCCAGTCTGTCCCACTCTCAGACACCAGCTCCTCTAACACTAATAGACACAGCCTGTCTCACTCTCAGAGACCAGCTCCTCTAACACTAATACACACTGCCTGTCCCACTCTCAGATACCAGCTCCTGCAACACTAATACACACAGCCAGTCTCACTCTCAGATACCAGCTCCTCGAACACGAATACACACAGTCTGTCTCACTCTCAGATACCAGCTCCTCTGACACTAATACACACAGCCTGTCTCACTCTCAGTTACCAGCTCCTCTAACACTGATACACACAGTCTGTCCCACTCTCAGATACCAGCTCCTCTGACACTAATACACACTGCCTGTCCCACTCTCAGATACCAGCTCCTGCAACACTAATACACACAGCCTGTCTCACTCTCAGATACCAGCTCCTGCAACACTAATACACACAGCCTGTCTCACTCTCAGATACCAGCTCCTCTAACACTAATACACACTGCCTGTCCCACTCTCAGATACCAGCTCCTGCAACACTAATACACACAGCCTGTCTCACTCTCAGATACCAGCTCCTCGAACACTAATACACACAGTCTGTCTCACTCTCAGATACCAGCTCCTCTGACACTAATACACACAGCCTGTCTCACTCTCAGATACCAGCTCCTCTAACACTGATACACACAGTCTGTCCCACTCTCAGATACCAGCTCCTCTGACACTAATACACACAGTCTGTCCCACTCTCAGATACCATGTCCTCAAACACTAATACACACATTCTGTCCCACTCTCAGATACCAGTTCCTCTAACACTAATACAAACAGCATGTCCCACTCTCAGATAGCAGCTCCTCCAACACTAATACACACAGCATGTCCCACTCTCAGATACCAGCTCCTCTAACACGAATACACACCGTCTGTCCCACTCTCAGATAGCAGCTCCTCTAACACTAATACACACAGTCTGTCTCACTCTCAGATAGCAGCTCCTCTAACACTATTGCACACAGCCTGTCCCACTCTCAGATACCAGCTCCTCTAACACTAATACACACATTCTGTCCCACTCTCAGATAGCAGCTCCTCCAACACTAATACACACAGCATGTCCCACGATCAGATACCAGCTCCTCTTACACTATTACACACAGACTGTCCCACTCTCAGATACCAGCTCCTCTAACACTAATACACACAGCCTGTCTCACTCTCAGATACCATCTCCTCTAATACTAATACACACAGCCTGTCCCACTCTCAGATACCAGCTCCTCTAACACTAATACACACAGCCTTTCTCACTCTCAGATACCAGCTCCTCTAACACTACTACACACAGCGTTTCTCACTCTCAGATACCAGCTCCTCTTACACTAATACACACTGCCTGTCTCACTCTCAGATACCAGCTCCTCAAACCTAATACACACAGCCTGTCTCACTCTCAGATACCAGCTCCTCTAACACTAATACACACAGCCTGTCTCACTCTCAGATAGCAGCTCCTCTAACACAAATACACACAGCCTGTCTCACTCTCAGATAGCAGCTCCTCTAACACAAATACACACTGCCTGTCTCGCTCTCAGATACCAGCTCCTCTAACACTCTTACACACAGCCTGTCTCACTCTCAGATAGCAGCTCCTCTAACACAAATACACACAGCCTGTCTCACTCTCAGATAGCAGCTCCTCTAACACTAATACACACTGCCTGTCTCACTCTCAGATACCAGCTCCTCTAACACTCTTACACACTGCCTGTCTCACTCTCAGTTACCAGGTCCTCTAACACAAATACACACAGCCTGTCTCACTCTCAGATACCAGCTCCTCTAACACTAATACACACAGCCCGTCTCACTCTCAGATACCAGATCCTCTAACACTAATACACACAGCCTGTCTCACTCTCAGATACCAGCTCCTCGAACACTAATATAAACAGCCTGTCTCACTCTCAGATACCAGCTCATCTAACACTAATACACACAGCCTTTCTCACTCTCAGATAGAAGCTCCTCTAACACTAATACACACAGGCTGTCTCAATCTCAGATACCAGCTCCTCTGACACTAACACACACAGCCTGTCTCACTCTCAGATACCAGTTCCTCTAACACTAATACACACAGTCTGTCTCACTCTCAGATACCAGCTCCTCTAACACTAATACACACAGCCTGTCTCACTCTCAGATACCAGCTCCTCTAATACTAATACACACAGCCTGTCCCACCCTCAGATAGCAGCTCCTCTAACACTAATACACACAGCCTGTCTCACTCTCAGATACCATCTCCTCTAATACTAATACACACAGTCTGTCTCACTCTCAGATACCAGCTCCTCTAATACTAATACACACAGCCTGTCCCACCCTCAGATACCATCTCCTCTAATACTAATACACACAGTCTGTCTCACTCTCAGATACCAGCTCCTCTAATACTAATATACACAGCCTTTCTCACTCTCAGATACCAGCTCCTCAAACCTAATACACACAGCCTGTCTCACTCTCAGATACCAACTCCTTAAAACTGATACACACTGCCTGTCTCACTCTCAGATACCAGCTCCTCCAACACTAATACACACAGCCTGTCTCACTCTCAGATACCAACTCCTTAAAACTGATACACACAGCCTGTCTCACTCTCAGATACCAACTCCTTAAAACTGATACACACAGCCTGTCTCACTCTCAGATACCAACTCCTTAAAACTGATACACACTGCCTGTCTCACTCTCAGATACCAGCTCCTCCAACACTAATACACACAGCCTGTCTCACTCTCAGATACCAACTCCTTAAAACTGATACACACTGCCTGTCTCACTCTCAGATACCAGCTCCTCTAACACTAATACACACAGTCTGTCTCACTCTCAGATACCAGCTCCTCTAACACTAATACACACAGCCTGTCTCACTCTCAGATACCAGCTCCTCTAATACTAATACACACAGCCTGTCCCACCCTCAGATACCAGCTCCTCTAACACTAATACACACAGCCTGTCTCACTCTCAGATACCAGCTCCTCTAACACTAATACACACAGCCTGTCTCACTCTCAGATACCAGCTCCTCTAATACTAATACACACAGCCTTTCTCACTCTCAGATACCAGCTCCTCTAATACTAATACACACAGCCTGTCCCACTCTCAGATACCATCTCCTCTAATACTAATACACACAGTCTGTCTCACTCTCAGATACCAGCTCCTCTAATACTAATACACACAGCCTTTCTCACTCTCAGATACCAGCTCCTCTAACAATAATATACACAGCCTTTCTCACTCTCAGATACCAGCTCCTCTAACACTAATACACACAGCCTGTCTCACACTCAGATACCAGCTCCTCAAAGCTAATACACACAGCCTGTCTCACTCACAGATACCAGCTCCTCTGACACTAATACACACTGCCTGTCTCACTCTCAGATACCAGCTCCCCTAACACCAATGCACACTGCCTGTCTCACTCTCAGATACCAGCTCCTCTAATACTAATACATACAGTCTGTCTCACTCTCAGATACCAGCTCCTCCAACACTAATACACACAGCGTGTCTCACTCTCAGATAACAGCTCCTCTCGCACTAATGCACACAGCCTGTCTCACTCTCAGATACCAGCCCTCTAACACTAATACACACAGCCTGTCTCAATCTCAGATAGCAGCTCCTCCAACACTAATACACACAGCCTGTCTCACTCTCAGATACCATCTCCTCTAATACTAATACACACAGTCTGTCTCACTCTCAGATACCAGCTCCTCTAACACTAATACACACAGCGTGTCTCTCTCTCAGATAACAGCTCCTCTCGCACTAATGCACACAGCCTGTCTCACTCTCAGATACCAGCCCTCTAACACGAGTACACACAGCCTGTCTCAATCTCAGATAGCAGCTCCTCTAACACTAATACACACAGCCTGTCTCACTGTCAGATAACAGCTCCTCTAACACTAATACACACAGCCTGTCTCACTCTCAGATACCAGCTCCTCTAACACTAATACACACAGCCTGTCCCACTCTCAGATAGCAGCTCCTCTAACACTAATACACACAGCCTGTCTCACTCTCAGACACCAGCTCCTCTAACACTAATAGACACAGCCTGTCTCACTCTCAGATACCAGCTCCTCTAACACTAATACATACAGCCTGTCTCACTCTCAGATACCAGCTCCTCTAACACAAAGACACACAGCCTGTCTCACTCTCAGATACCAGCTCCTCTAACACTAATACACACAGTCTGTCCCACTCTCAGATACCAGCTCCTCTAATACTAATACACACTGCCTGTCTCACTCTCAGATAGCAGCTCCTCTAACACTAATACACACAGCCTGTCTCACTCTCAGATACCAGCTCCTCTAACACTAATGCACACAGTCTGTCCCACTCTCAGATACCAGCTCCTCAAACCTAATACACACAGCCTGTCTCACTCTCAGATAGCAGCTCCTCTAACACTAATACACACTGCCTGTCTCACTCTCAGATACCAGCTCCTCCAACACCAATGCACACTGCCTGTCTCACTCTCAGATACCAGCTCCTCTAACACTAATACACACAGCCTGTCTCATTCTCAGATAGCAGCTCCTCTAACACTAATACACACTCCTGTCTCACTCTCAGATACCAGCTCCTCTAACACTAATACACACAGCATGTCTCACTCTCAGATACCAGCTCCTCTAACACTAATACACACTGCCTGTCTCACTCTCAGATACCAGCTCCTCTAATACTAATACACACTGCCTGTCTCACTCTCAGATACCAGCTCCTCTAACACTAATACACACTGCCTGTCTCACTCTCAGATACCAGCTCCTCTAATACTAATACACACTGCCTGTCTCACTCTCAGATACCAGCTCCTCTAACACTAATACACACAGCCTGTCTCACTCTCAGATACCAGCTCCTCTAACACTAATACACACAGCCTGTCTCACTCTCAGATACCAGCTCCTCTAACACTAATACACACAGCCTGTCTCACTCTCAGATACCAGCTCCTCTGATACTAATACACACAGCCTGTCTCACTCTCAGATACCAGCCCTCTAACACTAATACACACAGCCTGTCTCACTCTCAGATAGCAGCTCCTCTAACACTAATACACACAGCCTGTCTCACTCTCAGATACCATCTCCTCTAATACTAATACACACAGCCTGTCCCACTCTCAGATACCAGCTCCTCGAACACTAATGCACACAGCCTTTCTCACTCTCAGATACCAGCTCCTCTAATACTAATACACACAGCCTGTCTCTCTCTCAGATAGCAGCTCCTCTAACACTAAGACACACAGCCTGTCTCACTCTCAGATACCAGCTCCTCTAACACTAATACACACAGCCTGTCTCACTCTCAGATACCAGCTCCTCTAATACTAATACACACAGCCTGTCCCAATCTCAGATACCAGCTCCTCAAACCTAATACACACAGCCTGTCTCACTCTCAGATACCAGCTCCTCTAATACTAATACACACAGCCTGTCTCTCTCTCAGATACCAGCTCCTCGAACACGAATACACACAGTCTGTCTCACTCTCAGATACCAGCTCCTCTGACACTAATACACACAGCCTGTCTCACTCTCAGTTACCAGCTCCTCTAACACTGATACACACAGTCTGTCCCACTCTCAGATACCAGCTCCTCTGACACTAATACACACTGCCTGTCCCACTCTCAGATACCAGCTCCTGCAACACTAATACACACAGCCTGTCTCACTCTCAGATACCAGCTCCTGCAACACTAATACACACAGCCTGTCTCACTCTCAGATACCAGCTCCTCTAACACTAATACACACTGCCTGTCCCACTCTCAGATACCAGCTCCTGCAACACTAATACACACAGCCTGTCTCACTCTCAGATACCAGCTCCTCGAACACTAATACACACAGTCTGTCTCACTCTCAGATACCAGCTCCTCTGACACTAATACACACAGCCTGTCTCACTCTCAGATACCAGCTCCTCTAACACTGATACACACAGTCTGTCCCACTCTCAGATACCAGCTCCTCTGACACTAATACACACAGTCTGTCCCACTCTCAGATACCATGTCCTCAAACACTAATACACACATTCTGTCCCACTCTCAGATACCAGCTCCTCTAACACTAATACAAACAGCATGTCCCACTCTCAGATAGCAGCTCCTCCAACACTAATACACACAGCATGTCCCACTCTCAGATACCAGCTCCTCTAATACTAATACACACTGCCTGTCTCACTCTCAGATACCAGCTCCTCTAATACTAATACACACAGCCTGTCTCACTCTCAGATACCAGCTCCTCTAACACTAATACACACAGCCTGTCTCACTCTCAGATACCAGCTCCTCTAACACTAATACACACAGCCTGTCTCACTCTCAGATACCAGCTCCTCTAACACTAATACACACAGCCTGTCTCACTCTCAGATACCAGCTCCTCTGATACAAATACACACAGCCTGTCTCACTCTCAGATACCAGCCCTCTAACACTAATACACACAGCCTGTCTCACTCTCAGATAGCAGCTCCTCTAACACTAATACACACAGCCTGTCTCACTCTCAGATACCATCTCCTCTAATACTAATACACACAGCCTGTCCCACTCTCAGATACCAGCTCCTCGAACACTAATACACACAGCCTGTCTCACTCTCAGATACCATCTCCTCTAATACTAATACACACAGCCTTTCTCACTCTCAGATACCAGCTCCTCTAACACTAATACACACAGCCTGTCTCACTCTCAGATACCAGCTCCTCTGACACTAATACACACAGTCTGTCTCACTCTCAGATACCAGCTCCTCTGACACTAATACACACAGCCTGTCTCACTCTCAGATACCAGCTCCTCTAACACTGATACACACAGTCTGTCCCACTCTCAGATACCAGCTCCTCTGACACTAATACACACAGTCTGTCCCACTCTCAGATACCATGTCCTCAAACACTAATACACACATTCTGTCCCACTCTCAGATACCAGCTCCTCTAACACTAATACAAACAGCATGTCCCACTCTCAGATAGCAGCTCCTCCAACACTAATACACACAGCATGTCCCACTCTCAGATACCAGATCCTCTAATACTAATACACACTGCCTGTCTCACTCTCAGATACCAGCTCCTCTAATACTAATACACACAGCCTGTCTCACTCTCAGATACCAGCTCCTCTAACACTAATACACACAGCCTGTCTCACTCTCAGATACCAGCTCCTCTAACACTAATACACACAGCCTGTCTCACTCTCAGATACCAGCTCCTCTAACACTAATACACACAGCCTGTCTCACTCTCAGATACCAGCTCCTCTGATACTAATACACACAGCCTGTCTCACTCTCAGATACCAGCCCTCTAACACTAATACACACAGCCTGTCTCACTCTCAGATAGCAGCTCCTCTAACACTAATACACACAGCCTGTCTCACTCTCAGATACCATCTCCTCTAATACTAATACACACAGCCTGTCCCACTCTCAGATACCAGCTCCTCGAACACTAATGCACACAGCCTTTCTCACTCTCAGATACCAGCTCCTCTAATACTAATACACACAGCCTGTCTCTCTCTCAGATAGCAGCTCCTCTAACACTAAGACACACAGCCTGTCTCACTCTCAGATACCAGCTCCTCTAACACTAATACACACAGCCTGTCTCACTCTCAGATACCAGCTCCTCTAATACTAATACACACAGCCTGTCCCAATCTCAGATACCAGCTCCTCAAACCTAATACACACAGCCTGTCTCACTCTCAGATACCAGCTCCTCTAATACTAATACACACAGCCTGTCTCTCTCTCAGATACCAGCTCCTCGAACACGAATACACACAGTCTGTCTCACTCTCAGATACCAGCTCCTCTGACACTAATACACACAGCCTGTCTCACTCTCAGTTACCAGCTCCTCTAACACTGATACACACAGTCTGTCCCACTCTCAGATACCAGCTCCTCTGACACTAATACACACTGCCTGTCCCACTCTCAGATACCAGCTCCTGCAACACTAATACACACAGCCTGTCTCACTCTCAGATACCAGCTCCTGCAACACTAATACACACAGCCTGTCTCACTCTCAGATACCAGCTCCTCTAACACTAATACACACTGCCTGTCCCACTCTCAGATACCAGCTCCTGCAACACTAATACACACAGCCTGTCCCACTCTCAGATACCAGCTCCTCGAACACTAATACACACAGTCTGTCTCACTCTCAGATACCAGCTCCTCTAACACTGATACACACAGTCTGTCCCACTCTCAGATACCAGCTCCTCTGACACTAATACACACAGTCTGTCCCATTCTCAGATACCATGTCCTCAAACACTAATACACACATTCTGTCCCACTCTCAGATACCAGCTCCTCTAACACTAATACAAACAGCATGTCCCACTCTCAGATAGCAGCTCCTCCAACACTAATACACACAGCATGTCCCACTCTCAGATACCAGCTCCTCTAACACGAATACACACCGTCTGTCCCACTCTCAGATAGCAGCTCCTCTAACACTAATACAAACAGCATGTCCCACTCTCAGATACCAGCTCCTCTAACACTATTGCACACAGCCTGTCCCACTCTCAGATACCAGCTCCTCTAACACTAATACACACATTCTGTCCCACTCTCAGATAGCAGCTCCTCCAACACTAATACACACAGCATGTCCCACGATCAGATACCAGCTCCTCTTACACTATTACACACAGACTGTCCCACTCTCAGATACCAGCTCCTCTAACACTAATACACACAGCCTGTCTCACTCTCAGATACCATCTCCTCTAATACTAATACACACAGCCTGTCCCACTCTCAGATACCAGCTCCTCTAACACTAATACACACAGCCTTTCTCACTCTCAGATACCAGCTCCTCTAACACTACTACACACAGCGTTTCTCACTCTCAGATACCAGCTCCTCTTACACTCATACACACTGCCTGTCTCACTCTCAGATACCAGCTCCTCAAACCTAATACACACAGCCTGTCTCACTCTCAGATACCAGCTCCTCTAACACTAATACACACTGCCTGTCTCACTCTCAGATACCAGCTCCTCTAACACTCTTACACACAGCCTGTCTCACTCTCAGATAGCAGCTCCTCTAACACAAATGCACACAGCCTGTCTCACTCTCAGATAGCAGCTCCTCTAACACTAATACACACTGCCTGTCTCACTCTCAGATAGCAGCTCCTCTAACACTCTTACACACAGCCTGTCTCACTCTCAGATAGCAGCTCCTCTAACACAAATACACACAGCCTGTCCCACTCTCAGATACCAGCTCCTCTAATACTAATACACACAGCCTGTCTCACTCTCAGATAGCAGCTCCTCTAACACTAATACACACAGTCTGTCTCACTCTCAGATACCAGCTCCTCTAACACTAATACACACAGCCTGTCTCACTCTCAGATAGCAGCTCCTCTAACACTAATACACACTGCCTGTCTCACTCTCAGATACCAGCTCCTCTAACACTCTTACACACTGCCTGTCTCACTCTCAGTTACCAGGTCCTCTAACACAAATACACACAGCCTGTCTCACTCTCAGATACCAGCTCCTCTAACACTAATACACACAGCCCGTCTCACTCTCAGATACCAGCTCCTCTAACACTAATACACACAGCCCGTCTCACTCTCAGATTCCAGATCCTCTAACACTAATACACACAGCCTGTCTCACTCTCAGATACCAGCTCCTCTAACACTAATACACACAGCCTGTCTCACTCTCAGATACCAGCTCCTCTAACACTAATACACACAGCGTGTCTCACTCTCAGATGCCAGCTCCTCTGATACGAATACACACAGCCTGTCTCACTCTCAGATAACAGCTCCTCTCGCACTAATGCACACAGCCTGTCTCACACTCAGATACCAGCCCTCTAACACTCATACACACAGCCTGTCTCAATCTCAGATAGCAGCTCCTCTAACACTAATACACACAGCCTGTCCCACTCTCAGATACCAGCTCCTCTAATACTAATACACACAGCCTGTCCCACTCTCAGATACCAGCTCCTCGAACACTAATGCACACAGCCTTTCTCACTCTCAGATACCAGCTCCTCTAACGCTAATACACACAGCCTGTCTCACTCTCAGATAGCAGCTCCTCTAACACTAATACACACAGCCTGTCTCACTCTCAGATACCAGCTCCTCTAACACTAATACACACAGTCTGTCTCACTCTCAGATACCAGCTCCTCTAATACTAATACACACAGCCTGTCTCACTCTCAGATATCAGCTCCTCTAATACTAATACACACAGCCTGTCTCACTCTCAGATACCAGCTCCTCTAACACTAATACACACAGCCTGTCTCACTCTCCGATACCAGCTCCTCTAACACTAATACCCACAGCCTGTCTCACTCTCAGATACCAGCTCCTCTAACACTAATACACACAGCCTGTCTCACTCTCAGATACCAGCTCCTCTAACACTAATACACACAGCCTGTCCCACTCGCAGATACCAGCACCTCTAACACGAATACACACAGTCTGTCTCACTCTTAGATAGCAGCTCCTCTAACACTAGTATACACAGCCTGTCTCACTCTCAGATACCAGCTCCTCTAACACTAATACACACAGCCTGTCTCACTCTCAGATACCAGCTCCTCTAACACGAATACACACAGTCTGTCTCACTCTTAGATAGCAGCTCCTCTAACACTAGTATACACAGCCTGTCTCACTCTCAGATACCAGCTCCTCTAACACTAATACACACAGCCTGTCTCACTCTCAGATACCAGCTCCTCTAACACTAATACACACAGCCTGTCCCACTCTCTGTTACCAGCTCCTCTAACACTAATACACACAGCCTGTCCCACTCTCAGATACCAGCTCCTCTAATACGAATACACACAGCCTGTCTCACTCTCAGATACCAGCTCCTCTAACACTAATACACACAGCCTGTCCCACTCTCTGTTACCAGCTCCTCTAACACTAATACACACAGCCTGTCCCACTCTCAGATACCAGCTCCTCTAATACGAATACACACAGCCTGTCTCACTCTCAGATTAAGCTCCTCTAATACTAATACACACAACCTGTCTCACTCTCAGATACCAGCTCCTCTAACACTAATACACACAGTCTGTCCCACTCTCAGATACCAGCTCCTCAAACCTAATACACACAGCCTGTCTCACTCTTAGATAGCAGCTCCTCTAACACTAATACACACAGCCTGTCTCACTCTCAGATACCAGCTCCACTGACACTAATACACACTGCCTGTCTCACTGTCAGATACCAGCTCCTCGAACACTAATACACACAGCCTGTCTCACTCTCAGATAGCAGCTCCTCTAACACTAATACACACAGCGTGTCTCACTCTCAGATACCAGCTCCTCTGATACTAATACACACAGCCTGTCTCACTCTCAGATAACAGCTCCTCTCGCACTAATGCACACAGCCTGTCTCACACTCAGATACCAGCCCTCTAACACTTATACACACAGCCTGTCTCAATCTCAGATAGCAGCTCCTCTAACACTAATACACACAGCCTGTCTCACTTTCAGATACCAGCTCCTCTAATACTAATACACACAGCCTGTCCCACTCTCAGATACCAGCTCCTCTAATACTAATACACACAGCCTGTCCCACTCTCAGATACCAGCTCCTCTAATACTAATACATACAGCCTGTCTCACTCTCAGATACCAGCTCCTCAAACCTAATACACACAGCCTGTCTCACTCTTAGATACCAGCTCCTCTAACACTAATACACACAGCCTGTCTCACTCTCAGATACCAGCTCCTCTGACACTAATACACACTGCCTGTCTCACTCTCAGATACCAGCTCCTCCAACACCAATGCACACTGCCTGTCTCACTCTCAGATACCAGCTCTTCTAACACTGATACACACAGCCTGTCTCACTCTCAGATTACAGCTCCTCCAACACTAATACACACAGCCTGTCTCACTCTCAGATACCAGCTCCTCTAACACTAATACACACAGCCTGTCTCACTCTCAGATACCAGCTCCTCTAACACTAATACACACAGCCTGTCTCACTCTCAGATACCAGCTCCTCTAACACTAATACACACAGCGTGTCTCACTCTCAGATGCCAGCTCCTCTGATACGAATACACACAGCCTGTCTCACTCTCAGATAACAGCTCCTCTCGCACTAATGCACACAGCCTGTCTCATACTCAGATACCAGCCCTCTAACACTCATACACACAGCCTGTCTCAATCTCAGATAGCAGCTCCTCTAACACTAATACACACAGCCTGTCTCACTCTCAGATACCATCTCCTCTAATACTAATACACACAGCCTGTCCCACTCTCAGATACCAGCTCCTCGAACACTAATGCACACAGCCTTTCTCACTCTCAGATACCAGCTCCTCTAACGCTAATACACACAGCCTGTCTCACTCTCAGATAGCAGCTCCTCTAACACTAATACACACAGCCTGTCTCAGTCTCAGATACCAGCTCCTCAAATACTAATACACACAGCCTGTCACAGTCTCTGATACCAGCTCCTCTAACACTAATACACACAGCCTGTCTCACTCTCCGATACCAGCTCCTCTAATACGAATGCACACAGCCTCTCTCACTCTCAGATACGAGCTCCTCTGATACTAATACACACAGCCTGTCTCACTCTCAGATACCAGCTCCTCTACTACTAATACACACAGCCTGTCTCACTCTCAGATAGCTGCTCCTCTAACACTAATACACACAGCCTGTCTCACTCTCAGATACCAGCTCCTCTAACACTAATACACACAGTCTGTCTCACTCTCAGATACCAGCTCCTCTAATACTAATACACACAGCCTGTCTCACTCTCAGATACCAGCTCCTCTAATACTAATACACACAGCCTGTCTCACTCTCAGATACCAGCTCCTCTAACACTAATACACACAGCCTGTCTCACTCTCAGATACCAGCTCCTCTAACACTAATACACACAGCCTGTCCCACTCGCAGATACCAGCTCCTCTAACACGAATACACACAGTCTGTCTCACTCTTAGATAGCAGCTCCTCTAACACTAGTATACACAGCCTGTCTCACTCTCAGATACCAGCTCCTCTAACACTAATACACACAGCCTGTCTCACTCTCAGATACCAGCTCTTCTAACACGAATACACACAGTCTGTCTCACTCTTAGATAGCAGCTCCTCTAACACTAGTATACACAGCCTGTCTCACTCTCAGATACCAGCTCCTCTAACACCAATACACACAGCCTGTCTCACTCTCAGATACCAGCTCCTCTAACACTAATACACACAGCCTGTCCCACTCTCTGATACCAGCTCCTCTAACACTAATACACACAGCCTGTCCCACTCTCAGATACCAGCTCCTCTAATACGAATACACACAGCCTGTCCCACTCGCAGATACCAGCTCCTCTGACACTAATACACACAGCCTGTCTCAGTCTCAGATACCAGCTCCTCTAACACTAATACACACAGCCTGTCTCACTCTCAGATACCAGCTCCTCTAACACGAAGACACACAGCCTGTCTCACTCTCAGATACCAGCTCCTCAAACCTAATACACACAGCCTGTCTCACTCTTAGATAGCAGCTCCTCTAACACTAATACACACAGCCTGTCTCACTCTCAGATACCAGCTCCACTGACACTAATACACACTGCCTGTCTCACTGTCAGATACCAGCTCCTCGAACACTAATACACACAGCCTGTCTCACTCTCAGATAGCAGCTCCTCTAACACTAATACACACAGCCTGTCTCACTTTCAGATACCAGCTCCTCTGATACTAATACACACAGCCTGTCTCACTCTCAGATAACAGCTCCTCTCGCACTAATGCACACAGCCTGTCTCACACTCAGATACCAGCCCTCTAACACTTATACACACAGCCTGTCTCAATCTCAGATAGCAGCTCCTCTAACACTAATACACACAGCCTGTCCCACTCTCAGATTCCAGCTCCTCGAACACTTATGCACACAGCCTTTCTCACTCTCAGATACCAGCTCCTCTAACACTAATACACACAGCCTGTCTCACTCTCAGATACCAGCTCCTCTAATACTAATACACACAGCCTGTCTCACTCTCAGATACCAGCTCCTCTGATACTAATACACACAGCCTGTCCCACTCTCAGATACCAGCTCCTCTAATACTAATACACACAGCCTGTCTCACTCTCAGATACCAGCTCCTCTGATACTAATACACACAGCCTGTCCCACTCTCAGACACCAGCTCCTCTAATACTAATACACACAGCCTGTCTCACTCTCAGATAGCAGCTCCTCTAACACTAATACACACAGCCTGTCCCACTCTCAGATACCAGCTCCTCTGATACTAATACACACAGCCTGTCTCACTCTCAGATACCAGCTCCTCTAATACTAATACACACAGCCTGTCTCACTCTCAGTTACCAGCTCCTCTAATACTAATACACACAGCCTGTCTCACTCTCAGATACCAGCTCCTCTAATACTCATACACACAGCCTGTCTCAGTCTCAGATACCAGCTCCTCTAACACTAATACACACAGCCTGTCCCACTCTCAGATACCAGCTCCTCTAATACTAATACACACAGCCTGTCTCACTCTCAGACACCAGCTCCTCTAATACTAATATACACAGCCTGTCTCACTCTCAGTTACCAGCTCCTCTAACACGAATACACACAGCCTGTCTCACTCTCAGACACCAGCTCCTCTAATACTAATATACACAGCCTGTCTCACTCTCAGATACCAGCTCCTCTAACACTAATACACACAGCCTGTCTAACTCTCAGATACCAGCTCCTCTAACACTAATACACACAGCCTGTCCCACTCTCAGACACCAGCTCCTCTAATACTAATACACACAGCCTGTCTCACTCTCAGATAGCAGCTCCTCTGATACTAATACACACAGCCTGTCCCACTCGCAGATACCAGCTCCTCTAACACTAATACACACAGCCTGTCCCACTCTCAGATACCAGCTCCTCTGATACTAATACACACAGCCTGTCCCACTCGCAGATACCAGCTCCTCTAATACTAATACACACAGCCTGTCTCACTCTCAGTTACCAGCTCCTCTAATACTAATACACACAGCCTGTCTCACTCTCAGATAGCAGCTCCTCTAACACGAAGACACACAGCCTGTCTCACTCTCAGATACCAGCTCCTCTCACACTAATACACACAGTCTGTCCCACTCTCAGATACCAGCTCCTCAAACCTAATACACACAGCCTGTCTCACTCTCAGATAGCAGCTCCTCTAACACTAATACACACAGCGTGTCTCACTCTCAGATACCAGCTCCTCTGAAACTAATACACACAGCCTGTCTCACTCTCAGATAACAGCTCCTCGAACACGAATACACACAGCCTGTCTCACACTCAGATACCAGCCCTCTAACACTTATACACACAGCCTGTCTCAATCTCAGATAGCAGCTCCTCTAACACTAATACACACAGCCTGTCTCTCTCTCAGATACCTGCTCCTCTAACACTAATACACACAGCCTGTCTCACTCTCAGATACCAGCTCCTCTAACGCTAATACACACAGCCTGTCTCACTCTCAGATACCTGCTCCTCTAACACTAATACACACAGCCTGTCTCACTCTCCGAAACCAGCTCCTCTAATACGAATGGACACAGCCTCTCTCACTCTCAGATACGAGCTCCTCTGATACTAATACACACAGCCTGTCTCACTCTCAGATTCCAGCTCCTCTACTACTAATACACACAGCCTGTCTCACTCTCAGATAGCAGCTCCTCTAATACTAATACACACAGCCTGTCTCACTCTCAGATACCAGCTCCTCTAACACTAATACACACAGCCTGTCTCACTCTCAGATTCCAGCTCCTCTACTACTAATACACACAGCCTGTCTCACTTTCAGATACCAGCTCCTCTGATACTAATACACACAGCCTGTCTCACTCTCAGATAACAGCTCCTCTCGCACTAATGCACACAGCCTGTCTCACTCTCAGATACCAGCTCCTCTAACACTTATACACACAGCCTGTCTCAATCTCAGATAGCAGCTCCTCTAACACTAATACACACAGCCTGTCCCACTCTCAGATTCCAGCTCCTCGAACACTTATGCACACAGCCTTTCTCACTCTCACATACCAGCTCCTCTAACACTAATACACACAGCCTGTCTCTCTCTCAGATACCTGCTCCTCTAACACTAATACACACAGCCTGTCTCACTCTCAGATACCAGCTCCTCTAACACTAATACACACAGCCTGTCTCACTCTCCGATACCAGCTCCTCTAATACGAATGGACACAGCCTCTCTCACTCTCAGATAGCAGCTCCTCTAACACTAATACACACAGCCTGTCTCACTCTCAGATACCAGCTCCTCTAATACTAATGCACACAGCCTGTCTCAGTCTCAGATACCAGCTCCTCTAATACTAATACACACAGCCTGTCTCACTCTCTGATACCAGCTCCTCTAATACTAATACACACAGCCTGTCTCACTCTCAGATAGCAGCTCCTCTAATACTAATACACACAGCCTGTCTCACTCTCTGATACCAGCTCCTCTAATACTAATACACACAGCCTGTCTCACTCTCAGATAGCAGCTCCTCTAACACTAATACACACAGCCTGTCTCACTCTCAGATACCAGCTCCTCTAATACTAATGCACACAGCCTGTCTCAGTCTCAGATACCAGCTCCTCTAATACTAATACACACAGCCTGTCTCACTCTCTGATACCAGCTCCTCTAATACTAATACACACAGTCTGTCTCACTCTCAGATAGCAGCTCCTCTAATACTAATACACACAGCCTGTCTCACTCTCAGATACCAGCTCCTCTAATACTAATACACACAGCCTGTCTCACTCTCAGATACCAGCTCCTCTAATACTAATACACACAGTCTGTCTCACTCTCAGATAGCAGCTCCTCTAACACTAATACACACAGCCTGTCTCACTCTCAGATACCAGCTCCTCTAATACTAATACACACAGCCTGTCCCACTCTCAGATACCAGCTCCTCTAATACTAATACACACAGCCTGTCTCACTCTCAGATACCAGCTCCTCTAATACTAATACACACAGTCTGTCTCACTCTCAGATAGCAGCTCCTCTAATACTAATACACACAGCCTGTCTCACTCTCAGATACCAGCTCCTCTAACACTAATACACACAGTCTGTCTCACTCTCAGATACCAGCTCCTCTAATACTAATACACACAGCCTGTCTCACTCTCAGATACCAGCTCCTCTGATACTAATACACACAGCCTGTCTCACTCTCAGATAGCAGCTCCTCTAATACTAATACACACAGCCTGTCCCACTCTCAGACACCAGCTCCTCTAATACTAATACACACAGCCTGTCTCACTCTCAGATACCAGCTCCTCTGATACTAATACACACAGCCTGTCTCACTCTCAGTTACCAGCTCCTCTAACACTAATACACACAGCCTGTCTCACTCTCAGATACCAGCTCCTCTGATACTAATACACACAGCCTGTCTCACTCTCAGATACCAGCTCCTCTGATACTAATACACACAGCCTGTCCCACTCTCAGACACCAGCTCCTCTAATACTAATACACACAGCCTGTCTCACTCTCAGATACCAGCTCCTCTGATACTAATACACACAGCCTGTCCCACTCTCAGACACCAGCTCCTCTAATACTAATACACACAGCCTGTCTCACTCTCAGATACCAGCTCCTCTAATACTAATACACACAGCCTGTCTCACTCTCAGATACCAGCTCCTCTAACACTAATACACACAGCCTGTCTCACTCTCAGATACCAGCTCCTCTAATACTCATACACACAGCCTGTCTCAGTCTCAGATACCAGCTCCTCTAACACTAATACACACAGCCTGTCCCACTCGCAGATACCAGCTCCTCTAATACTAATACATACAGCCTGTCTCACTCTCAGACACCAGCTCCTCTAATACTAATATACACAGCCTGTCTCACTCTCAGATACCAGCTCCTCTAACACGAATACACAGAGCCTGTCTCACTCTCAGATACCAGCTCCTCTAACACTAATACACACAGCCTGTCTAACTCTCAGATACCAGCTCCTCTAACACTAATACACACAGCCTGTCCCACTCTCAGACACCAGCTCCTCTAATACTCATACACACAGCCTGTCTAACTCTCAGATACCAGCTCCTCTAACACTAATACACACAGCCTGTCTCACTCTCAGATAGCAGCTCCTCTAACACTAATACACACAGCCTGTCTCACTCTCAGATAGCAGCTCCTCTAATACTAATACACACACTCTGTCCCACTCTCAGACACCAGCTCCTCTAATACTCATACACACAGCCTGTCTCACTCTCAGATACCAGCTCCTCTAACACTAATACACACAGCCTGTCTAACTCTCAGATACCAGCTCCTCTAACACTAATACACACAGCCTGTCTCACTCTCAGATAGCAGCTCCTCTAATACTAATACACACAGCCTGTCTCACTCTCAGATAGCAGCTCCTCTAATACTAATACACACAGCCTGTCTCACTCTCAGATAGCAGCTCCTCTAACACTAATACACACAGCCTGCCTCACTCTCAGATAGCAGCTCCTCTAATACTAATACACACACTCTGTCCCACTCTCAGATACCAGCTCCTCTAATACTAATACACACAGCCTGTCTCACTCTCAGATAGCAGCTCCTCTAATACTAATACACACAGCCTGTCTCACTCTCAGATACCAGCTCCTCTGATACTAATACACACAGTCTGTCCCACTCTCAGATACCAGCTCCTCAAACCTAATACACACAGCCTGTCTCACTCTCAGATAGCAGCTCCTCTAATACTAATACACACAGCCTGTCCCACTCTCAGACACCAGCTCCTCTAATACTAATACACACAGCCTGTCTCACTCTCAGATACCAGCTCCTCTGATACTAATACACACAGCCTGTCCCACTCTCAGACACCAGCTCCTCGAATACTAATACACACAGCCTGTCTCACTCTCAGATACCAGCTCCTCTAATACTAATACACACAGCCTGTCTCACTCTCAGTTACCAGCTCCTCTAATACTAATACACACAGCCTGTCTCACTCTCAGATACCAGCTCCTCTAATACTAATACACACAGTCTGTCCCACTCTCAGATACCAGCTCCTCAAACCTAATACACACAGCCTGTCTCACTCTCAGATAGCAGCTCCTCTAACACGAAGACACACAGCCTGTCTCACTCTCAGATACCAGCTCCTCTAACACTAATACACACAGTCTGTCCCACTCTCAGATACCAGCTCCTCAAACCTAATACACACAGCCTGTCTCACTCTCAGATAGCAGCTCCTCTAACACTAATACACACAGCGTGTCTCACTCTCAGATACCAGCTCCTCTGATACTAATACACACAGCCTGTCTCACTCTCAGATAACAGCTCCTCTCGCACTAATACACACAGCCTTTCTCACACTCAGATACCAGCCCTCTAACACTTATACACACAGCCTGTCTCAATCTCAGATAGCAGCTCCTCTAACACTAATACACACAGCCTGTCTCACTTTCAGATACCAGCTCCTCTAATACTAATACACACAGCCTGTCTCACTCTCAGATTCCAGCTCCTCTAACACTAATACACACAGCCTGTCTCTCTCTCAGATACCTGCTCCTCTAACACTAATACACACAGCCTGTCTCACTCTCAGATACCAGCTCCTCTAACGCTAATACACACAGCCTGTCTCACTCTCAGATAGCAGCTCCTCTAACACTAATACACACAGCCTGTCTCACTCTCCGAAACCAGCTCCTCTAATACGAATGGACACAGCCTCTCTCACTCTCAGATACGAGCTCCTCTGATACTAATACACACAGCCTGTCTCACTCTCAGATTCCAGCTCCTCTACTACTAATACACACAGCCTGTCTCACTCTCAGATAGCAGCTCCTCTAATACTAATACACACAGCCTGTCTCACTCTCAGATAGCAGCTCCTCTAACACTAATACACACAGCCTGTCTCACTCTCAGATTCCAGCTCCTCTACTACTAATACACACAGCCTGTCTCACTCTCAGATAGCAGCTCCTCTACTACTAATACACACAGCCTGTCTCACTCTCAGATAGCAGCTCCTCTAATACTAATACACACAGCCTGTCTCACTCTCAGATAGCAGCTCCTCTAATACTAATACACACAGCCTGTCTCACTCTCAGATAGCAGCTCCTCTACTACTAATACACACAGCCTGTCTCACTCTCAGATAGCAGCTCCTCTAATACTAATACACACAGCCTGTCTCACTCTCAGATAGCAGCTCCTCTACTACTAATACACACAGCCTGTCTCACTCTCAGATAGCAGCTCCTCTAATACTAATACACACAGCCTGTCTCACTCTCAGATTCCAGCTCCTCTACTACTAATACACACAGCCTGTCTCACTCTCAGATAGCAGCTCCTCTAATACTAATACACACAGCCTGTCTCACTCTCAGATAGCAGCTCCTCTACTACTAATACACACAGCCTGTCTCACTCTCAGATAGCAGCTCCTCTAATACTAATACACACAGCCTGTCTCACTCTCAGATAGCAGCTCCTCTAATACTAATACACACAGCCTGTCTCAGTCTCAGATACCAGCTCCTCTAACACTAATACACACAGCCTGTCTCACTCTCAGATACCAGCTCCTCTAACACTAATACACACAGCCTGTCTCACTCTCAGATTCCAGCTCCTCTACTACTAATACACACAGCCTGTCTCACTCTCAGATAGCAGCTCCTCTAATACTAATACACACAGCCTGTCTCACTCTCAGATAGCAGCTCCTCTAATACTAATACACACAGCCTGTCTCACTCTCAGATAGCAGCTCCTCTACTACTAATACACACAGCCTGTCTCACTCTCAGCTAGCAGCTCCTCTAATACTAATACACACAGCCTGTCTCACTCTCAGATAGCAGCTCCTCTAATACTAATACACACAGCCTGTCTCAGTCTCAGATACCAGCTCCTCTAACACTAATACACACAGCCTGTCTCACTCTCAGATACCAGCTCCTCTAACACTAATACACACAGCCTGTCTCACTCTCAGATAGCAGCTCCTCTACTACTAATACACACAGCCTGTCTCACTCTCAGATAGCAGCTCCTCTAATACTAATACACACAGCCTGTCTCACTCTCAGATAGCAGCTCCTCTAACACTAATACACACAGCCTGTCTCACTCTCAGATACCAGCTCCTCTAACACTAATACACACAGCCTGTCTCACTCTCAGATTCCAGCTCCTCTACTACTAATACACACAGCCTGTCTCACTCTCAGATAGCAGCTCCTCTACTACTAATACACACAGCCTGTCTCACTCTCAGATAGCAGCTCCTCTAATACTAATACACACAGCCTGTCTCACTCTCAGATAGCAGCTCCTCTAATACTAATACACACAGCCTGTCTCACTCTCAGATAGCAGCTCCTCTAATACTAATACACACAGCCTGTCTCACTCTCAGATTCCAGCTCCTCTACTACTAATACACACAGCCTGTCTCACTCTCAGATAGCAGCTCCTCTAATACTAATACACACAGCCTGTCTCACTCTCAGATAGCAGCTCCTCTAATACTAATACACACAGCCTGTCTCAGTCTCAGATACCAGCTCCTCTAACACTAATACACACAGCCTGTCTCACTCTCAGATACCAGCTCCTCTAACACTAATACACACAGCCTGTCTCACTCTCAGATTCCAGCTCCTCTACTACTAATACACACAGCCTGTCTCACTCTCAGATAGCAGCTCCTCTAATACTAATACACACAGCCTGTCTCACTCTCAGATAGCAGCTCCTCTAATACTAATACACACAGCCTGTCTCACTCTCAGATAGCAGCTCCTCTAACACTAATACACACAGCCTGTCTCACTCTCAGATACCAGCTCCTCTAATACTAATACACACAGCCTGTCTCAGTCTCAGATACCAGCTCCTCTAATACTAATACACACAGCCTGTCTCACTCTCAGATACCAGCTCCTCTAATACTAATACACACAGCCTGTCTCACTCTCAGATACCAGCTCCTCTAATACTAATACACACAGCCTGTCTCACTCTCAGATACCAGCTCCTCTAACACTAATACACACAGCCTGTCTCACTCTCAGATTCCAGCTCCTCTACTACTAATACACACAGCCTGTCTCACTCTCAGATAGCAGCTCCTCTAATACTAATACACACAGCCTGTCTCACTCTCAGATAGCAGCTCCTCTAATACTAATACACACAGCCTGTCTCACTCTCAGATAGCAGCTCCTCTAACACTAATACACACAGCCTGTCTCACTCTCAGATACCAGCTCCTCTAATACTAATACACACAGCCTGTCTCAGTCTCAGATACCAGCTCCTCTAATACTAATACACACAGCCTGTCTCACTCTCAGATACCAGCTCCTCTCATACTAATACACACAGCCTGTCTCACTCTCAGATACCAGCTCCTCTAATACTAATACACACAGCCTGTCTCACTCTCAGATACCAGCTCCTCTAATACTAATACACACAGCCTGTCTCACTCTCAGATAGCAGCTCCTCTAACACTAATACACACAGCCTGTCTCACTCTCAGATACCAGCTCCTCTAACACTAATACACACAGCCTGTCTCACTCTCAGATACCAGCTCCTCTAATACTAATACACACAGCCTGTCTCACTCTCAGATAGCAGCTCCTCTAACACTAATACACACAGCCTGTCTCACTCTCAGATACCAGCTCCTCTAACACTAATACACACAGCCTGTCTCACTCTCAGATACCAGCTCCTCTAATACTAATACACACAGCCTGTCTCACTCTCAGATAGCAGCTCCTCTAACACTAATACACACAGCCTGTCTCACTCTCAGATACCAGCTCCTCTAATACTAATGCACACAGCCTGTCTCAGTCTCAGATACCAGCTCCTCTAATACTAATACACACAGCCTGTCTCACTCTCAGATACCAGCTCCTCTAATACTAATACACACAGCCTGTCTCACTCTCAGACACCAGCTCCTCTAATACTAATACACACAGCCTGTCTCACTCTCAGACACCAGCTCCTCTAATACTAATACACACAGCCTGTCTCACTCTCAGATATCAGCTCCTCTAATACTAATACACACAGCCTGTCCCAATCTCAGATACCAGCTCCTCTAATACTAATACACACAGCCTGTCTCACTCTCAGATACCAGCTCCTCTAATACTAATACACACAGCCTGTCTCACTCTCAGATACCAGCTCCTCTAATACTAATACACACAGCCTGTCTCACTCTCAGACACCAGCTCCTCTAATACTAATACACACAGCCTGTCTCACTCTCAGATACCAGCTCCTCTAATACTAATACACACAGCCTGTCCCACTCTCAGATAGCAGCTCCTCTAACACTAATACACACAGCCTGTCTCACTCTCAGATACCAGCTCCTCTAATACTCATACACACATCCTGTCTCACTCTCAGATACCAGCTCCTCTAATACTCATACACACAGCCTGTCTCACTCTCAGATACCAGCTCCTCTAATACTAATACACACAGCCTGTCTCACTCTCAGATACCAGCTCCTCTAATACTAATACACACCGTCTGTCCCACTCTCAGATACCAGCTCCTCTGATACTAATACACACAGCCTGTCTCACTCTCAGTTACCAGCTCCTCTAATACTAATACACACAGTCTGTCTCACTCTCAGATAGCAGCTCCTCTAACACTAATACACACAGCCTGTCTCACTCTCAGATACCAGCTCCTCTAACACTAATACACACAGCCTGTCTCACTCTCAGATTCCAGCTCCTCTACTACTAATACACACAGCCTGTCTCACTCTCAGATAGCAGCTCCTCTACTACTAATACACACAGCCTGTCTCACTCTCAGATAGCAGCTCCTCTAATACTAATACACACAGCCTGTCTCACTCTCAGATAGCAGCTCCTCTAATACTAATACACACAGCCTGTCTCACTCTCAGATAGCAGCTCCTCTAATACTAATACACACAGCCTGTCTCACTCTCAGATTCCAGCTCCTCTACTACTAATACACACAGCCTGTCTCACTCTCAGATAGCAGCTCCTCTAATACTAATACACACAGCCTGTCTCACTCTCAGATAGCAGCTCCTCTAATACTAATACACACAGCCTGTCTCAGTCTCAGATACCAGCTCCTCTAACACTAATACACACAGCCTGTCTCACTCTCAGATACCAGCTCCTCTAACACTAATACACACAGCCTGTCTCACTCTCAGATTCCAGCTCCTCTACTACTAATACACACAGCCTGTCTCACTCTCAGATAGCAGCTCCTCTAATACTAATACACACAGCCTGTCTCACTCTCAGATAGCAGCTCCTCTAATACTAATACACACAGCCTGTCTCACTCTCAGATAGCAGCTCCTCTAACACTAATACACACAGCCTGTCTCACTCTCAGATACCAGCTCCTCTAATACTAATACACACAGCCTGTCTCAGTCTCAGATACCAGCTCCTCTAATACTAATACACACAGCCTGTCTCACTCTCAGATACCAGCTCCTCTAATACTAATACACACAGCCTGTCTCACTCTCAGATACCAGCTCCTCTAATACTAATACACACAGCCTGTCTCACTCTCAGATACCAGCTCCTCTAACACTAATACACACAGCCTGTCTCACTCTCAGATTCCAGCTCCTCTACTACTAATACACACAGCCTGTCTCACTCTCAGATAGCAGCTCCTCTAATACTAATACACACAGCCTGTCTCACTCTCAGATAGCAGCTCCTCTAATACTAATACACACAGCCTGTCTCACTCTCAGATAGCAGCTCCTCTAACACTAATACACACAGCCTGTCTCACTCTCAGATACCAGCTCCTCTAATACTAATACACACAGCCTGTCTCAGTCTCAGATACCAGCTCCTCTAATACTAATACACACAGCCTGTCTCACTCTCAGATACCAGCTCCTCTCATACTAATACACACAGCCTGTCTCACTCTCAGATACCAGCTCCTCTAATACTAATACACACAGCCTGTCTCACTCTCAGATACCAGCTCCTCTAATACTAATACACACAGCCTGTCTCACTCTCAGATAGCAGCTCCTCTAACACTAATACACACAGCCTGTCTCACTCTCAGATACCAGCTCCTCTAACACTAATACACACAGCCTGTCTCACTCTCAGATACCAGCTCCTCTAATACTAATACACACAGCCTGTCTCACTCTCAGATAGCAGCTCCTCTAACACTAATACACACAGCCTGTCTCACTCTCAGATACCAGCTCCTCTAACACTAATACACACAGCCTGTCTCACTCTCAGATACCAGCTCCTCTAATACTAATACACACAGCCTGTCTCACTCTCAGATAGCAGCTCCTCTAACACTAATACACACAGCCTGTCTCACTCTCAGATACCAGCTCCTCTAATACTAATGCACACAGCCTGTCTCAGTCTCAGATACCAGCTCCTCTAATACTAATACACACAGCCTGTCTCACTCTCAGATACCAGCTCCTCTAATACTAATACACACAGCCTGTCTCACTCTCAGACACCAGCTCCTCTAATACTAATACACACAGCCTGTCTCACTCTCAGACACCAGCTCCTCTAATACTAATACACACAGCCTGTCTCACTCTCAGATACCAGCTCCTCTAATACTAATACACACAGCCTGTCCCAATCTCAGATACCAGCTCCTCTAATACTAATACACACAGCCTGTCTCACTCTCAGATACCAGCTCCTCTAATACTAATACACACAGCCTGTCTCACTCTCAGATACCAGCTCCTCTAATACTAATACACACAGCCTGTCTCACTCTCAGACACCAGCTCCTCTAATACTAATACACACAGCCTGTCTCACTCTCAGATATGAGCTCCTCTAATACTAATACACACAGCCTGTCCCACTCTCAGATAGCAGCTCCTCTAACACTAATACACACAGCCTGTCTCACTCTCAGATACCAGCTCCTCTAATACTCATACACACATCCTGTCTCACTCTCAGATACCAGCTCCTCTAATACTCATACACACAGCCTGTCTCACTCTCAGATACCAGCTCCTCTAATACTAATACACACAGCCTGTCTCACTCTCAGATACCAGCTCCTCTAATACTAATACACACCGTCTGTCCCACTCTCAGATACCAGCTCCTCTGATACTAATACACACAGCCTGTCTCACTCTCAGTTACCAGCTCCTCTAATACTAATACACACAGTCTGTCTCACTCTCAGTTACCAGCTCCTCTAATACTAATACACACAGTCTGTCTCACTCTCAGATACCAGCTCCTCTAATACTAATACACACAGTCTGTCTCACTCTCAGATACCAGCTCCTCTGATACTAATACACACAGCCTGTCTCACTCTCAGATACCAGCTCCTCTGATACTAATACACACAGCCTGTCTCACTCTCAGATACCAGCTCCTCTAATACTAATACACACAGTCTGTCTCACTCTCAGATAGCAGCTCCTCTAACACTAATACACACAGCCTGTCTCACTCTCAGATACCAGCTCCTCTAATACTAATACACACAGCCTGTCTAACTCTCAGATACCAGCTCCTCTAACACGAATACACAGAGCCTGTCTCACTCTCAGATACCAGCTCCTCTAACACTAATACACACAGCCTGTCTAACTCTCAGATACCAGCTCCTCTAACACGAATACACAGAGCATGTCTCACTCTCAGATACCAGCTCCTCTAACACTAATACACACAGCCTGTCTAACTCTCAGATACCAGCTCCTCTAACA
Source organism: Heterodontus francisci (assembly GCF_036365525.1). NCBI lineage: Eukaryota > Metazoa > Chordata > Chondrichthyes > Heterodontiformes > Heterodontidae > Heterodontus > Heterodontus francisci. The sequence continues at coordinate 13,098,538 of NC_090381.1, read as the reverse complement.
CTAATACACACAGCCTGTCTAACTCTCAGATACCAGCTCCTCTAACACTAATACACACAGCCTGTCTCACTCTCAGATACCAGCTCCTCTAATACTAATACACACAGCCTGTCTCACTCTCAGTTACCAGCTCCTCTAATACTAATACACACAGCCTGTCTCACTCTCAGATAGCAGCTCCTCTAACACTAATACACACAGCCTGTCTCACTCTCAGTTACCAGCTCCTCTAACACTAATACACACAGTCTGTCTCACTCTCAGATACCAGCTCCTCTAACACTAATACACACAGCCTGTCTCACTCTCAGTTACCAGCTCCTCTAATACTAATACACACAGCCTGTCTCACTCTCAGATAGCAGCTCCTCTAACACTAATACACACAGTCTGTCTCACTCTCAGATACCAGCTCCTCTAATACTAATACACACAGTCTGTCTCACTCTCAGATACCAGCTCCTCTAATACTAATACACACAGTCTGTCTCACTCTCAGATACCAGCTCCTCTAACACTAATACACACAGCCTGTCTCACTCTCAGATACCAGCTCCTCTAATACTAATACACACAGCCTGTCTCACTCTCAGATAGCAGCTCCTCTAACACTAATACACACAGTCTGTCTCACTCTCAGATACCAGCTCCTCTAACACTAATACACACAGCCTGTCCCACTCTCAGATACCAGCTCCTCTAATACTAATACACACAGCCTGTCTCACTCTCAGATAGCAGCTCCTCTAACACTAATACACACAGTCTGTCTCACTCTCAGATACCAGCTCCTCTAACACTAATACACACAGCCTGTCTCACTCTCAGATACCAGCTTTTCTAACACTAATACACACAGCCTGTCTCACTCTCAGATACCAGCTCCTCTGATACTAATACACACAGCCTGTCTCACTCTCAGATACCAGCTCCTCTAACACTAATACACACAGCCTGTCTAACTCTCAGATACCAGCTCCTCTAACACTAATACACACAGCCTGTCCCACTCTCAGACACCAGCTCCTCTAATACTAATACACACAGCCTGTCTCACTCTCAGATACCAGCTCCTCTAACACTAATACACACAGCCTGTCCCACTCTCTGACACCAGCTCCTCTAATACTAATACACACAGCCTGTCTCACTCTCAGATAGCAGCTCCTCTAACACTAATACACACAGCCTGTCCCACTCGCAGATACCAGCTCCTCTAATACTAATACACACAGCCTGTCTCACTCTCAGTTACCAGCTCCTCTAACACTTATACACACAGCCTGTCTCACTCTCAGATAGCAGCTCCTCTAACACTAATACACACAGCCTGTCTCACTCTCAGATACCAGCTCCTCTAATACTAATACACACAGCCTGTCTCAGTCTCAGATACCAGCTCCTCTAACACTAATACACACAGCCTGTCTCAGTCTCAGATACCAGCTCCTCTAACACTAATACACACAGCCTGTCTCACTCTCAGATACCAGCTCCTCTAACACTAATACACACAGCCTGTCCCACTCTCAGATACCAGCTCCTCTGATACTAATACACACAGCCTGTCTCACTCTCAGATACCAGCTCCTCTAATACTAATACACACAGCCTGTCTCACTCTCAGTTACCAGCTCCTCTAACACTAATACACAGAGCCTGTCTCACTCTCAGATACCAGCTCCTCTAACACTAATACACACAGCCTGTCTAACTCTCAGATACCAGCTCCTCTAACACTAATACACACAGCCTGTCTAACTCTCAGATACCAGCTCCTCTAACACTAATACACACAGCCTGTCTAACTCTCAGATAGCAGCTCCTCTAACACGAATACACAGAGCCTGTCTCACTCTCAGATACCAGCTCCTCTAACACTAATACACACAGCCTGTCTAACTCTCAGATACCAGCTCCTCTAACACTAATACACACAGCCTGTCTAACTCTCAGATACCAGCTCCTCTAACACTAATACACACAGCCTGTCTAACTCTCAGATACCAGCTCCTCTAACACTAATACACACAGCCTGTCTAACTCTCAGATACCAGCTCCTCTAACACTAATACACACAGCCTGTCTAACTCTCAGATACCAGCTCCTCTAACACTAGTACACACAGCCTGTCTAACTCTCAGATACCATGTCCTCTAATACTCATACACAAAGACTGTACCACTCTCAGATACCCGTTCCTTCAACAGCAGGAGGCTGTTCAAATCCTTAAACCTGTTCCATCATTCAATTAGATCCTTTTTGTAACTTCATTTGTGTATTGTTAGCTTTGCTGGTAAGGCTGTTAGTGGGGGATTTGCAGGATTCTATCCCAGCAACAGTGAAGGAACGACAATTTAGTTCCAAATCAGGAGGGTGCTTGACTTCGGGAGAAACTTGCAGGTGGTGATTTTCCCATGCAATGCTGCCCTTCTCTTTTTCGGCAGTAGAGGTTGCAGCTTTGGAAGGTTATGTTGAAGGAACCTTGGTGAGTTGTTGCAGTGCATCATGTAGATGGCAGATGCTGCAGGCCCACTGCACCGATGGAATGTTTAAGATGCTGAAAGGGGTTCCCATCAAGCAGCTGCTTGGTCCTAGATGATGTTGAGCTTCTTGAATGTCTTTGGAGCTTCACTCAGCCAGGCAAGTGAAGAGTATTCCAATACCCGCCTGACTTGTGTCTTAGAGATGATGAACAGACTTTGAGGAATCAGGAGGTGAGTTACTCGCTGCAGCATTCCCAGCCTCTGACCTACTGTTCTCGACACAGGATTTATATGGCTGGTCCAGTTAAATTTCTGGTTCATGGTGATGCCCAGGTTGTTGATGGTGGGGGATTCAGTGCTGGTAATGCCTTTGAAAGTCCAGGGGAGATGGTTAGATTCTCTCTTGTTGGAGCTGGTCATTGCCTGGCACTTGTGTGGTGCGAATGTTATTTGCCACTGATCAATCAAGTCTGAATGTTGTCCAGGTCTTGATGCATTTAGAAACAGACTGCTTCATTGTCTGAGGAGTTGTGAATGCTACTGAACCTGTGCAAACGTCAGCAAACATCCCCACTTCTCACCTTCTGATGGACGAAGGGTCATTGGTGAAGCAACCGAAGATGGTCAGACCTAGGACACTATCCAGAGGAACTCCTGCAGCGATGTCCTGGGACTGAGATTTTTGGCCTCCAATAACCACAACCAGCTTGCTTTGTTCCAGGTATGGCTCCAGCCAGTGGAGATTGTTTCTGCTGTTTCTCATTGACTTCAATTTTCATAGGCTTCTTAGTGTAGCACTTGGTCAAATGCTGCCTTGGTATCAAAGGCAGTCACTCTCACCCCAGCTCTGGAATTCAACACTTTTGTCCATGGGCTGGATTTTATCTGGCCAGTTGGAGTGAAACTGGAGACCTTGGGTGGCTGAAAAATTGAGAGGGAGGCGTTTGCCCAGAAACCCGTCGTTGTGACGTTGGTTTAAGATTTTGTCAGCGGCAGGAAAGATCCAAGGCGGCGTTGCTGCTACAACGCGGCGAGACTGCAAATATAATTTCTGAAAAGGTATTTAGCATATATTTGCATCGGCCTGACTCAGATGTAATGGGGGATTTCTGATTTAATGAACGACGAGGTCTCAATGTCGCCATGGGATGGGAGAGTGTTGCATAACTCCAGAAGGGGCACAGGAGGGTGCGGCAACCATTGCCCGACAGTGGAGCAGCCCTCGAGGCAATGGTGGGTGCAAAGGGGGTGTAGCCCTTGAGGCAAAGGCTTCAACAACAGGAAGAGATTCCATTCCATGAACGTTGAACTGTTCTGGAACCACCAAAAGCATTTCCTGTAGGTGCATGCCCGCTTCCCAGGAAGCAGCCCCAAGGTCTAAATATTTGACATTTGGCAAGGGTCCAAAGGCAGGGAGAGATTTGAAGGCAGATATAAGGTAGGTGTCCATTGCCTCGATGTTTCCGCTCACTAGCAACAGAGGACTCGATCACCATGCTCTGCTTATTTATTGTTCAAAAAAGCCACAGCGACATATGTCTCAGTCACCCACTTTGTCCAGTATCATATGAAGAAGAAGAGAGAGAGACCAAGGAAGTCTCTTTTCCATCAACTCATGGTGCCAGAGCTCCAGCAACAGGCAGTTGAGGAAAGTGAGGATGCTCCGAATGATAACATCGAGGAATGGCCTTATGGAAGACAGGCACTGACACGACATCGCATCCTCAGGACAAGGACAAATTACCTTCAAATGTCAGACAGGCAATAACAGAGACGCCTTAGAATGTCACGTGAAATGGCCATAGAAATTTGTAGGATCCTGCAGCATGACCTGCAGCCGCTCGGCTTCAGTGGGAATCCCATGCCAGTGGCCCTCATGGTGAGTCCCGCACTCAGTTTTTTCTCCAGGGGCTCCTTCCAGGGATCCACGAGTGACATATCTGTGACCCATAGGGGCATCAAAGAGGTAAACAATGCCCTTTCTCGACATCCACTTACCTGAAAACGAGGACAGCCAGGCTGCAAGGTCTGCGACTTCCGGCACCATCGCTCGCTTCCCTAGAGTGCAAGAGATGATTGACTGTACTTATATGGCCATTAGAGCTCCCTGGGACCAGCCTGCTGTCTTGGTTAATTACAAAGGTTTCCAATCTTTAAACGTGCAACTGGTTTGTGACCACAGGAGAAGAACCATGCATGTTTGCACACGTTTCCCAGGGATCTCTCCTGACTCCTACATTTTGAGGAACTCCCAGCTGCCAGCAACTTTTGAAGAACCAGTTGAATTGGACAGATGGATCCTGGATGACAAGGGTTACCCCCTTTGTACGTGGTTGATGTCAGCAGTACATCATCCCCAAAGTGCTGCTGAAGGGAAGTTCAATGTTGTCCACGCATCGACCAGAGTCATCACTCAGCACAGCATTGGCATGCTGAAAATGCAATTCCATTCCCTCGTCCGATGTGGAAGGGCTCTTCAGTAACCGCTACAGAGGGTGTCACCAATAATCGTCGTGTGCTGTGCCTTGCACAACCTTGCAATTAGACGTGACAACATTCTGCAGGCAGAGGAACAGGAGGAAGAGCAGTCCTCTCAGATGAGGATGACTATGAAGAGGGTGAGGAGGAGGACAACAATGACAACGATGTCATCATTGATATGAGGGCCATGGAGAGACAGGCAAGGGACATCAGGGAGAACCCCATGTATGGATGTTTCAGCCAACAATAAGCCACATTATCAAGGAACATCGGGAGGAGAAACATAATAATTCCCCAAAGACATTCCCTTTTGCATGAGGTCTTATTCATCTCTGCAATCTTAATGAAGCGTTGCTGCACTTTCATATGATTGACATTTGGAATTATCCAGGGGCTACAATGAATGCAACTACACACCACTGCAAGCAGTTTTACGTTATGACCGTAGAATACAAAGTAAGAAATGATAGTATTGGAAAACATTATTAGTCATCAATAGGAAAACAGCCATCATGGAAAAGTGAAGGCTAAATTTCCAATGAGATAAGGGCACCGGAGCTTTCCTGAGATTCTTGACAAGTATCATTACATTCCTGCCATAGGCCTCCAAAAAAATTCTTTGTATCCATCTGTGACCAAGCAAAACATTCCTGAGAATGCATTAAATTTTACAAGAAATAAAAATATTTGAATAACTCTTTGCATTCATGAACATTTCTTCATTACCCATGCACCTCCATGCTCAAAACTGTTTTAATTTTCTTTTCCTGCCACTACATCTTGGCGCTACCCCAATATTAGCAGCTGAGCTGGAGGCAGTCTGCTCAATGTGCTGCCCCATTGCTGTGGATGACTATGGCTGGAGTCCTCTGGAGGAATGGGACCTTGATGGCTCCATCATATTGGGGGTCTGCAGCAATGGTGCTTGAGTATCCCCTGTGTGCTCACCTGCTGGAGGTAAGGGGGTCAATGTCGGGGGGGCCTGCGAAGAAGGCCCTGGGGCAACTGGCACACGCTCCTCCTCCATCTGTGTGCACGTTGGCACCTTCCTGTCTCCCTGAGAAGGAGCACCTGGAAGGAGGTACAGGTTCCTCATCCCCCTCTTGCTTAGACTGTGCTGCATGGAGCCCATGGCAACAGCGATGGAGTACAGGTCAGATCACATGTGGCTCGAGTGGTCAACCAAACTCACCACGGAGCTCATCAGACTCTTTACTGAGGAAGCCATTCGCTCAAATGCCTGTCACATGGCAGACATCAGAGCTCGCATGGACTCCTCAATGGCATGTGCAAAGCCATGTATGACCAGAGCCATCTCCGACATACTTTCTACATGGCTTTGCTGCACATCCAGCAGGCTTCTCGTGGAAACAAACAGAGGATCATCATGAGTGTGAGGCTTAACAGGGGCCTGGTCGTCAGCAGTCCTCCGATTGTCAGGGGACCCGGCTGGCACATGCACCATCAGCTGCTGGGACATGTCTATGTCGTGCACACCAGCTTGTGACCCAGATTCTAATCTTAAATCCACCGCGGACTGTGTGGATGTATCTGCGGTAGTGGATGTGGAAGAAGAGGCAGCATCCTATTTTTGCCAATATTACCATTACACCGTACTCTTGTATTCTTGAGGGGCTTACAGTGCTGACTTCTGTTGATTCTTTGGATTTTCTTGCCTGTTTTCCCCTGAATACAAGTGCTGGAATAGTATGATTCCAAATGGATAGCAGCAGGGTTGCGCCGTTTATAAAGAAGGAAAAGCCCAGCAACTTTCAGCATGTCACTGAGCTTGTGTCCCACGTGAAAGTAATGCATGTCAGAGTGTAGAAATCGAGACATTCCCGAAGTGACCTTTGCTATTTTAAATTCAGTTTACATCGCACAAACCTTTAAACTTATGTTTTAAAATAACCTAGCTTCTATGGTTAAAGGCTTAGAGCTGGGATCACAACCTTTTCACATGTGGGGGCCACATTACAACTTTTGTCTTACATAGGGAGGCTGGTGATACAATTTCAGAAAGATAAAGGCATTAAAAATATATCTTACGATTAATCAAAACTACAACAAATGTGAATTTTTGTGAAGGACCTTTGAATGAGAAGACTAATTTATTAAGTTACTTTCTCATCACTATGTTGGATAATGATTTAGCAAGACACTTGGCATTTTCTTTTTGCCTGAACAAAATGCAAACTCCAAAGATGGGATGTTATGGAGGACTCACTTTGGTGGAATAAAGGAGGTCATTGATGCTCTTGCAGCACTGAATCCATTTTTGGAGGGTAGCTCCACGGTTGTTGACCTTCTCTGCTGTCTCTGTCCAGCCTTGTTTGGTCAGGTGGGAGGGTCTTTTCCTGCTGTCCTTTTGGAAGAGGAGCTCAGACCTTTCTATTACAGGACGGAGGAGAGTCCGCAGGGAGTTATTGCTGAAGCTTGGGACAAAGTGCTGCGTTCTGCCTGACATGGTCCCTCTTGGCTGCCAGAGAGCTCCTGGCCTTATGAAGCCTTGGTCAACAGCACAGCAGCACAGGGATTCCAGGCAGGGGGGGTCATCAGCACAGGGATTCCAGGCAGGGGGGGGTCATCAGCACAGGGATTCCAGGCAGGGGGGGTCATCAGCACACGGATTCCAGGCAGGGGGGGTCATCAGCACACGGATTCCAGGCAGTGGGGGGGGTGTCATCAGCACAGGGATTCCAGGCAGGGGGGGTCATCAGTACAGGGATTCCAGGCAGTGGCGGGGGGGGGGGGGTCATCAGTACAGGGAGTCCAGGCAGTGGAGGGGGGTGGTGTCATCAGTACAGGGATTCCAGGCAGTGGGGGGGGCGGGTGTCATCAGCACAGGGATTCCAGGCAGTGGGGGGGGTGTCATCAGTACAGGGATTCCAGGCAGTGGGGGGGGTGTCATCAGTGCAGGGATTCCAGGCAGTGGGGGGGGGGGGGGGGTGTCATCAGCACAGGGATTCCAGGCAGTGGGGGGGGGGGTGTCATCAGTACAGGGATTCCAGGCAGGGGGGGTCATCAGCACAGGGATTCCAGGCAGTGGGGGGGGGTGTCATCAGCACAGGGATTCCAGGCAGTGGGGTGGGGGGGGGTGTCATCAGCACAGGGATTCCAGGCAGTGGGGTGGGGGGGGGTGTCATCAGCACAGGGATTCCAGGCAGTGGGGGGGGGGTGTCATCAGTACAGGGATTCCAGGCAGGGGGGGTCATCAGTACAGGGATTCCAGGCAGTGGGGTGGGGGGGGTGTCATCAGCACAGGGATTCCAGGCAGTGGGGGAGGGGGGTGTCATCAGCACAGGGATTCCAGGCAGTGGGGGGGGGGGGGGGGGGGGTGTCATCAGCACAGGGATTCCAGGCAGTGGGGGGGGGGGTGTCATCAGTACAGGGATTCCAGGCAGGGGGGGTCATCAGTACAGGGATTCCAGGCAGTGGGGTGGGGGGGGTGTCATCAGCACAGGGATTCCAGGCAGTGGGGGGGGGGTGTCATCAGTACAGGGATTCCAGGCAGTGGGGGGGGGTGTCATCAGCACAGGGATTCCAGGCAGTGGGGGGGGGGTGTCATCAGTACAGGGATTCCAGGCAGTGGGGGGGGGGTGTCATCAGTACAGGGATTCCAGGCAGTGGGGGGGGGGGGGGTCATCAGTACAGGGATTCCAGGCAGTAGGGGGGGGATCATCAGCACAGGGATTCCAGGCAGTGGGGGGGGGTCATCAGTACAGGGATTCCAGGCAGGGGGGGTCATCAGTACAGGGATTCCAGGCAGTGGGGTGGGGGGGGTGTCATCAGCACAGGGATTCCAGGCAGTGGGGGGGGGGTGTCATCAGTACAGGGATTCCAGGCAGTGGGGGGGGGGGGGGGTGTCATCAGCACAGGGATTCCAGGCAGTGGGGGGGGGGTGTCATCAGTACAGGGATTCCAGGCAGTGGGGGGGGGGTGTCATCAGTACAGGGATTCCAGGCAGTGGGGGGGGGGGGGGGTCATCAGTACAGGGATTCCAGGCAGTAGGGGGGGGATCATCAGCACAGGGATTCCAGGCAGTGGGGGGGGGTCATCAGTACAGGGATTCCAGGCAGTAGGGGGGGGATCATCAGCACAGGGATTCCAGGCAGTGGGGGGGGGAGTCATCAGTACAGGGATTCCAGGCAGTGGGGGGGGGGTGTCATCAGTACAGGGATTCCAGGCAGTGGGGGGGGGGTGTCATCAGTACAGGGATTCCAGGCAGGGGGGGATCATCAGTACAGGGATTCCAGGCAGTGGGGGGGGGTGCGGGGGGGTCATCAGTACAGGGATTCCAGGCAGGGGGGGATCATCAGTACAGGGATTCCAGGCAGGGGGGGATCATCAGTACAGGGATTCCAGGCAGTGGGGGGTGGGGGGGGGGGGCGTCATCAGCACTGGGATTCCAGGCAGGGGGGGATCATCAGTACAGGGATTCCAGGCAGTGGGGGGTGGGGGGGGGGGGCGTCATCAGTACAGGGATTCCAGGCAGGGGGTCAGCAGCACGGCAGCAGTAAAGTCTAAGCAGAAGCCAAGTCAGTCAGTGAAGTAGCAGTTCAAGCAGGGCTGGCAGTGCCCTTTGCAGGGTGCCAGCACCTGTGTTCATCTCCGCTGATGACGCCATCAGCATCTCTCCACTGTCCCCATCCCCCAATGGAACAAGTATCCGTGCCTCTTGCATTCAAACGTGATCGTGTTCGGCGTCCACACACGTCACGATCAGCGACACTCCCCTCATCAGGTCTTGCTGCCGGGACCCGAAACAGGCTGATAAAATTCAGCCCCATGTTTGAACCAAGGTTGTAATGAGACCTGGAACTGAGAGACCCTGTCAGAACCCAAACTGAAAACAGGCAAGAAAATCCAAAGAATCAACAGAAGTCAGCACTGTAAACTCCTCATGAATCGGTGAGAAGGTTATTGCTGAGTAAGTGTTACAGTTGATGCACTGGTTATGATTTTCCAAAATTCCCTGGATTCTAGAATAGTCCCAACAGATTGGAAGTTAGGAAGTGTGACACAACTATTCAAGAAAGGAGGGGGAGAGAAAACAGGGAACTACAGGCCAGTTAGTCTGACATTAGTTGTCGGGAAAGTGCTGGAATCTATTATTAAGGAAGTCTTAGCAATACAGTTAGAAAATTATAATATCACCAGACAAAGTCAACATGGTTTTATGAAAGGAAAACTGTGTTTGACAAATTTATTGCACTGTTTTGAGGATGAAACTTGAAGGGTAGGCAAAGAGGAACAGCAGATGGAGTATACCTGGATTTCCAAAAGGCATTTGATAAGGTGCCACACAAAAGATGCAAGATAAGGGGTCACGGAGTTGGGGGTGATATATTAGCAGAGATAGAGGATTAGTGAATGGACAGGAAGCAAGGAATAGGGGTAAACGGGGCATTTTCAAGTTGACAGGTTGTAACTCATGGAGTGCCACAAGAATTGGTGCTGGGGCCTCAGTAATTTGCAATCTATATTTGTGTCTTAGATGAAGAGACAGAGGGTAATGTATCTAAGTTTGCTGATGATACGAAGCTAGGTGGGAATGTAAGGTTTGAGGAAGACACAAAGAGGCTGCAAAGAGATATAGACAGGTTAAGTGAGTGGGAAACAGATGGCAAACGGAGTATAATGTGGAGAAGTGTGCGGTTATTCACTTTGGTGGTCAGAATAGAAAAGCAGAATATTTTTTAAAATGTGTGAAATTTGTTAATGTTGATGTTCAGAGGGATTTGGGTGTACTTGTATGAGAAGCACAGAAGGTGAGCATGCAGGAACAGCAAGCAATTAGGAAGGCAAATGGAATGAACATAGAAAGAACATAGAACAGTACAGCACAGTACAGGCCCTTCGGCCCACGATGTTGTGCCGAACCTTTAACCTACTCTAGGATCAAACTACCTACATACCCTTCATTCTACTATCATCCATGTACCTATCCAAGAGTCGCTTAAATGTCCCAAATGTATCTGCTTCTACTACCACCGCTGGCAGCGCATTCTACGCACCCACCACTCTCTGTGTAAAGAACCTACCTCTGACATCTCTCCGAAACCTTCCTCCAATCACCTTAAAATTATGCCCCCTGGTGATAGTCCTTTCCACCCTGGGAAAAAGTCTCTGTCTATCCACTCTATCTATGCCTCTCATCATCTTGTACCCCTCTATCAAGTCACCTCTCACCCTTCTTCGCTCCAATGAGAAAAGCCCTAGCTCTCTCAACCTTTCTTCCTAAGACATGCCCTCCAGTCCAGGCAGCATCCTGGTAAATCTCCTCTGCACCCTCTCTAAAGCTTCTACATCCTTCCAATAATGAGGTGACCAGAACTGAACACAATATTCCAAGTGTGGTTGAACCAGGGCTTTATAGAGCTGCAGCATAACCTCGTGGCTCTTAAACTCAATCCCCCTGTTAATGAAAGCCAACACACCATACGCCTTCTTAACAACCCTATCAACTTGGGTGGCAACTTTGAGCGATCTATGGACATGGACCCCAAGATCCCTCTGTTCCTCCACACTACCAAGAATCCTGTCTTTAAGCCTGTATTCTGCATTCAAATTCGACCTTCCAAAATGAATCACTTCACACTTTTCCAGGTTGAACTCCATCTGCCACTTCTCAGCCCAGCTCTGCATCCTGTCAATGTCCCGCTGCAGCCTACAACAGCCTTCCACACTATCCACAACTCCAGCAACCTTCATGTCATCAGCAAACTTGCTAACTCAGCCTTCCACTTCCTCATCCAAGTCATTTATAAAAATCACAAAGAACAGAGGTCCCAGAACAGATCCCTGCGGAACACCACTGGTCACCGAGCTCCAGGCTGAATACTTTCCATCTACTACCACCCTCTGTCTTCTGTAGGCCAGCCAATTCTGTATCCAGACAGCCAACTTCCCCTGTATCCCATGTCTCCTTACTTTCTGAATGAGCCTACCATGGGGAACCTTATCAAACGCTTTGCTAAAATCCATATACACCACATCCACTGCTCTTCCTTCATCAACATGTTTTGTCACATCCTCAAAGAATTCAATAAGGCTTGTGAGGCATGACCTGCCCCTCACAAAGCCATGCTGACTGTCTCTAATCAAACTATGCTTTTCCAAATAATCATAAATCCTGTCTCTCAGAATCCTCTCCAATAATTTGTCCACTACCGACGGAAGACTGACTGGTCTATAGTTCCCAGGGTATTCCCTATTCCCTTTCTTGAACAAGGGAACAACATTTGCCACCCTCCAATCATCCGGTACAACTACAGTGGACAGTGAGGACGCAAAGATCATCGCCAAAGGAGCAGCAATCTCTTCCCTCGCTTCCCGTAATATCCTTGGGTATATCCCGTCTGGCCCCTGGGACTTATCTGTCCTGATGTCTTTCAAAATTTCCAGCACATCCTCCCTCTTAACATCAGCCTGTTCCACGCTGTCCTCAGAAAAAACAAGGTCCCTCTCACTAGTGAATACTGAAGCAAAGTATTCATTTAGGACCTCCCCTACCTCCTCCGACTCCAGGCACAAGTTCCCTCCACTATCCCTGATCGGCCCTACCCTCACTCCGGCCATCCTCTTGTTCCTCACATAAGTGTAGAACGCCTTGGGATTTTCCTTAATCCTACCCGCCAAGACTTTTTCATGTCCCCTTCTTGCTCTCCTAAGTCCATTCTTCAGTTCCTTCCTGGATACCTTGTAACCCTCTAGAGCCCTGTCTGATCCTTGCTTCCTCAACCTTAAGTAAGCTTCCTTCTTCCTCTTGACTAGCTGTTCCACATCTCTTGTCATCCAAGGTTCCTTCACCCTACCATCCCTTCCTTGCCTCATCGGGACAAACCTATCCAGCAGTCGCAGCAAGTGCTCCCTAAACAACCTCCACATTTCTGTCGTGCATTTCCCTGATAACATCTGTTCCCAATTTATGCTCCCCAGTTCCTGCCTAATAGCATTGTAATTTCCCCTCCCCCAATTAAATATTTTCCCATCCCGTCTGCTCCTGTCCCTCTCCATGACTATAGTAAAGGTCAGGGAGTTGTGATCACTATCACCGAAACGCTCTCCCACCGAGAGATCTGCCACCTGGCCTGGTTCGTTGCCAAGCACCAAATCCAACATAGTCTCCCCTCTGGTCGGCCTATCTACATATTGAGTCAGGAAACCTTCCTGGACACACCTGACAAAAACTGCTCCATCCAAACTATTTGCACTAAGGAGGTTCCAATCAATATTAGGGAAGTTGAAGTCACCCATGACAACAACCCTGTTACATCTGCACCTTTCCAAAATCTGCCTCTCAATCTGTTCCTCCGTGTCTCTGTTGCTATTGGGGGGTCGATAGAAAACTCCCAATAAAGTGACTGCTCCTTTCCTGTTTCTGACTTCCACCCATAATGACTCAGTAGACAAACCCTCCTCGACAACTTCCCTTTCTGTAGCTGTGATACTATCCTTGATTAGCAATGCCACTCCCCCACCTCTTTTACCTCCCTCCCTATTCCTTTTGAAACATCTAAACCCCAGAACATCCGACATCCATTCCTGCCCCTGTGATATCCAAGTCTCCATAATGGCCACAACATCGTAGCTCCAAGTACTGATCCATGCTCTAAGTTCATCACCCTTATTCCTGACACTTCTTGCGTTAAAATAGACACACTTCAACCCATCATACTGGCTGCAACTTTGCCCTGTCAACTGTCTAACCTTCCTCACAGACTCTCTGCACTCTGTATCTGCCTGTTCAACAGCTACCCCATCCACTGATCCGTAGCTCAGGTTCCCATCCCCCTGCCAAACTAGTTTAAACCCTCCCGAAGAGCGCTAGCAAACCTCCCGCCCAGGATATTGGTGCCCCTCCAGTTCAGATGTAACCCGTCCTTCTTGTACAGGTCCCACCTTCCCCAGAAGGTATCCCAATGATCCACATATCTGAAGCCCTCCCTCCTCCACCAGCTCTGTAGCCACGTGTTCAGCTGCACTCGCTCTCTGTTTCTAGCCTCACTAGCACGTGGCACCGGTATCAATCCTGAGATTACTACTCTGCTCGTCCTGCCTTTTAGCTTCCAACCTAACTCCCTATATTCGCTTTTCAGGTCCTCATCCCTTTTCCTAGCTATGTCATTGGTACCGATGTTTACCACGACTTCTGGCTGCTCCCCCTCCCCCTTACGAATCCCGTAGACTCGATCCAAGACAAGGGGCGGCACAGTGGCGCAGTGGTTAGCACCGCAGCCTCACAGCTCCAGCGACCCGGGTTCGATTCTGGGTACTGCCTGTGCGGAGTTTGCAAGTTCGCCCTGTGTCTGCGTGGGTTTCCTCCGAGTGCTCCGGTTTCCTCCCACCTCCAAAAGACTTGCAGGTTGATAGGTAAATTGGCCATTGTAAATTGCCCCTAGTGTAGGTAGGTGGTAGGGGAATGGTGGAGAATATGGGGTTAGTGTAGGGTTAGTATAAATGGGTGGTTGTTGGTCGGCACAGGCTCAGTGGGCCGAAGGGCCTGTTTCAGTGCTGTATCTCTAAATATAAAAAATAAATTAATAAATCCCTGACCCCGGCACCCGGGAGGAAACATACCATCCGGGAGTCTCGTTCGCGACCACAGAATCTCCTGTCTGTTCCTCTAACCATTGAATCTCCTATCACCATCGCTCTCCTATTCTCCCCCCTTCCCTTCTGAGCCACTGAGCCAGGCTCAGTGCCAGAGACCTGGCCGCTGTGGCTTTCCTCTGGTAGGTCGTCCCCCCCAACTGCATCCAAAACAGTATACATATTATTGAGGGGGACGGCCACAGGGGATCCCTGCACTGTGCACCTATTCCCTTTCCCTCCCCTGACGGTCACCCAGCTACCTTTATCCTGTAACTTAGGTGTCACTACTTCCCTATAACTGCTCGCTATCACCCCCTCAGCATCCTGAATGATCCGAAGTTCATCCAGCTCCAGCTCCAGTTCCCTAACGTGGTCTGCGAGGAGCTGGAGTTGGGTGCACTTCTCGCAGGTGAAGTCAGCAGGGACACAAGTGTTGACCCTTTCCTCCCACATCCTGCAAGAGGAGCATGCAACTGCCCTAGCTTCCATCCCCTCTGCTCTAAATTGACACAGAGATTAAGTAAAATAAAGGAAAACCTTACCTTACCAAGCCCTCCACACAAGAGTCCTTTTTTTTTGGTTAGAGGAGGAGGATGGGTGGGAGACACTACAGGTGTAGTGTTTCGGGTTTAGCCACTGCCCGAATATATAATTTCACTTACCTAGCAGTCCCCGTGTCCGCGTCCGCCGAATCGCTTGGTAAGTACTTTATACTGAAACTTACCTTCCCAGCTGCGCCCTGGCTCACACTCTCACTGCTACTGCTGTTCAAAAAGGAATGTTGGCCCTTATTGCAAGGGGATTGGAGTACAAGTATAAAGTGGTTTTGCTACAGTTGTAGAAGGCCTTGGTGAGACCACAGCTGGAGTACTGTGCACTGTTCTGGTCTCCACATTTAAGGAAGGATATCTTGCATTGGAGGCAGTACAGCAAAGGTTAACTAGATTGGTCCCTGGGATGAAAGGGCTGTCCTATGATGACAGACTGAGTGAATTGGGTTTATTTTTTCTGGAGTTCAGAAGAATGAGAGGTGATCTCATTGAAACATAAAGGATTTTGAGGGGGCTTGACAGGGTAGATACTGAGAGGTAGTTTCCCCCGGCTGGGAAATCTGGAACACGGGGGCAGAGTCTCAGGATAAGGGGCAGATCATTTACGACTGTGTAACGACCAGGTGAGAAAGGTGTCTAGGGGTCTCTTTCAGACTTTACCTGGTCTTGCTGTAACAGGATGTAATTTTTAAACATACTGAGTTTTGATCTCCCCCTTGGTGAATCCTTGTTCATCACTTTCCAATTATAAGGCAAAGAAATAAGCACAAACAGGCTTTCTTAGGTTTAAAGAAGAAAAGTGAAATTTATTAAAACTTAAACTATAATTCGGTTAACACCTGCAGATACACTCCGTACCCACGCTAGCACCTGTATGCCATATGCACATGCAAATAGAGACAGAAAAGAGCAGAAGAAAAATAAAGTGAACAAGTCTGAGACAATCTCTGAAGAGAATTGTTACTGTACTTCAAGCTCACTGCAGAGTCCTTGATTGTAGGCAGTCTTGATTTCCTTTGGGGCCCAGTATTCGTCTTAAACCTTGTTCACTGTAGGAGACTTTTCTCTCTTGGAGTTCATATGTCTTCAGTGGTTCTTCAATTCTGTGAGAAAGAGATGGAAGCAGACAGGAGTCCGACACTATCCAGGACATAGCAGTCCACTTGTTTGTCACCCCATCCACCACCTTCAATATTCACTGCCTGCACCACCGATGCCCAGTGGCAGCAGTGTGTACCATCTACAACATGCCTTGCAGCAACGCACCAAGGCTCCTTAGACAGCACCTTCCAAACCCGCCACCTCTACCACCTAGAAGGACAAGGGCAGCAGATGCATGGGAACATCACCACCTGCAAGTTCCCCTCCAAGCCACACACCATCCTGACTTGGAAATCTATCACCGTTCCTTCACTGTCATTGGATCAAAATCCTGGAACTCTCCTCCTAACTGTACTGTGGTTGTACCTACCTCACATGGACTGCAGCGGTTGAAGAAGGCAGCTCACTGCCAACGTCTCGGCAATTAGGGATGGGCAATAAACGCTGGTCTAGCCAGCAAGGCCCACATCCCATGAATGAATAAAAAAATTAATTGAAGGAGAAGGCTGCACAAACATCCCCATGTGCAATGATGGGGGAGCTCAGCATTTGAGTGCAAAAGATAAGGATGAGGTATTTACAACCATCTTCAGCCAGAAGTGCCGAGTGGATGATGTATTTTGGCCTCTTCCTGAGGTCTCCAGCATGATAGACTCCAGTCTTCAACCAATTTGATTGACTCTATATACTCTATCAAGTAACAGCTGGATACAGCAAAGGCTATGGGCCTGACAACATCCCGGCTGTAGTGCTGAAGACTTGTGTTCCAGGACTAGCAGTTCCTGTAGCCAAGCTGTTTCAGCACAGCTACAACATTGGCATCTACCCAACAATGTGGAAAATTGTCCAGGAATGTTTAGTCCATCAAAATCAGGAAAAATCCAATCCAGCCTATTACCGCCCCATCAGTCGACTCCCAATCATCAGCAAAGTCGTCGACAGTTCTATCAAACAGCACATACTCAACAATAACCTGCTCACTGATGCTCAGTTTGACTTCCACCAGGAGGGCTCAGCTTCAGACCTCATTACAGCATTGGTCCAAACATGGACAAAAGAGCTGAAGTCCAAAGGTGAGGTGAGAGTGACTGTCCTTAACATCAAGGCAACATTTGACCGATTGTGGCATCAAAGATCCCTATTAAATTGAAGGCAATGGGAATCAGGGGAAATCTTTCCACTGGCTGGGGTCATTGCTATTGTGTTTTCATTGAATCTGTGTTAGTTTCGACTACACATAAAGACTGACTACTCCAGATGGGATCAGTAATGCAATAAAAACAAATGCTGGAAATATTCAGATTTTTGAAAGATGTATAGATAACAGGGTTGTAGTGGTGGGTGATTTTAACTTCCCCTGTATTGACTGGGACTCACTTAGTGCTCGGGGCTTGGATGGGGCAGAATTTGGAAGGAGCATCCAGGAGGGCTTCTTGAAACAATATGTAAATAGTCCAACCAGGGAAGGGGCCGTACTGGACCTGGTATTCGGGAATGAGCCCGGCCAGGTGGTCGAAGTTTCAGTAGGGGAGCATTTTGGGAACAGTGACCATAATGCTGTAAGTTTTAAGGTACTTGTGGATAAGAGTAGTCCTCGGGTGAAGGTGCTAAATTGGGGGAAGGCTAATTATAACATAGAATTTAGATTGGGGGCAGCTGTTTGGGGGTAAATCAACATCTGACATGTGGGAGTCTTTCAAACGTCAGTTGATTAGAATCCAGGACCAGCATGTTCCTGTGAGGGTGAAGGAAAGGTTTGGCAAATTTCGGGAACCTTGGGTAACGCGGGATATTGTGAGACTAGTCAAAAAGAAAAAGGAAGCATTTGCAAGGGCTAGAAGCCTGGGAACAGGCGAGCCCTTGAGGAATATAAAGAAAGTCGGAAGGAACTGAAGCAAGGAGTCAGGAGGGCTAAAAGGGGTCATGAAAAGTCATTGACAAACAGGATAAAGGAAAATCCCAAGGCTTTTTATACGTGTATAAAGAGCAGGAGGGTAGCCAGGGAAAGGGTTGGCCCACTCAAGGACAGAGGAGGGAATCTCTGCGTGGAGCCAGAGGAAATGGGCGAGGTACTAAATGAGTACTTTGCATCAGTATTCACCCAAGAGAAGGGCTTGGTGGATGATGAGTCCAGGGAAGGGTGTGTAGATCGCCTGGGTCATGTCGATATCAAAATGGAGGAGGTGTTGGGCATCTTGAAAAATATTAAGGTGGATAAGTCCACAGCTCCTGATGGGACCCACCCCAGAATACTGAGGGAGGCAAGGGAGGAAATTGCTGGGGCCTTGACAGAAATCTTTGTATCCTCATTGGCTACAGGTGAGGTCCCAGAGGACTGGAGAATAGCCAATGTTGTTCCTTTGTTTACGAAGGGTAGCAAGGATAATCCAGGAAATTATAGGCCGGTGAGCCTTACGTCAGTGGTAGGGAAATTATTAGAGAGGATTCTTCGGGACAGGATTTACTCCCATTTGGAAACAAATGGACTTATTAGCGAGAGGCAGCATGGTTTTGTGAAGAGGAGGTCGTGTCTCACTAACTTGATCGAGTTTTTTGAGGAAGTGACGAAGATGATTGATGAAGGAAGGGCAGTGGATGTTGTCTACATGGACTTCAGTAAAGCCTTTGACAAGGTCCCTCATGGCAGACTGGTACAAAAGGTGAAGTAACACGGGATCAGAGGTGAGCTGGCAAGATGGATACAGAACTGGCTCTGTCATAGAAGACAGAGGGTAGCAGTGGAAGGGTGCTTTTCTGAATGGAGGGATGTGACTCGTGGTGTTCCACAGGGATCAGTGCTGGGACCTTTGCTGTTTGTAATATAAATAAATGATTTGGAGGAAAATGTAGCTGGTCTGATTAGTAAGTTTGCGGAAAACACAAAGGTTGGTGGAGTTGCGGATAATGATGAGGATTGTCAGAGGATACAGCAGGATATAGATCGGTTGGAGACTTGGGCGGAGAAATGGCAGATGGAGTTTAATCCGGACAAATGTCAGATAATGTATTTTGGAAGGTCTAATACTGGTGGGAAATATACAGTAAATAGCAGAACCCTTATGAGTATTGACAGGCAGAGAGATCTGGGCGTACAGGTCCACAGGTCACTGAAAGTGGCAACACAGGTGGATAAGGTAGTCAAGAAGGCATACAGCATGCTTGCCTTCATTGGTCGGGGCATAGAGTATAAAAATTGGCAAGTCATGCTGCAGCCGTACAGAACCTTAGTTAGGCCACACTTGGAATATTGTGTACAATTCTGGTCCCAACACTACCAGAAGGACGTGGAGGCTTGGGAGAGGGTACAGAAGAGGTTTACCAGGATGTTGCCTGGTCTGGAGGGCATTAGCTATGAGGAGAGGTTGGATAAACTTGGATTGTATTCACTGCAACGACGGAGCTGGAGGGGCGACATGATAGAGGCTTACAAAGTTATGAGCGGCATGGACAGAGTGGATAGTCAGAAGCTTTTTCCCAGGGTGGAAGAGTCAGTTACTAGGGGACATAGGTTTAAGGTGCGAGGCGCAAAGTTTAGAGGGGATGTGCGAGGCAAGTTCTTTACACAGAGGGTGGTGAGTGCCTGGAACTTGCTGCCGGGGGAGGTGGTGGAAGCAGGTACCATAGAGACGTTTAAGAGACATCTTGAAAAATACATGAATAGGATGGGAATAGAGGGATATGGGCCCCGGAAGTGCAGAAGGTTTTAGTTTAGACAGGCATCATGATCGGCGCAGGCTTGGAGGGCCGAATGGCCTGTTCCTGTGATGTACTGTTCTTTGTTCTTTGTCTGACAGCATCTGTGGAGAGAGAAGCAGAGTTAACATTTCAGGTCAGTGACCCTTCATCAGGATTGGCAAATATTCGAAATGTAATCGGTTTAAAGCAAGTAAAGTGGGGATGGGGCAAAAGATAACCAAAGTGAAGATGTTGATAGGACAAGGTCACAGAGAATTACTGACCAGAAGGTCATGGAGCAAAGGCAAACGGTATATTAATGGTGTGTTGAAAGACAAAGTGTTAGTGTAGAGAGGGTGTTAATTGACCAAAAAATGAACAGTGTGGCTCCAAGAACAAACATGAAAAAAAACAGTGGGCAGGCACAGTGGGAACAAACTAAACAAACTAAAATAAAATAAACAGATAAAGAAAACTCAAAATAAAAAGGGGGGAAGGTCATGCTCTGAAAATATGTGAACCTCATTAGCCTTATCCAGAACCTCTGGATCCGTGGAGGCATTCCAGCGAGTTCCTTTTCAGCAAATAAGGAAGCTAGGGGTTTGTGCTCTGTCTCTATGACAACCGTTAAACCGATAATATAATCTGAGAAATTCTCACAAGTCAACCTGAGTGTGAGAACATCCTTCTCTATTACAGCGAACCCTCGTCTCAGTGTCAGACAATGCTTATAATGCATCCTAAACTAATCTTCAATTTCCATCTGGCTGTTTTTGAAAAAGGACTGTCCCACCCCTGTAGATGAGGTATCGGCTGCAATTGTGGTTGTCAGTGAGGGGTCATAATGCACTATGATATCTGGCGAAATCAGCATCTCCTTGATCCTTTGAAATGCTGGCTCCTCATGGGCCAAGTTGCCTCTTTCTGTGCCTTAAACTTTCTATTATTCTATTCTATGATGTGCATGCCAACCCCGTGCTTGAGCTTTCCTTTATCGATGTTGTAAAGGGTCAGTAACTTGGGCTAGATTGGGTAAAAATCTTTACTAATTTATTGACCATGTCAAGGAATTGTTGAAGATCTTGGACAGAAGTAGGAAGTGGGAATTCACTAATGGCTTCCATCTTTTGTGGGTCTGCCATCATGCCGTTGCAACTGACAATGTGTCCTAAAAAACGAATAAGACATTTTTGAAAACTCATACTTTTCATTTAAGTGTCAGGCCTTCCTCTTGTAGACAATTCAAAACCATTCTAACCATAGAACCAAAGAATCATGGAAAAATTACAGCACAGAAGGAGGCCATTCAGCCCATCATGTCTGCACCAGCCGAAAAATCTAGCTGCCCAATCTAATCCCACCTTCCAGCAGCTGGTCCATAGCCTTGCAGGTTCCAGCATTTCAGGTGCATGTCCAGGTACATTTTAATGAGTTGAGGGTTTCTGCCTCCACCACTGTTCCTGGCAGTGAAATCCAGACACCCACCACCCTCTGGATGAAATTTTTTCCCCTCATATTCCCTCTAATCCTTCTACCAATCACCTTAAATCTGTGCCCCCTGGTAACTAACCCTCAGGTCATGTTCTTCAATGGATTCACCATGAACTAAGAAGTCATCTAAATGGTATATTATACCTTTAAGGCCTTGTAATGAAGTGATTTATGACTTTAACCAGTCATAGGGACTGAACGAAATCAAACGTACATCCCTGTAAGTCTCCCTTAATTAAGTTCAGACCAGACACATTCCTACAGACACTTGTTTGGGTCTGAAGAACTGAACTAGTCTTCCCTCAAAGAACGAACACTAACAGAGAATATTACTATCTTTCGGATAGCCTATTTTTAAAATAATTATAGCTAAGTCATAAATGTCCCAGATATTATAAGGGTCTGGAAAACTCTCTTCAATAAGTATCTCCCCACTTAAGGAGACACAGAGAGGTGGTTCTTGTAGTTGAATACAGAATGCTACATGGGACGATTTATTAACTTTTATATATTTATTAAAGAATTGAACATGCAATACACCTTAAGTGGCTAAATATACTATAATATCAAAGATTACGAAGAGATGTAAAACATAATCTTATTTCTAAAATAGAATCCAAAAGTTTAACCTTGAAAACGTTACAGCAAAATATCTTAGAATATCCATCAAAATTTAAAGTAATCTTTTACCTTAAATTCCCTGAGTACCATAGGTTGAGAAGCATTGATGAGGAATTCAATACTTCTGTTTTTTTATTCAAAACTCTCATGTTTATACAATTTCTAGTCCACCATCTCATCTTTTAGAACATAGGTGTTACATTTCTGTGTGTGTTCTTCCTGCTTTTGAGATCCATATATGGTAATATCATTAGCTACCATTCCCACTTAATGTATTTGCTGGAAATTCCCTTCTCTTGAAGTGTGAGCTTTTATCTGGTCAAAATGTTTGTAATTCGGTTTACTTGGCAACTGTTTTTATAAGTACCATTTCATTTTGTGATTTATTATCTGTAATTGTTTTTTTATCGTACCTTGCATCATCCTCTTGAGTCAGTCTGTCTATATCGCCAACACTATCAACGAATTAAGTTTATAGTTATCTATATTGACCTCACATATGATATCCCAGTGTGTTTCATCTTCTAATTCCATTGTAGCAGAGACCTTGGAAGACCTTGGAATGGATTTTTTTTAACTTAAAAGGTGTTTTTGGTTCACATTCTATTGTAACTGAGATGTTTATAAATTTTTTAACTCTGCTCTTAAAAGGGGAGTTCCGTGAGTCTTAAAAAATGACTATTTATTCCATCTTTAATTCTCGAAGGTATAATGTATTAATTATTTATAAATTCTACCTAATTAAGCCTATTAAACCTATGCTTCATCACAGTAGAATGTTCATCATAGTTCTTTGGAATATTTCCAGTGCTGACGTGATACTGAAAGGTAGATGATTGAAACAAAATCTTCCAAAGGAAATAGTGAAGGTTGTCAATAACCTTGACTTCTTATCCAATGGAACTTGCCAAAAGCCACTATTCATGTCAAGCTTCGTGAAGACGGTACTTTTGGATAACTTTGTCAAACTTTCGTCCACTGAGGACATCGTCTGAATTTCTCACACCACAGCCTTATCAAGTTAAGTCTACAGAAATACGAAGATCACCGTTAGGTCTAGGAACTGGAAACATTCCTGAACACCATTCTGTAGGTTCACTAACAGGAGAAATGACTCCCGTCCTGATCATGCCTTCCAATTAATGTTGGACTTGCTTCATTAGTGGGTGTGGAATCTCTTGGGCATTAAAAGTTTAGTTTAATAGTTTAGCAGTTATTTTTCTGTTATTTGGTCATGGGATGGGGGCATCTCTGACTAGGCCAGCATTTATTGCCCATCCCTAATTGCACTTGAGAAGCTACCTTCTTGAACTGCAGCAGTCCATGTGGGGTTGGTATACCCACAGTGTTGTGAGGAAGGGAGTTCCAGGATTTTGACCCAGTTACAATGAAGGAATGGTGATATAGTTCCAAGTTAGGATGGTATGTGGCTTGGAGGGGAACTTGCAGGTGATGGTGTTCCTGTGCATCTGCTGCCCTTGTCCTTCTAGGTGGTAGAGATTGCAGGTTTGGAAGGTGCTGTCTAAGGAGCTTTGGTGCGTTGCTGCAGTGCAACTTGTAGATGGTACGCACTGCTGTTACTGTGCATTGGTGCTGGAGGGAGTGAATGTTTGTGGATGGGGTACCAATCAAGCGGGCTGCTTTGTCCTGGATGGTGTTGAGCTTCTTGAGTGTTGTTGGAGCTGCACCCATCCAGACAAGTGGAGAGTATTCCATCACACTCCTGACTTGTGCCTTGTAGATGGTGGACAGGATTTGGGGAGTCAGGAGGTGAGTCACTCACCTCAGGATTCCCAGCCTCTGACCTACTCTTGTAGCCACGGTATTTATATGGCTATTCCAGTTCAGTTTCTGGTCAATGGTAACACCCTAGGATGTTGATAGTGGGGGATTCAGCGATGGTAATGCCATTGAATGTCAAGGGGAGATGGTTAGATTCTCTCTTGTTGGAGATGGTCATTGCCTGGCACTTGTGTGGTGCGAATGTTACTTGCCACTTATCAGCCCAAGCCTGGATATTGTCCAGGTCTTGCTGCATTTCTACAAGGACTGCTTCAGTATCCGAAGAGTCGCGAATGGTACTGAACATTTTGCAATCATCAGCGAACATCCCCACTTCTGACCTTATGATTGAAGGAAGGTCATTGATGAAGCAGCTGAAGATGGTTGGGCCTCGGACACTACACTGAGGAACTCCTGCAGTGATGTCCTGGAGCTCAGATGATTGTCCTCCAACAACCACAACCATCTTCCTTTACACTAAGTATGACTCCAACCAGCGGAGACTTTTCCCCCTGATTCCCATTGACTTCAGTTTTGCTAGGGCTCCTTGATGCCATACTCAGTCAAAGACTGCCTTGATGTCAAGGGCGGTCACTCTCACCTCACCTCTGGAGTTCAGCTCTTTTGTCCATGTTTGATCCAAGGCTGTAATGAGGTCAGGAGCTGAGTGGCCCTGGCGGAACCCAAACCGAGCATCACTGAGCAGATTATTGCTAAGCAAGTGCCGCTTGATGGCACTGTCAACAACACCTTCCATCACTTTGCTAATGATCGATAAACTGCTAGGGCGGTAATTGGCCGGGTTGGATTTTTCCTGCTTTTTGAGTACAGGATATACCTGGGCAATTTTCCACATTACCGAGTTCATGCCAGTATTGTAGCTGTACTGGAACAGCTTGGCTAGGGGTGCAGCAAGTTCTGGAGCACAGGTCTTCAGTCCTATTGCCAGAATATTGTCAGGGCCCATAGCTTTTGCAGTATCCAGTGCCTTCAGTCGTTTTTTGATATCACGCGGAATGAATCGAATTGGCTGAAGACTGGCATCAGTCTGCCTAGACTAATTTCGGAAATTCCTCTTGGAAGTGATTCCCGGATTCTTGTTGCTTAACTTCTTCCACTTTGCTTATAAGATAAAGGCCAATACAAGCTCTTCTACTTAAGAGAGAGAATTCCAGATTCCTTCGAACATACAGTGTTTCCAATATCTGCTTGTGCTTGTATTGGAGTGCTGCCTGTAGCTTTCCCTTAACTTCCAGTTCCATCCCTCCTGGGCCATGTAACTGAGTTTCTGTTTGTTGCAGTTAATACGTTGATTACCATGGCTCTTTGTCTGATAAGACCGTTATACTTGCTCCAGTGTTCAGTTTAAAATTAGTGACATATCCATTGACTTATATACCTGCAGACCACAATGCTTGATTATGGTCACTGATCTCACCAAGGAAGCTTTTTGATTTCCCTCCTAATGAAGACTGTTCAACTTCATTAGTTGAACTCTCTGCTTGAAAATTTTTTGTTTTGAACTTGTGGGAGTAGAGACTTTACTTTGGCACATCTTCCAAAAATGGCCTATTTTCTTACAGTGGAAGCATTCTGCTTTGTTTGTGTGACACTGTTCATACCTGTGGGTCTTTCTGGCACCACAGCACTGACAGGGTTTCATGGTGTCTTGCACTCCTCCCCACGCCCCACCCTCCCACCCCGTACCTTCTTTTCTGGTGCTTCTTTCACAATCCTCTGATTAAGGAACTGTACTGTGGCTGGAGGTTTCCTGAACCAAGGTCTTTCTTCACCTCTCAGGATTGCTCTGTTGTTCTTCCGGACCTCTGCTTGTCTCACCAACTGAATTGCTTCATCCAGGGTGAGGTCTTTTTTAGATTGCAATAAATCTGATCGGGATTCATCAGTAATACTGACTACAATGTGGTCTCTTATTAATGCGGTTTTAAGGTCTCAAAGTGTCAAAGTGGTTGTAGTCTCTGCTGTCCTGAAAAGGGCATCTGTGACCTGCCTGATGGCCTAATGAGATGCCAATTGCGAGATGCCACCTAGGTCCACAGCTGATCCCTGGAATGACCTGGTTGCATAGAAGTTTAGGGTGACTGAGACCTTGATGGCTGTAAGTTGAGTACTGCCATGGGGGCCTTGAGGCCTCAGGTCATTGTGGCTCAGAGCACACAAGACCGAGACCGTCTGCCTGGATAGGCACAGCCTCCTACGGTACTGGTCATTTGTAGGTAACTGACTCTTGGACTGTGCACCTGATGTCTTGGGTAGCGCTTTCCTCCCCTTGCAGCCCCTCGCTGTGATCCTCTGGCCTCCTGCTGTCCAGGAGGTTGCATCTGCTGCTGCTCTGTCCAATGTCATGTTTTCTGCCACTCACCACTGAGAAAAGCAAGTCTTACAGGTGCAGCACTGACCATTCTGTGGCACTTTTGATGAAGCTGCGCTCTTTTTAGGGCCTTTGCAGTCTTTTAATCAGCACTTCCCATATCTCTTATGGCCTCCTGCTGTATTCCCCCCATGGCATCCTCCATATTCCCAGCCTTTAAATCTTTAAAAATTGCTGCTAATGAGCTCTTTAAGAGTTCAACAGGCAATTAATTGGTGTCGTGCACTCGATTCATTCCCTCGCTGTTGGTATCCCTTTAAAAATGGCGTCGTGTTCCAGAGGCGGCAGGTGGCGGTGCTGACCTCCATGAATGCAATATTCAAATCGCACTCGCCTCCGTACCCACATTCAGCAGGCTTTAAATATCATGGATAGCATGTTTCAGGAGGTGATCACCCCACAGCTTAAGGTTTTGCAGGCAGAAAGGGAATGGGTGAGCACCAGACAGACAAGAAGGAAGAGGCAGGTAGAGCAGGAGTCTCCTGAGTGCATCTCACCCGCCAACCAATACTCAGTTCTGAATACTGATGAGGGTGATGGTTCATCTGGGGAGTGCAGCCAGAGCCAAGTCCATGGCACCATGGGTGGCTTAGCTGTATGGGGGGTGGGGTGTGGTGTGGGGGTGGAGGATGTTTGGAAAAGCAATAGTAATAGGGGATTCAACAGTGAGGGACATAGACTGGCATTGCTGCAGCTGTAGATGTGAATCCAGGATGGTGCGTCGCCTCCCTGATGCTAGGGTCAACATTCAGAGGGGGGAGTGTGAACATTCAGAGGTCATGGTCCATATCGGTACCAATGACATAGATAGAAAGAGGGACAAGATCCTGCAATTGTATTTTAGATAGCTAGAAAGCAGGATCTCAAAGGTAGTCATATTTGGATTATTCCAGGTGCAATACACTAGTGAGTATAGAAATAGGAGCACAGAGCAGATGAATGCTTGCGGGGGGAGGGCTTTAGATTCCTGGAACATTGGAAGATTTTCTGGGAGAACTGGGACCTGTACAGGCCAGAAGTTTACACCTCAAATGTCCTCATGGGGTGGTTTGCTAGTGCTGTTGGGGAGGGTTTAAACTGGATATTAACTAGTGCCAGACGAGTGGGAAATGCATTCGTTCTAAATTTGATGAACAGTGCATGTATGTAAATGCATGGAGTGTGGTGAGCTGCAGGTGCAGATAGTCATATTGGAATCTGATGTCACGGCAATAATGAAGACCTGGTTCAAAAAGGGCAGGACTGGGTACTAAATATTTCTGGATGGGCGGCACAGTGGCGCAGTTGTTAGCCCCGCAGCCTCACAGCTCCAGCGACCCAGCTTCAATTCTGGCTACTGCCTGTGCGGAGTTTGCAAGTTCTCCCTGTGACCGCTTGGGTTTTCGCTGTGTGCTCCGGATTCCTCCCGCAGCCAAAGACTTGCAGGTTGATAGGTAAATTGGCCATTGTAAATTGTCCCTAGTGTAGGTAGGTGGTAGGAGAAAGGTGTGGATGCGGTAGGGAATATGGGGTTAATGTAGGATTAGTATAAATGGGTGGTTGATGGTCGGCACAGACTTGGTGGGCCGAAGGGCCTGTTTCAGTGCTGTATCTCTAAATAAATTAAGTTGGGGAGGAATGAAAGGAGGAGGGGTGGCAGTATTTATTAAGGAGAATATTACAGTGCTGGAGAGAGAGGATGTCCAAGAGGAGTCAAGGACAGAATTGATTTCTTTAGAGTTAAGAAACAATTGAGGTACCGCTACACTACGGGGTGTGTTCTATAGGCCATCAGCAAGTGGGAAAGATATAAAGGAACAAATTTGCAGGGAAATTAGTGAAAGCTGCAAAAACTATAGAGTAGCAATAATGGGGAACTTGAATTATCTTAATATAGATTAGGGCAGTAAAAGTGTAAAAGAGAAAAACATTTTTGAAGAGTATATTTCTGGCCCTACAAAGAAGAAGGCATTGCTGGATTTGATCCTGGGGAATGAGATCAGTCAATTGGATCAAGTGACAGTCAAGGAATTTTTAGGGAACAGTGATCATAGTATCATAAGGTTTAGGTTAACCATGGAAAAGGAGGAGTAATCTAAATACTCAATACTAAATTGGGGGAGGGCCAATATCAATGGGGAGAGAATGGAAATTAGAATCAAAGATTGCCAGGCATAACCGTAACTGAACAATCGGCTGCCATTAAAGATGAAATGGTTTAGGTATAGTCAATGTACATTCCCATGATGGGGAACGGTAGGACAAACAAAGCCGGGATGATGAGAGAGATGGAAAGATGAAGCAGAAAATGGGGGTGTATGACAATCACCAGGTTGATAGTACAAGTGATAACTATGTTGAATATGGAAGGTTCAAGGGGAAGTGACAAAGGAAATGAGAAGCAAAGAGAGACTATGAGAAGAGACTGGCAGCTAACAGAGGAAATCCAAAAGTCCGCTATAGACATATAAATAGTAAGAGTGGTAAAAAGGGGAACTGGGCGACGTAGAGACCAAAAGGAGATCTATGTATGGAGGCAGAGGGCATGGTTGAGGTGTTAAATGTGTACTTTGTGTCTGTTCTTACCAAGGAAGAGGATGCTGTAGAAGTCATAGTGAAAAAGATACTTGATGAGCTATAGATTGATAAGGAGGAGGTATTGAAAGGCTGGCTTAAATTAAAGTTGGTAAGTCACCAGGAGAGATGGGATACATCTGAGGATGCTGAGGGAAGTAAGGGTGGACAGAAGCATTGACCATAATCTTCCAATCCTCCTAATTTACAGGGGTGGTGCCAAAGATCTGGAGAATTACAAATATTACATTCTTATTCAAAAAAGGGTGCAAGGACAAGCCCAACAATGACATCCCAGTCAGTTTAACCTCAGTGGTGGGAAAGCTTTTAGAAATGATAATTCATGACTTTAACAGTCACTTGGACAGAGGTGGATTATTTAAGAAAGCCAGCATGGATTTGTTAAAGGCAAATCTTGTTTAACCAACTAGCTTGTTTGAGTTATTTGATGAGGTAACATCTCACCACCACCTTCTCAAGGGCAATTAATGTTGGCCGAGTCAGCGAAGCCCACATCCCATGAATGAATAAATAAAAAATAGCAGAGAGGGTTAATGAGGGTAATGCAGTTGATGTGGTGTATGTGGACTTTGAAAAGGCATTTGATGAAGTGTCACATAACAGGCTTGTCAACAAAGTTAAAACCCATAGATTGTGAAGGACAATAGCGGCATGGATACAACATTAACTGAGGAACAGGAAACAGAGAGTAGCGGTGAGTGGTTGTTTTTCGGATTGGAGGAAGGTTTATAGTGGGGCTCTCTGCTTTTCCTGATTTATATTAATGACCTAGGCTTGGTGTATGGGGCATAACTTCAAAATTTGGGGATGGCACAAAACTTGGAAGTATTGTGAACTGTGAAGAGATAGTGAGAAACTTCAAGAGGACATGGGCTGGTGGAATGGGTGGACAAGTGGCAGATGAAATTTAATGCAGAGAAGTGTGAAGTGATTCATTTTGGTAGGAAGAATAAGGAGAGGCAATATAAAATAAAGGATACAATTCGAAAGGGGGTGCAGGAGCAAAGGGAGCTGGGGGTATATGTGCACAAATCATTGAAGGTGGCAGGGCAGGTTGAGATAGTGGGTAATAAAGCATATGGGATCCTGGACTTAATAAATAGACGCATAGAGTACAAAAGGTGAGTCTTCATAAAATACTCATTTGGCCTCAATGGCAGTATTGTGCACAGTTCTGAGCATCACACTTTCAGAAGATTGTGAAGGCATTCGAGAGAGTGCAGAAAAGATTCACAAGAATGGTTCCAAGGATGAGGAGTCATAGAGTCACACAGTCATAGAATCGGACAGCATAGAAACAGGCCCTTCGGCCCACCGCATCTATGCCGACCATAATGCCTATCTATATTAATCCCACCTGCCTGCATTAATTCCATATCCCTCTTTGCCTTGCTCATTCAAGTACCTGTCCTGATGCCTCTTAAATGTTGCTACTGTTCCTGCCTCCACCACCTCCTCTGGCAGCTCATTCCAGATACCCACTATTCTTTGTGTGAAACATTTACCCCTTTGATCCCCTTTAAACCTCCTCCCTCTCACCTTAAACCTATGCCCTCCAGTTTTAGTCACCTCTACCATGGGAAACAGACTCTGGCTATCTACCCTATCTATCCTTCTCATAATTTTATATACCTCTATCATGTCCTCTCTCAGCCTCCTTTGCTCCAGGGAAAACAGACCCAGGCTATCCAATCTCTCTTTATAACTCAAGCCCTCCAAACCAGGCAACATCCTGGTGAATCTTTTCTGCACCCTCTCGAGCTTAATCACATCTTTCCTGCACACAATACTCCAAGTGCGTCCCAGCCAACGTTATGTACAACTGTGTCATGACATCCCAACTCTTGTACTCAATGCCTCGGCCGATGAAGGCAAGCATGCCATATGCCTTCTTCACCACCCTGTCTACCTGTGTTACCATTTTCAGGGAACTATGTACTTGCACCCCAAGGTCTCTCTGCTCAACAACACTCTCCAGGGCCCTGCTATTCACTGTATATGTCCTGCCCGGGTTTAACTTCCCAAAATGCATCACTTCACACTTCTATACGTTAAATTCCATTTTCCAATCCCTTGCCCACTTTCCCAGTTGATCTATATCCTGTTGTAACCATAGACAACCTTCTTCACTGTCCACTATACCACCAATTTTGCTGTCATCAGCAAACTTACTAATCATGCCCCTTACATTCACATCCAAGTCATTCATATATATGACAAACAACAGAGGGCCCAGCACTGATCCCTGCGGCACACCACCGGTCACCTGCCTCCAATCTGAAAAACAATCCTCCACCACTCTCTGCCTCCCACCACCAAGCCAATTTTGTATCCAATTGGCTCGCTCGCCCTGGATCCCATGTGTTCGAACCTTCTGGACCAGCCTACCATGCGGAACCTTGTCAAAGGCCTTGCTAAAGTCCATGTAGACAACATCCACCGTCCTGCCCTCGTCAATCCTCTTGGTCACCTCCTCATAAACCTCAATCAAATTTGTGAGACATGATTTCCCACGCACAAAGCCATGCTGACTATCCCGAATCAGACCATGCCTTTCCAAATGCATATAAATCCTGTCTCTCAGAATCTCTTCCAATAACTTTCCCACCACTGATGTAAAGCTCACTGGCCTGTAGTTCCCTGGCTTATCCCTGTTGCCCTTCTTTTGTAATGTTGATATGCTCCAGGATATCGCTGTTCCCTTCCTTGAACTCACTAGCTTCCATGACCTTCTCCACGGTAAATATGGACGAAAAATATACATTTAAGACCTTGCCCATTTCCCGTGGCTTCACACATAGATTGCCACACTGATCCTTAAGGGGACCTACTCTCTCCCTAGCTACCCTTTTACTCTTATACTTATAGAATCTTTTAGGATTCTCCTTTATCTTATCTGCCAGGGAAATCTCATGGCCCCTTTTCGCCCTAGTTTCCTTCTTAAGTGTACTCCTCCATCCCCTATACTCCTCGAGGGACTCGCTTGATCCCAGCTGCCTATACCTGACATTTGCCTCCTTCTATGTCCTGACCAGACCCTCAATATCCCTCGTCAACCAAGGTTCCCTAAACTTTCCAGCCGTGCCCTTCAATCTAACAGGAACATGCCGGCCCTGAACTCTTCCTATCTCACTTTTAAAAGCCTCTCACTTGCCAGACGTCTCTTTACCTGTAAACAGCCTCTCCCATTCAACTGATGAGAGTTCCTGTCTGATGCCATCAAAATTAGCCTTCCCCCAATTTAAGACTTCAACCTGAGGACCAGTCCTATCCTTTTCCATAACTATCTTGAAACTAATAGAGTTATGGTCACTGGTCCCAAAGTGCTCCCCCACTGCCACATCAACCACCTGCCCATCCTCATTTCCTAAGAGGAGGTTGAGTGTAGCCCCTTCTCTAGTAGGGCCATCCACATACTGCTTCAGAAAACTATCCTGGACACACTTAACAAATTCTTCCTCGTCTGATCCCTTAGCACTAAGGCAGTCCCAGTCAATATTAGGGGAGTTAAAATCACCTACTATTACAACCCTATAATTCCTACACCTATCTGTGATTTCCCTACATTTCTC
The DNA here is from genome assembly GCF_036365525.1 of Heterodontus francisci. Lineage (NCBI taxonomy): Eukaryota > Metazoa > Chordata > Chondrichthyes > Heterodontiformes > Heterodontidae > Heterodontus > Heterodontus francisci. The sequence continues at coordinate 13,066,215 of NC_090381.1, read as the reverse complement.
CTCCAATTCCCTCTGACTATTGGGGGGCCTATAGTATAATCCCATCAAAGTGATCACCCTTTCTTATTTCTAAGTTCTACCCATATGGCCTCGCTGGACGTTTCTCCCGAGATATCCTCTCTAAGTACTGTTGTAATGTCCTCGCTAATCAATAGCACAACTCCCCCACCTCTCTTACCTCCACCTCTGTCATGCTGAAAGCATCAGTACCCCGGAATATTGAGCTGCCAGTCCTGCCCATCCCTCAACCACGTTTCCGTAATAGCTATAATATCACAATCCCATGTACCGATCCATGCTCTGAGTTCATCTGCCTTACCTGTAAGGCTTCTTGCATTTAAGTAAATGCAGTTTAGCCTACCAGACCTTCCACGCTCCCTATCCTGCCCCTGCCTGGCCTGCCTACTGGACTTGCTTGCTTTAACCTCAACATTTGTCTCAACTATCTCATCTGAGAGACGACTACTTTGGGTCCCATCCCCCTGCCAGACTAGTTTAAACCCTCCCAAGTAGTATTAGCAAACCTCCCCAAAAGGATATTGGTCCCCTTCCAGTTCAGATGCAACCCGTCCCTCTTGTACAGGTCATCACTGCACCAGAAGAGATCTCAATGATCCAAGTAGCTGAAGCCCTCCCGCCTACACCAGCGCTTCAGCCACACATTCATTTGCCTAATCCTCCTAATCCTTCCCTCACTAGCATGTGGCACAGGGAGTAATCCTGAGATTACAACCCGAGAGGTCCTGCTTTTTAACCTTCTGCCTAACTTGTTATATTCACTTTGCAGGTCCTCATCTCTCTTCCTGTCGATGTTGTCAGTACCAATATGTATCATCACTTCTGGTTGCTCACACTCCCGTTTCAGAATGCCCTGTGCCCGCTCAGAGACATCCTTGACCCTGGCATCAGGGAGACAACACACCATCCTGGATTCTCGCTCATGGCCACAGAAACCCCTATCTGTGCCTCTGACTATAGAGTCCCCTAACACTACTGCTCGCCTACACTTTGACCTTCCCTGCTGTATAACAGAGCCAGTCGTGGTGCCATTGACCTGGCTGCTGCTGCTGCTTTCCCCTGAGAGGCCATCCCCCCCAACAGTATCCAAAACAGCACACTTGCTATTGAGGGGAATAGCCACAGGGGACTCCTGTGCTACCTGCCTGCCCCTCCTGGTGGTCACCCATCTGTCTGGCTGAACCTGCGGTGTGACCACCTCCCTGTAACTCCGATCTACGATACTTTCTGACTCCTGTATGCTCCTCAGTGAGTCCAACTGCCGCTCCAACCGATCCATGCAATCTGAAACGAGCTGCAGCTGGACACACTTCCTGCAAATGTAGTCGTCAGGGACATTTGACTTCTCCCTAATCGCCCACATTTCACAGGAGGAGCATACTACCCCACTCACTGCAATTTCCATCCCGAGTGTTACTTCTGGCAGCCCTCCTGTGATGTCAGACTTCTATTTTTGCTGGTCAAGCAGGTCCACAGAACAGAACAAAGCACTCGCACCGTCAACACCGCTGCTTCTGGTGTCGGGCCTCGCTCTCCGCTGCTTTTATACCCCGGCTCCTCACACCGCCACTACCGCTGCTTCTGGTGTCGGGCCTCGCTCTCCGCTGCTTTTATACCCCGGCTCCTCACACCGCCACCACCGCTGCTTCTGGTGTCGGGCCTCGCTCTCCGCTGCTTTTATACCCCGGCTCCTCACACCGCCACCACCGCTGCTTCTGGTGTCGGGCATCGCTCTCCGCTGCTTTTATACCCCGGCTCCTCACACCGCTACCACCACTGCTTCTGGTCTTTAGTTATGTGGATAGATTGGAGAAACTCCTTGGAGAAGAGAAGATTAAGAGGAGATTTGATTGAGGTGTTAAAATCATGAGGGGTCTAGGCAGGGTAGATAGGGAGAAATTGTTCCCATTGCCTGAAGGGTTGAGTACCAGAGGACACCGACTTAAAGCGATTGGCAAAGGAAACTACAGCGACATGAGGAAAAGCTTTTTTTTTTAATGCAGCGAGTGGTTTGATCTGGAATGTATGACTTGAGAGTGTGGTGGAGGCAGGTTCAATTGAGGCCTTCAAAACAGAATTGGATAATTATCTGAAGATAAGAAAATTGCAGGGCTATGGGGAAAGGTTTGGGAAGTAGGGTAAGTTCAGGTGTTCTTGCAAAGAGCTGGGCTGAAAGGCTTACTTCAGTGCTGTAACCATTTTATGATTCTAATTACTGAATAATTGAGTGAATGATTGGTAGACTGAATGAGCAATTTATTTATTTAGAGATACAGCACTGAAACAGGCCCTTCAGCCCACCGAGTCTGTGCCGACCATCAACCACCCATTTATACTAATCCTACATTAATCCCATATTCCTACCACATCCCCACCTTCCCTCAATTCCCCTACCACCTACCTATACTAGGGGCAATTTATAATGGCCAATTTACCTATCAACCTGCAAGTCTTTGGCGGTGGGAGGAAACCGGAGCACCCGGAGAAAACCCACGCGGTCACAGGGAGAACTTGCAAACTCTGCACAGGCAGTACCCGGAATTGAACCCGGGTCGCTGAAGCTGTGAGGCTGCAGTGCTAACCACTGCGCCACTGTGGCTGGATGACAGGAAGAATGATTGAATAACAAAATGAGTGATTAAATTAATGAATTAGTGATGGAATGATTTACCACATAAACAGAGTGGCTCACAGGTTGCTCAGCTGCACAGGAGGGGAGGAAAAGGAGTGGGAGAACTATAGTGATCGGGGATTCTATTGTAAGGGGTACAGATAGGCATTTCAGTGCCCGCAAATGTGACTCCAGGATGGTATGTTGCTTGCTGGTGTTAGTGTCAAGGATGTCATGGAGCGGCTTCAGGACATTCTGAAGGGGGAGGGCGAACAGTCAGAGTCGTGGTACACATTGGTACCAATGAGATAGGTCGGAAGAGGGATGAAGTCCTGCAGCAAGAATTTAGGGAGCTAGGCAGCAGATTAAAAAGCAGGACCACAAAGGTTGTAATCTCTGGATTACTCCCGGTGCCACGTGCTAGTGAGTATAGAAATAGGAGGATAGAGCAGATGAAAACGTGGCTGAGGAGATGGTGCAGCAGGGAAGGCTTTAGTTTCTGGTGAAGGTGGGACCCGTACAAGTTGGGCGGGTTGCACCTGAACGGAACGGGGCCAACATCCTTTCTGGGAGGTTTGCTAGTGCTGTTGCGGGGGGTGGGGGAGGGGGTTTAAACTAATTTGGCAGGGGGATGGGATACAGAGTGGAGGTACAGTAGAGGGTGATGCACAGCCAAATATAGAAGAGAAACTGAGTCAGACTGGAAGGCAGAGCAAATATAGAACTGTTAAGGCACAAGCAAACAATGCAAGGCTGGATTGCATCTATTTTAATACAAGGAGTCTTACTCGTAAAAGAGGAGGTGGCATTGCACTGTTAATCAAGGAGTCAATTACTGCAGTAAGGAGGGATGATATCTTAGAAGGTTCCTCAAATGCGGCCATATGGGTAGAACTTAAAAACAAAAAGGGGTCAATTACTTGGCTGGGAGTGTACGACAGGCCTCCAAACAGTCAGGGAGAGATAGAGGAGCAGATATGTAGGCAAATCTCAGAGAGGTGTAAAAATAATAGGGTAATAATAGTAGGGGATTTCAACTTCCCCAATATTAACTGGGATAGACTTAGTACAAAAAGCTTAAAGGGGGAGGAATTCTTAAAATGCATACAGGAGAGCTTTTTGTTTTGGAAAAGGACAAAGACGGACTGGAAATAAAGGTACTGAATTGGGGGAAGGCCGATTTGAATATGATAAAACAGGATCTGGCCAAAGTGGACTGGGAGCAGCTACTTGTAGGAAAGTCGACATCAGACCAGTGGGAGTCATTCAAAGAGGAAATAGTGAGAGTTCTGAGTCAACATGTACCCGTTAAGGTGAAGGGTAGGACCAACAAGTGCAGGGAACCCTGGATGTCAAGGGATATAGAGAATTGGATCAGGAAAAAATAGGAGGCTTATGGCAGATTCAGAGCACTGAAAACAGCGGAGGCACTAGAGGAGTTCGGAAGTGTAGGGGGGTATTTAAAAAAGTAATTAGGAGAGCGAAGAGGAGACAAGAAAAAACACTGGCAGGCAAGATAAAGGAAAATCCTAAGGCGTTTTATAAGTATATTACGAGCAAGAGGATAACCAGGGAAAGAGTAGGTCCCATTCGGGAACAAAGTGGCAATTTGTGTGTGGAGCCGGAGGACATGGTGAGGTTTTAAATGATTACTTTTCATCTGTGTTTACTATGGAGAAGGATGATGTAGGTGCAGAGATTAGGGAGGGGGATTATGATATTCTTGAACATATTAGCATTGAAAGGGAGGAAGTATTAGCTGTTTTAGCAGGTTTAAAAGTGGATAAATCCCCAGGCCCAGATGAGATGTATCCAAGGCTGTTATGTGAGGCAAGGGAGGAGATAGCAGGGGCTTTGAAACAAATGTTCAAATCCTCTCTGGCCACAGGAGAGGTATGAGAGGATTGGAGGACAGTGAATATGGTAGGATTATTCAAGAAGGGTAGCAGGGATAGTCCAGGCTGGTGAGTCTAAAACTATTGGAAAAAATTCTGAGGGACAGGATTAATCTCCACTTGGAGAGGCAGGGATTAATCCGGGATAGTCAGCATGACTTTGTCAGGGGGAGATCGTGTCTAACTAACTTGATTGAATTTTTTGAGGCGGTGAGTAGATGAGGGTAAAGCAATTGATGTACAAGGACTTCAGTAAGCCTTTGTTAAGGTCCCGCATGGGAGATTAGTGAAGAAGGTAAGAGCCCATGGGATCCAGGGCTATTTGGCAAATTGGATCAAAAATTGGCTTAGTGGCAGGAGGCAGAGGGTGATGGTCAAGGGTTGTTTTTGCAAGTGGAAGCCTGTGACCAGTGGTGTACCACAGGGATCGGTGCTGGGACCCTTGCTGTTTGTAGTGTACATTAATGATTTAGACGTGAATATAGGAGGTATGATCAGTAAGTTCGCAGATGACACGGAAATTGGTGGTGTTGCAAATAGTGAGGAAGAAAGCCTTAGATTACAGGATGATATAGATGGGCTGGTAAGATGGGTGGAGCAGTGGCAAATGGAATTTAATCCAGAGGAGTGTGAGGTGATGCATTTTGGGAGGACTAACAAGGGAAGGGAATATACACTGGATGTCAGGACCCAAGAAAGTACAGAAGGTCAGAGGGACCTTGGTATATTTGTCCATAGATCACTGAAGGCAGCGGGTAGATAAGGTGGTTAGGAAGGCAAATGGGATACTTGCCTTTCTCAGCTGAGGCATAGAATATAAGAGCAGGGAGGTTATGATGGAGCTGTATAAAACACTAGTTAGGCCACAGCTGGAGTACTGTGTACAGTTCTGGTCACCACACTATAGGAAGGATGTGATTGCTGGAGAGGGTGCAGAGGAGATTCACCAGGATGTTGCCTGGGCTGGAGAATTCCAGCTATGAAGAGAGACTGAAAAGGCTAGGATTGTTTCCCTTAGAGCAGAGAAGGCTGAAGGGGGACCTGATTGAGGTGCACAAAATTATGAGGGGCAGTGTTATGTTAAATAGGAAGAAACTTTTTCCCTTAGCGGAGGGGTCAATAACCAGGGGGCATAGATTTAAGGTAAGGGGCAGGAGGTTTAGAGGGGGTTTTGGAAAATCCTTTCACCCAGAGGGTGGTTGGAATCTGGAACGTACTGCCTGAAGAGGAGGGAGAGGCAGGAACTCTCACAACATTTAAGAAGTATTTAGATGAGCACTTGAAATGCCATAGCATACAAGGCTACGGGCCAAGTGCTGGAAAATGGGGTTGGAATAGCTAGGTGCTTGATTGCCGGCACAGACACAATGGGCCGAAGGGCCTGTTTCTGTTCTGTATAGCTGTATGACTCTGTGAGAGTGATTGCATGAAAGAATGACTGATTGAATGACCGAGAGAATTGTCATGAAATCTGTAGTCTGTGGGACCCATGGGGAAGTGTGAGTGAGCTGTTGTCTGAACAGATGACTTGCTGAATGTTCTGTTAGTTGCAATTTTTCGAGGCGGTGACTAGATATGTAGATGAGGGTAAAGCAGTTGATGTAGTCTACATGGACTTCAGTAGGGCTTTTGATAGGGTCCCGCATGGGAGATTGGTTAAGAAGGTAAGAGACCATGGGATCCAGGGCAATTTGGCAAATTGGAACCAAAATTGGCTTAGTGGCAGGAGGCAGAGGGGGATGGTCGATGGTTGTTTTTGCGAGTGGGAGCCTGTGACCAGTGGTCTGGTAGCAAAGCTTGTTTCTTTTTTGAGACAAACTGAGAGGTACTGGAACAGACTGTCCTACCAGAAACTGAAACAAAGCTTTAGGCTTCTGGGGAAACTGAAACTAACAAAAAGCAGCAGCCATCAGAGCTCAGATGGTAGGAGGGTCAAGTGCAGGCAGGTTGGATCTGGGAGCTGTTTCTATTACTTAGAGTAACTGATTAACCAGACCCAGCCATACAGTGCATAGAGTTCTCACTGAAGGGCTTGGATAAAAGTAATACTGGTGGCTCCATACCATCAAGACTGTCGTGAGATGAGCTGAGAAAGTTCAGGAGTAGTGCACTGTTTTGGTGAAGACCGTACCCGTGGCCTTTGGGATTGAAGGGGAACTGCTGTCGCATGAGAATTGGTGACTGCATCTTGGAAGAAAAGAGCTGGAGATCTATCTGAGGAAGTTCAGAACTTTGAAGAACTTTGGGGCTGTAATTGTTACATATGAGTGGATCACCCAGTGAATCCGCGAGATCTAGCTTTATTGCATTTGATAGTTAATGTGTAATCTGTAAATATATATTGACTGTGATTTATCTATTAAGAACATAAGATATAGGAGCAGGAGTAGGCTATTTGGTCTCTCAAGCCTGCTCTGCCATTCAATAAGATCTTGGCTGATCTGATTGCGGCCTTAACTCCACTTTCCTGCCCCATAGCCCTTGACTCCGCTGCAGATCAAAAATCTGTCTAACTCAGCCTGGAATATATTCAATGATCCAGCCTCCACTGTTGTATGGGGAAGAAAATTCCAAAGATTAACAACCCTCAGAGAAGAAATTCCTCCTCATCCCTTATTTTGAAACTGTGTCCCCTAGTTCTAGATTGGCCCAAGAGGGGAAGCATCCTCTCAGCATCTACCCTGCCAATGAGTATAGGCCCAACCTGCTCAACCTTTCCTCATAAGACAACCCCTTCACCCTCGGAATCAGCCTAGTGAACCTTCTCTGAACTGCTTCCAATGCAAGTATATCCCTCCTTAAATAAGAGACCGAAACTGTACACAGTACTCCAGGTACAGTCTCACCAACACCCTGTACAGTTGTAGCAAGACTTACCTACTTTTATACTCCATTCCCCTTTCAATAAAGGCCAACATTCCATTTGCCTTTCTAATTACTTGCTGTACCTGCACGCAAACGTTTTGTGATTCATGTGCAAGGACACCCAGGTCCCTCTGTACAACAGCATTCTGTGCTCTCTTCATTTAAATAATATTCTGCTTTTCTATTCATCCTGTTTGTGTTTAATTTTATTGATTTTGGTTTGTTTGTTGAAGTAAAAGTTATAAAAGTGAAACCTTGTCCCTTTTGGTTTCTATCTGGAGTCATTCAGTAAATTTGGTTCTTTTTGTTTGTTGATCCCCATGGGGATCAGAACAGAATGAATGACTGGATAAATGATTGGATCTTAGAAAGAATGAATGGATGACTGACTGACTGACAATGTATCACTGAATGAACAAATATATGAATGAAGAACCAAGTGAATGACTGAATGACAGAATGAATGAGGAAGTGTCTGACTGAATGAATGAAGTGATTAATGAATGAACAAATGAATGAATGAATGAAAAATTGAATGAACAAATGAATGAATGAATGAAAAATTGAATGAACAAATGAATGAAGGCTTGATGGTAATGGTAGAGTGGGGGATATGCCGGGCCATGAGGTTACAGATTGTGGTTGAGTACAATTCTGCTGCTGCTGATGGCCCACAACGCCTCATGGATGCCCAGTTTTGCATTGCTAGATCTGTTCGAAATCTATCCCATTTAGCACAGTGATAGTGCCACACAACACGATGGAAGGTATCCTCAATGTGAAGGTGGGACTTCGTCTCCACAAGGTCTGTGTGGTGGTCACTCCTACATATACTGTCATGGACAGAAGCATCTGCAGCAGGCAGATTGGTGAGGACAAGGTCAAGTATGTTTTTCCCTCGTGTTGGTTCCCCCACCACCTGCCGCAGACCCAGTCTAGCAGCTATGTCCTTTAGGACTCGGCCAGCTCGGTCAGTAGTGGTGCTACCGAGCCACTCTTGGTGATGGACATCGAAGATCCTACCCAGAGTACATTTTGTGTCCTTGCCACCCTCAGTGTTTCCTCCAAGTGGTGTTCAACATGGAGGAGTACTAGTCATCAGCTGAGGGAGGGCGGTAGGTGGTAATCAGCAGGAGATTACCTTGCCCATGTTTGACCTGATGCCATGAGACTTCATGGGGTCCAGAGTCGATGTTGAGGACTCCCAGGGCAACTCCCTCCCTACTGTATACCACTGTGCCACCACCTCTGCTGGGCCTGTCCTGCCGGTGGGAAAGGACAAAGGATGGTGATGGCAGTGTCTGGGACATTGTCTGTCAGGTATGATTCCATGAGTATGACTATGTCAGGCTGTTGCTTGACTAGTCTGTGGGACAGCTCTCCCAACTTTGGCACAAGCCCCCAGATGTTAGTAAGGAGGACTTTGCAGGATCGACAGGGCTGGGTTTGCCGTTGTCGTTTCCAGTGCCTAGGTCGATGCCGGGTGGTCCGTCTGGTTTCATTCCTTTTTATTGACTTTGTAGTGGTTAGGTACAACTGAGTGGCTTGCTAGGCCATTTCAGAGGGCATGTAAGAGTTAACCACATTGCTGTGGGTCTGGAGTCACATGTCGGCCAGACCAGGTAAGGACAGCAGATTTCATTCCCTAAAGGACATTAGTGAACCAGATGGGTTTTTACAACAATTGACAATGGTTTCATGGCCAACATTATACTGGCTTTTTTTTAAATTCTAAGTTTATTAATTAAATTCAAATTCCACCTTCTGCTGTGGTGGGATTCGAACCCATGTCCCCAGCCAAATACCCTGGGTTATTAGTCCAGTTATAGTAGCACTATGCCACCACCTACCCCTATTCTTTTTGTTTCTTTCACTTTCTCATGTGACTTCATAAAATCAGTGAGTAAGAGTGGCTCTTGGAACCAGTGATAAGATATAAGAGCAATCTGTGCTTTTTAATGATTGAAAGCTTGTATAATAAAACAACATCTTTTAATGATTATATTTACAAGAAACAGAAGACACAGTAATATATACAGTGGACACAATCTCATCAAGGAGTCTCTTTCACCACTTCAGGATGAACTAAAGCTAATGAATCATTTTGTGTTCCATCTGTAAAATTACAGGAAGTGTGCTCACAGAACAAGCAGTACAGACAGTCAAAGTGCAAATGTTCTTTTCCTAACAGAGTTACCCATTGACACATACATCAGTTTCTCTCATTCCTTTACCTTGGCCCAGATAGTTTCCTTTTCATACCACATTCTTTTGTTCAATAAAGACTGCAAAATAAAATGACTGATAGATTTGACCATATAACAGATGTTATGTATGAGTTCTTTATAGGAATCTTCTCTGCTGCACTCATTTATTTCCATGCCCTGTTTGTAGGTGTAAATGTATTTTCACACATTGCTAAGCACCTTGATCAGATCAAGCTTCTCAGAGATGCATCAATATATGAACTAACACAATATTCCCTCTCAATTCATTGAGACTAATGATATGACTGATGCACCATTCACTTACTGTACTAATGGTGTTCTTCAGCCTTGAATGTAACAACTGCATGGCTTGAGTGCTTGATTCCAGAGGGAACATTGTAGCATGGTATACATTGCATTATTGTGACTAAGACACATTGTTGAAATGTGTCACTTGTGTATCTACAGAATTACATTTAAAGAATACTCAAATGTTTTCTTTATTACTACTCTATTTTTGTTACCTCTGGGGTCCCTCATGGATCTATTCTTGGTCCCTTCCTATTCCCATCTGCATGCTGACCCTCAGCGACATCATCTGAAAACATATCAGGTTCCACATGTACACTGACTACACCCTATTCTACCTCACCAGCACTTCCCTCGGCCCCAGCACTGTATCAAAGTTATCAGGCTGCTTGTCCAACATCCAGAAATTTCCTCCAACTAAAATTGGAAGACTGAAGTCATTGTCATGGTTCCCCACTATAAACTCTGTTCCCTCGCCACTTACTCCATCCCTCTCCCTGACAATCGTCTGAGGTTCAATCAGACCATTTGCAAACTTGCTGTTGAATTTGGCCAACCACATATCTGCACTAAGACCACCTACTTCCATCTCTATAACATTGGACAACTTTGCCTGTGCCTCATCTCGCCTGCTGCTGAAACCCTCATCCATGTCTTTGTTATCTCTAGATTTAACTACTTCAATGCTTTCCTTGCTGATTTCCCAGCTTCCACCCTACATGAACTTGAGCTCATTGAAAACTCTGCTGCCTGTGTTCTAATTCCTACCATGTTTCATTCACTGATCACCCCTGTACACACTGACCTGCTGGTCTGGCAATGCCTTGATTTGAAAATTCTCATCCTTGTTTTCAAATCATGGCCTTGCCCCTCCCTATCTCTGTACCCTCCTCCAGCCTTACAACCCTCCCTATCTCTGTACCCTCCTCCAGCCTTACAACACTCCCTATCTCTGTACCCTCCTCCAGCCTTACAACCCTCCAGTTCTCTCCTCTTGAGCCTCCCCAATTTTAATCACTTCATCATTGTGGTTGCCCTTTCTAAGCTCTGGAATTCACTCCCTAAAACTCTCTGCCTCTCTGATCCACTCTCCTTCAAGATGCTCCTTAGAACTTTTGGACCAAGCTTTTGACCTAATATCCCCTTATGTGGTTATTTGTCGATTTTTTTTTTGGGGTGGGGGAGAGGTGTTAAAGCTCCTGTGATGTTTACTTGCATTAAAGGTGTTGCATAAATGCAAGTTGTTATTCATTGAGGGTTCTTCACACTGCTCCAGCTTTTGTTCATTTTAACTATTTGAATTCTCTGAATTAATGAACACACTGTTAAATAAATGATGCAGATACAAAAAAAAAATTGTAGATTGGCCAATCGATGAAGACGCATCGTGTCCATTGCTGTCAAATGCTTGGAGGAATTTTACACTGCTTCTGTGTTCTGTCCACTAACTCTATGTACACTGAACTTCTTTGCTTTCCAACCAGCGGCCAATAAAAGCAGCACACCAAGGATTTTATACATAACGTGTAGACCGAAGTACCTGCAGAATATTAAAATAGTAACATAATTACATCTTTTACTGACACCCTTGAAGTGTATTAGTTGATCTAAACTGAAGTACAAAAGAGGCTCATTATGGGAAAGTTAACTCTTTATAGAGATTCTTTCAAATATCTACAATATATTAAGCATCTTAGTATTACACCTGCAGTCTACAAAAACTTTCTTCCTGCTATCACATTTTTCTTATCACACTTTGGTGTCAATCTTTCATCACTATAAATTCCTATATCCACAATGATAATGGAGAGTACCGATGTAAACTTGTTACTCTGTAATTATACTCTCTTACCAGTGGAGATGCTGTAGTGTCTCAGTTTTGTATCTTGCCAATCGTCTTATACTGCAAAAACTGGACTGCTCTGCTTTCCACAACATCATACATTTTGGTATTTAATACCAGGATGTAATATTATTCAGTTATTTACAAATCAAATAAGAATGTCTGACTTTAACAAGGACTAACAATGAGACAGAATTTGTTATTTTCACAAATTAATACTTGTGTGAAGTGAGTCAGCAGAGTTGAGAGGATTTGCTGTTAATGGAAGTCCCAGCTCACACTGAAGAAAAGGGAAATGGGACAGTCCTCAATGTACACGACAGGCCTCAATGTACACGACAGGCCTACAAACAGTGCAATTCAGATAAAGGCAGTCATTGACAGGTAGTTGGACAGATATATGCAAAAACAACAGAAACAACAATATTGGGTGATTTTAATAATCCCAAAGTAGACTGAAGTAAAGTTACTGTATAATGGGTAGTGATTCATTATAAACTACAAACAGAGGGTGGAAAAAGAGAACCTGAGGAGAAGCAAGAGGACAGCAGAAAAAAGCAGGAGAACTGACAGTAGAGAGTCAGAGAGTGTGGAGAGAGAGAGAGAGAGAGCCTGAGGGGAAACAGTGTGAAAGGGATAAGGCCAAGAATAATTAACTGGGGGAAGGCCAACTTCAATGGGGTAAGAATGGAGTGGGGGGTGAATAAATTGGAGTCAAAATGTGCAAGTGAGCATAGGAATCGGAGAATTGAGCAATTGAACACGTGGCTGGTGAACTGGTGTAGGAGGGAGGGCATCAGATTTCTGAGACATTGGGACTGGTTCTTGGGCAGGTGGGACCTGTACAAGACGGACAGGTTGCATCTTAGCAGGACTGGGATGAATATCCTGGCAGGGAGATTTGTTAGTGCTGTTCGATAGGGTTTAAGCGAAATTGTCAGGGGGATGGGAACCTGAGAGGGAGCTCAGATTGGAGTGAAGCAAAACTGATAACTAGTCAGGGGTGGGGGAACCAGCAGCAAGTGCTCATCTAAAAAATTCTGAAATGTTGTCAGTGTTCCTACCTCTACCACCTCTTCAGTCAGTGCATTCCAGATTCCAACCATCCTCTGGGTGAAAAAAGTTTCCCTCAAATCCCCTCTAAACCTCCTGCCTCTTACCTTAAATCTATAACCCCAGTTACTGGCACCTCCTCTGAGGGAAAAAGTTTCTTCCTATCTACCCTATCAATGCCCCTCATAAATTTGTATACCTCAATCAGGTCCCCACTCAGCCTTCTCTGCTGTAAGGAAAACAACCCTAGCCTATCCAGTCTCTCTTCATAGCTCCAGCCTAGGCAATATCCTGGTGAATCTCCTCGGCACCCTCTCCAATGCAATCACATCCTTCCTATAGTGTGGTGCCCAGAACTGTACACAGTACTCCAGCTGTGGCCTAACTAGCATTTTATACAGCTCCATCATAACCTCCCTGCTCTTAAATTCTATTCTATATCTCCTGAAGCTCAGCCAATCTCCTAACCAGATGAATAATTTGCCCTCAATTCCCTACGTTTCAACTTTAGCTAACAGTCTCTTATGAGGGATTTTATCTAAAGCCTTTTGGAAGTCCATATAAGTAATATCCATAGATAGTCCCCTGCCCACTACCTTAGTCACAAGTGGATCAAGTATCAGTAGGAAAGCAGTTAGGGGATAGTGATCATTGTATCATAAGGTTTAGGCTGACTAGGGAAAAGGATAAAGAGCAATCTAGGGTAAGAATAATGAACTGGGGGAATGGAGCGGGGGTGAATAAATTGGAGTCAAAAGCTGGCAGAAAACTGGTAGATGAACAATGGGCTACCTTCAAAGAAGAGATAGTTCGGGCACAGTCAGGGTATGTTCCCTCGAAGGGGAAAAGTAGAGCAAACAAATCCAGAGCTCCCTGGATGACAAAAGAGATTAAGATAAAGAAGAAAAAGTGTGCTTATGACAGATGCCAGGTAGAAAATACTGTTGGGAACCAGGCTGAATATAGAAGGTCCAGAGGGGAAGTGAAAAAACAAATAAAAGAAGCAAAGAGAGAGCATGAAAAAAGACTGGCAGTGAGCATTAAAGGAAATCCCAAAGTTCCTGTTTATATGCCTGTAGAAAAAAGGGTGGTAAAAGGAGGAGTGGGGCCAATTAGGGACCAGATAGGGGATTTACACATGGAGACAGAGGACATATCTGAGATATTAAATGAATACTTTGCATCTGTCTTTACCAAGGAAGAAGATACAACCCAGGCAATGTTGAAAGAGGAGGTAAGTCAGACACTGGAGGGGTTTAAAATTGATAAAAAGGAAGTATTAGATAGGCTGTCTGAACTTAATGTGGATAAAACACCAGGGCCAGATGAGATGCACCCAAGAATACTGAGGGAAGTGAGGTTGGAAGTCGCAGAGGCACTGGCCATAATTTCTCAGTCTTCCTTACACTCAGGGGTGGTGCCAGAGAACTGGAGAATTGCAAACATTACACTCTTGTTCAAAAAAGGCTGTTAAGATAAGCCCAGTAACTACAGGACAGTGGTGGATAAACTTCTAGAAAAAATAATTCAGGACAAAATCAATAGTCACATGGACAAATGTAAGTTAATTAAGGAAAGCCAGAATGGATTTCTGAAGGGAAAATCATGTTTAACTAACTTGCTGGAGTTTTTTGAGGAGGTAACAGAGGGTTAATGAGGGAAATGCTGTGGATGTGGTGTACATGGACTTTCAAAAGGCATTTGATGCAGTGCCACACAACAGACTTGTGAGCAAACTTGTAGCTCATGGAATAAAAGGGATGGTAGCAACATGGATACGAAATTGGCTGAGTGACAGGAAACAAAGAGTATTGATTGATGGATGTTTTTCAGGCTGGAGGACGGTTTGTACTGGGTTGGGACCCTTGCTTTTCCTGACATATATTAATGACCTAGACCTTGGTGTACAGGACACCATGTCAAAGTTTGCAGATGATACAAAACTTGCAAGTATTGTGAACTGTGAGGAGGATAGTGTAGAATTTCAAAAGGACATAGACAAGTTGGTGGAATGGGCAGACAGATGGCAGATGAAGTTCAATGCAGAGAAATGTGAAGTGATTCATTTTGGTAGGAAGAACATGGAGAGACAATATAGAATAAAGGGTACAATTCTAAAGGGGGTGCAGGAGCAGAGGGACCAATGTGTATATGTGAATAAGACATTAAAGGTGACAGGACAGGTTGAGAATGTAGTTAATAAAGCATACAGTATCCTGGGTTTTATTAATAGGGGCATAGAGTACAAGAGCAAGGAAGTTATGTTGAACTTGTATAAGACAATAGTTTGTCCTCAGCTGGAGTATTGCATCCAATTCTGGGCGCTACACTTGAGGAAAGATGTGAGGGCATTGAAGAGAGTACGGAAGAGATCCAGAAGAATGGTTCACAGGGATGAGGAACTTCAGTTATTAAGATAGATTGGAGAAGTTAGGACTGTTTTCATTGGAAAAGTGAAGGCTCAGAGGTGATTTTATAGAGATATTCAAAATCATGAGGGGTCTGGACAGAGTAGACAGAGAGAAACTGTTCCCACTCGCTACATGAAAAAGTTTTTCCTCTTGTCACTTTTGCTTCTCTTACCAAATACTTTAAATCTGTGCCCTCTTATTCTTGATCCTTTCATGAGTGGAAAGTTTCTTTAGAGAGTTGATGGGATCTGGATGTTGATTCCAGAATAATTTTAAAAGGGAGTTGGACAGGTATTTGAGGATGAGGAATTTACAGGATTACGGACCAAGAGCGGGAATGTGGGACTAAGCACAACTGCTCTTTCAAAGAGCCAGCACAGGCACGATGGGCCAAATGGCCTCCTCCTCTGCTGTAAGTTGATTCTCTGATTCTCTGTGGTCAATGTGGGGAACACATTTTAAATGCAGGACTTCCTAGATTAGGGTGTTTCTAATTTAACAAGGATAATAGCATGCGGGGTATTGAAATGGGACAAATAACCTATTCAATTAGGAGAATAATTAGGAAATAGTAGTCGCAGCTTTGTCAGATTCAATGAAAGAATAAAAAAGGACCATGAAAGTTTAAAGCTAAAGGTAAAATTCAGTGATATAAGAGGGACCTGGGAAAAGAGAGATTAAAATTTAAATAAAACTTAAAATGATAGCATATCAAAAGTTGGGGTGAACAATACTAAGTATAATCATAAAAAACAGTAAATGTGGAGTAAGGAGATGAAAAGGGAAAGCATATAAAAATAAGATAGTTAAGGGATTGTGCTACTCAGGGATGAAGAAGGGAGTCTAAATTGAAGGAGAATTTATTGCAGAGATATTAAATGATATTTTATATTTGATGTTACAACTAATGATGCAAATGATCCGACAGAACGACACCAGGTATGAGGAATTCTAGTTAGAAAGAGAAATTTGAGGTACTAGGACTATTTCCAGTGGAGAAGGTATAAAGGAGATTTATCAGAAGTTTCAAACTAATGAAGGGATTGATAGAGTTTCTTTGTTCATCCTGACCTCAAACTAATTGACAATGTGATCATCTGGAACCAACTGGAGAGCAGCTTGGCAAGTTTCAGTGTCCTGAACATTAAAAACATGAATAATTAGAAACTGGTTTGATGCCTGAATATGGATTTTGTATGTTTAACATTGCACCTGGTCTGCATATGGATTGTGTATGTTTAACACTGCACCAGGTCTGCATTTGGACTGTTAATGTTTAACACTGCACCAAGTCTGCATTTAGATTGTGTCTGTTTAACACTGCACCTGGTTCAGTGTTTAGATTGTGTATGTTGAACACAGCACCTAGTTCAGTGTTTAGATTGTGTATGTTGAACACAGCACCAGGTCTGCATATAGATTGTGTATATTTAACATTGTACCTGGTTCAGTGTCTGGATTGTGTATGTTTAACACTGCACCTGGACTTCATTTGGACTGTGTATGTTTAACACTGCACCTGGTCTGCATTTGGATTGTGTATGTTTAACACTGCACCTGGTCTGCATTTGGATTGTGTATGTTTAACACTGCACCAGGTCTGCATATAGATTGTGTATATTTAACATTGTACCTGGTTCAGTGTCTGGATTGTGTATGTTTAAGACTGCACCTGGACTTCATTTGGATTGTGTATGTTTAACACTGCACCTGGTCTGCATTTGGATTGTGTATGTTTAACACTGCACCTGGTCTGCATTTAGATTGTGTATGTTTAACACTGCACCTGGTCTGCATATGGAATATGTACTATAAGGGTATCAAAAGGTTAATCATGAGAGAGTATAAAGATTACCGCCCACCATGATGAGGTAAAAGATCATCTGGGAGAGACTCAAATATAGTTACAGCGTGTCTTTTGAAGGAGACACACAGGCTAGTGTGGAGTGTATATAGTTACCAAGCAATAAAGATTAATGTTTAAACACTGTTGGCCAAGAGCCTCTCTGGCTAGACTCTATACAGTGGCAGCATAAAGAACCAAGTTATGTCTGTCTTTTTGTGGGATATGTCGAACATTCCTTGTTCCAGTCCCACTCAGGCCCCCTCCCCCAACTCTTTTTCCGGTACATTGATGACTGTATCGGTGCCGTTTCCTGCTCCCGCCCCGAACTGGAAAACTTTATCAACTTTGCTTCTAATTTCTACCCTTCTCTCATCTTTACATGGTCCATCTCCGACACTTCCCTTCCCTTCCATGACTTCTCTTGTATCCATCTCTGGGGATAGGCTGTCTACTAATATTCATTATAATCCCATCGACTCCCACAGCTACCTCAACTACACTTCTTCACACTCTGCCTCCTGTAAGGACTCCATTCCATTCTCCCAATTTCTCCATCTCTGACGCATCTGCTTTGATGATGCTACCTTCCATGACAGCGCTTCTGATATGTCTTCCTTTTTCCTCAACCTAGGATTCACCCCCACTGTTGTTAACAGGGTCCTCAACCATGTCCGGCCTATTTCCCGCACCTCTACTCTCACCCCTTCCCCTCCCTCCCAGAACCGTGACAGGGTTCCCCTTGTCCTCACTTTCCACCCCATCAGCCTCCATATCCAAAGCATCATCCTCCGCAATTTCCGCCACCTCCAGCGTGATGCCACTACCAAAGGTATCTTCCCCTCTCTTCCCCTGTCAGCATTCCGAAGGGATCATTCCCTCCATGACACCCTGGTCCACTCGTCCATTACCCCCACCACCTCGTCCCCTTCCCATGGCACCTTCCCCTGCAATCACAGGAGGTGTAATACCTGCCCATTTACCTCCTCTCTCCTCACTCTCCAAGACCCCAAACACTCCTTTCAGATGAAGCAGCGATTTACTTGTACTTCTTTCAATGTAGTATACTGTATTCGCTGCTCACAATGTGGTCTCCTCTACACTGGAGAGACCAAACGCAAACTGGGTGACCGCACTGCGGAACACCTCCGCTCAGTCTGTAAGCATGACCCCGAGCTTCCGGTTGCTAGCCATTTTAGCACTCCCCCCTGGTTCTCATGCTCACATCTCTGTCCTGGGATTGCTGCAGTGTTCCAGTGAACATCAACGCAAGCTCGAGGAACAGCATCTCAACTACCGATTAGGTACACTACAGCCTGCCGGACTGAACATTGAGTTCAATAATTTCAGAGCATGACGGGCACCCCATTTTACTTTTATTTTCAGTTATTTTTTTCGTTTTTCTGTTTTATTTTTTGTGTTTGTTTTATTTTAGTTTGTTCAGTTTGTTTCTACTGTGCCTACCCACTGTTTTTTTTTCATGTTTGTGGTTGTAGCTGTTCATTTTTCAGTCCATTAACACCCTATCTGTACTAATGGTTTGACTTTCAGCACACTATTACCATATTGTTTGCCTTTGCTCCATGACTTTCTGCTCAGCTATTCTGTGGCCTTGTCCGATAAACACCTTCTCTTTTGTTATTTTTTGCCCCACCCCCCCGCTTCACTTGCTTAAAATCTTTTACATTTCTTATATCTGTGAGTTCTGAAGATGGGTCACTGACCTGAAACGTTAACTCTGCTTCTCTCTCCACAGATGCTGCCAGACCTGCTGAGTATTTCCAGCGTTTCTTGTTTTTATTTCAGATTTCCAGCATCCACAGTATTTTGCTTTTATTACAGATATATAATAGTTTGTGTATGTTCAACACTGCACCTGGTCTGGATATGGATTATGTATGTTTAACACGGCACCGGGTTCAATGTATGGATTGTGTATGTTTAACACTGCACCTGTTGTGCATATGGATTGTGTATGCTTAACACTGCACCTGTTGTGCATATGGATTGTGTATGCTTAACACTGCACCTGTTGTGTATATGGATTGTGTAGGCTTAACACTGCACCTGTTGTGTATATGCATTGTGTCTGCTTAACACTGCACCTGTTGTGTATATGGATTGTGTCTGCTTAACACTGCACCTGTTGTGTATATGCATTGTGTCTGCTTAACACTGCACCTGTTGTGTATATGGATTGTGTAGGCTTAACACTGCACCTGTTGTGTATATGCATTGTGTCTGCTTAACACTGCACCTGTTGTGTATATGGATTGTGTATGCTTAACACTGCACCTGTTGTGTATATGCATTGTGTCTGCTTAACACTGCACCTGTTGTGTATATGGATTGTGTATGCTTAACACTGCACCTGTTGTGTATATGGATTGTGTATGCTTAGCACTGCACCTGTTGTGTATATGGATTGTGTATGCTTAACACTGCACCTGTTGTGTATATGGATTGTGTAGGCTTAACACTGCACCTGTTGTGTATATGCATTGTGTCTGCTTAACACTGCACCTGTTGTGTATATGGATTGTGTATGCTTAACACTGCACCTGTTGTGTATATGGATTGTGTAGGCTTAACACTGCACCTGTTGTGTATATGGATTGTGTCTGCTTAACACTGCACCTGTTGTGTATATGGATTGTGTATGCTTAACACTGCACCTGTTGTGTATATGCATTGTGTCTGCTTAACACTGCACCTGTTGTCTATATGGATTGGGTATGCTTAACACTGCACCTGTTGTGTATATGGATTGTGTATGCTTAACACTGCACCTGTTGTGTATATGGATTGTGTATGCTTAACACTGCACCTATTGTGTATATGGATTGTGTATGCTTAACACTGCACCTGTTGTGTATATGAATTGTGTATGCTTAGCACTGCACCTGTTGTGTATATGGATTGTGTATGCTTAACACTGCACCTGTTGTGTGTATGGATTGTGTATGCTTAACACTGCACCTGTTGCGTATATGGATTGTGTATGCTTAACACTGCACCTGTTGTGTGTATGGATTGTGTATGCTTAACACTGCACCTGTTGCGTATATGGATTGTGTATGCTTAGCACTGCACCTGTTGCGTATATGGATTGTGTATGCTTAACACTGCACCTGTTGTGTGTATGGATTGTGTATGCTTAACACTGCACCTGTTGTGTATATGGATTGTGTATGCTTAACACTGCACCTGTTGTGTATATGGATTGTGTATGCTTAACACTGCACCTGTTGTGTGTATGGATTGTGTCTGCTTAACACTGCACTTGTTGTGTATATGGATTGTGTATGCTTAACACTGCACCTGTTGTGTATATGGATTGTGTATGCTTAACACTGCACCTGTTGTGCATATGGATTGTGTATGCTTAGCACTGCACCTGTTGTGTATATGGATTGTGTATGCTTAACACTGCACCTGTTATGTATATGGATTATGTATGTTTAGCACTGCACCTGTTGCGTATATGGATTGTGTATGCTTAACACTGCACCTGTTGTGTATATGGATTGCGTATGCTTAGCACTGCACCTGTTGCGTATATGGATTGTGTATGCTTAACACTGCACCTGTTGTGTATATGGATTGTGTATGCTTAACACTGCACCTGTTGTGTATATGGATTGTGTATGCTTAACACTGCACCTGTTGTGTATATGGATTGTGTATGCTTAACACTGCACCTGTTGCGCATATGAATTGTGTATGCTTCGAACTGCACCTGTTGTGTATATGGATTGTGTATGCTTAACACTGCACCTGTTGTGTATATGGATTGTGTATGCTTAACACTGCACCTATTGTGTATATGGATTGTGTATGCTTAACACTGCACCTGTTGTGTATATGGATTGTGTATGCTTAACACTGCACCTGTTGTGTATATGGACTGTGTATGCTTAACACTGCACCTGTTGCGCATATGAATTGTGTATGCTTAGCACTGCACCTGTTGCGTATATGGATTGTGTATGCTTAGCACTGCACCTGTTGCGTATATGGATTGTGTATGCTTAGCACTGCACCTGTTGCGTATATGGTTTGTGTATGCTTAACACTGCACCTATTGTGTATCTGGATTGTGTATGCTTAACACTGCACCTGTTGTGTATATGAATTGTGTATGCTTAGCACTGCACGTGTTGTGTATATGGATTGTGTATGCTTAACACTGCACCTGTTGTGTGTATGGATTGTGTATGCTTAACACTGCACCTGTTGTGTATATGGATTGTGTATGCTTAACACTGCACTTGTTGTGTATATGGATTGTGTATGCTTAACACTGCACCTGTTGTGTATATGGATTGTGTAGGCTTAACACTGCACCTGTTGTGTATATGGATTGTGTATGCTTAACACTGCACCTGTTGTGTATATGGATTGTGTATGCTTAGCACTGCACCTGTTGTGTATATGGATTGTGTATGCTTAACACTGCACCTGTTGTGTATATGGATTGTGTATGCTTAACACTGCACCTGTTGTGTATATGGATTGTGTATGCTTAACACTGCACCTGTTGTGTATATGGATTGTGTATGCTTAACACTGCACCTGTTGTGTATATGGATTGTGTATGCTTAACACTGCACCTGTTGCGTATATGGATTGTGTATGCTTAGCACTGCACCTGTTGCGTATATGGTTTGTGTATGCTTAACACTGCACCTATTGTGTATCTGGATTGTGTATGCTTAACACTGCACCTGTTGTGTATATGAATTGTGTATGCTTAGCACTGCACGTGTTGTGTATATGGATTGTGTATGCTTAACACTGCACCTGTTGTGTGTATGGATTGTGTATGCTTAACACTGCACCTGTTGTGTATATGGATTGTGTATGCTTAACACTGCACCTGTTGTGTATATGGATTGTGTATGCTTAACACTGCACCTGTTGTGTGTATGGATTGTGTCTGCTTAACACTGCACTTGTTGTGTATATGGATTGTGTATGCTTAACACTGCACCTGTTGTGTATATGGATTGTGTATGCTTAACACTGCACCTGTTGTGCATATGGATTGTGTATGCTTAGCACTGCACCTGTTGTGTATATGGATTGTGTATGCTTAACACTGCACCTGTTATGTATATGGATTATGTATGTTTAGCACTGCACCTGTTGCGTATATGGATTGTGTATGCTTAACACTGCACCTGTTGTGTATATGGATTGCGTATGCTTAGCACTGCACCTGTTGCGTATATGGATTGTGTATGCTTAACACTGCACCTGTTGTGTATATGGATTGTGTATGCTTAACACTGCACCTGTTGTGTATATGGATTGTGTATGCTTAACACTGCACCTGTTGTGTATATGGATTGTGTATGCTTAACACTGCACCTGTTGCGCATATGAATTGTGTATGCTTCGAACTGCACCTGTTGTGTATATGGATTGTGTATGCTTAACACTGCACCTGTTGTGTATATGGATTGTGTATGCTTAACACTGCACCTATTGTGTATATGGATTGTGTATGCTTAACACTGCACCTGTTGTGTATATGGATTGTGTATGCTTAACACTGCACCTGTTGTGTATATGGACTGTGTATGCTTAACACTGCACCTGTTGCGCATATGAATTGTGTATGCTTAGCACTGCACCTGTTGCGTATATGGATTGTGTATGCTTAGCACTGCACCTGTTGCGTATATGGATTGTGTATGCTTAACACTGCACCTGTTGTGTATATGGATTGTGTATGCTTAACACTGCACCTGTTGCGTATATGAATTGTGTATGCTTAGCACTGCACCTGTTGCGTATATGGATTGTGTATGCTTAACACTGCACCTGTTGTGTATATGGATTGTGTATGCTTAACACTGCACCTGTTGTGTATATGGATTGTGTATGCTTAACACTGCACCTGTTGTGTATATGGATTGTGTATGCTTAACACTGCACCTGTTGTGTATATGGATTGTGTATGCTTAACACTGCACCTGTTGCGTATATGGATTGTGTATGCTTAGCACTGCACCTGTTGCGTATATGGTTTGTGTATGCTTAACACTGCACCTATTGTGTATCTGGATTGTGTATGCTTAACACTGCACCTGTTGTGTATATGAATTGTGTATGCTTAGCACTGCACGTGTTGTGTATATGGATTGTGTATGCTTAACACTGCACCTGTTGTGTGTATGGATTGTGTATGCTTAACACTGCACCTGTTGTGTATATGGATTGTGTATGCTTAACACTGCACTTGTTGTGTATATGGATTGTGTATGCTTAACACTGCACCTGTTGTGTATATGGATTGTGTAGGCTTAACACTGCACCTGTTGTGTATATGGATTGTGTATGCTTAACACTGCACCTGTTGTGTATATGGATTGTGTATGCTTAGCACTGCACCTGTTGTGTATATGGATTGTGTATGCTTAACACTGCACCTGTTGTGTATATGGATTGTGTAGGCTTAACACTGCACCTGTTGTGTATATGCATTGTGTCTGCTTAACACTGCACCTGTTGTGTTTATGGATTGTGTATGCTTAACACTGCACCTGTTGTGTATATGGATTGTGTAGGCTTAACACTGCACCTGTTGTGTATATGCATTGTGTCTGCTTAACACTGCACCTGTTATGTATATGGATTATGTATGTTTAGCACTGCACCTGTTGCGTATATGGATTGTGTATGCTTAACACTGCACCTGTTGTGTATATGGATTGCGTATGCTTAGCACTGCACCTGTTGCGTATATGGATTGTGTATGCTTAACACTGCACCTGTTGTGTATATGGATTGTGTATGCTTAACACTGCACCTGTTGTGTATATGGATTGTGTATGCTTAACACTGCACCTGTTGTGTATATGGATTGTGTATGCTTAACACTGCACCTGTTGCGCATATGAATTGTGTATGCTTCGAACTGCACCTGTTGTGTATATGGATTGTGTATGCTTAACACTGCACCTGTTGTGTATATGGATTGTGTATGCTTAACACTGCACCTATTGTGTATATGGATTGTGTATGCTTAACACTGCACCTGTTGTGTATATGGATTGTGTATGCTTAACACTGCACCTGTTGTGTATATGGACTGTGTATGCTTAACACTGCACCTGTTGCGCATATGAATTGTGTATGCTTAGCACTGCACCTGTTGCGTATATGGATTGTGTATGCTTAGCACTGCACCTGTTGCGTATATGGATTGTGTATGCTTAACACTGCACCTGTTGTGTATATGGATTGTGTATGCTTAACACTGCACCTGTTGCGTATATGAATTGTGTATACTTAGCACTGCACCTGTTGCGTATATGGATTGTGTATGCTTAACACTGCACCTGTTGTGTATATGGATTGTGTATGCTTAACACTGCACCTGTTGTGTATATGGATTGTGTATGCTTAACACTGCACCTGTTGTGTATATGGATTGTGTATGCTTAACACTGCACCTGTTGTGTATATGGATTGTGTATGCTTAACACTGCACCTGTTGCGTATATGGATTGTGTATGCTTAGCACTGCACCTGTTGCGTATATGGATTGTGTATGCTTAACACTGCACCTATTGTGTATATGGATTGTGTATGCTTAACACTGCACCTGTTGTGTATATGAATTCTGTATGCTTAGCACTGCACGTGTTGTGTATATGGATTGTGTATGCTTAACACTGCACCTGTTGTGTGTATGGATTGTGTATGCTTAACACTGCACCTGTTGTGTATATGGATTGTGTATGCTTAACACTGCACTTGTTGTGTATATGGATTGTGTATGCTTAACACTGCACCTGTTGTGTATATGGATTGTGCAGGCTTAACACTGCACCTGTTGTGTATATGGATTGTGTATGCTTAACACTGCACCTGTTGTGTATATGGATTGTGTATGCTTAGCACTGCACCTGTTGTGTATATGGATTGTGTATGCTTAACACTGCACCTGTTGTGTATATGGATTGTGTAGGCTTAACACTGCACCTGTTGTGTATATGCATTGTGTCTGCTTAACACTGCACCTGTTGTGTTTATGGATTGTGTATGCTTAACACTGCACCTGTTGTGTATATGGATTGTGTAGGCTTAACACTGCACCTGTTGTGTATATGCATTGTGTCTGCTTAACACTGCACCTGTTGTGTATATGGATTGTGTATGCTTAACACTGCACCTGT
Organism: Heterodontus francisci; assembly: GCF_036365525.1. NCBI lineage: Eukaryota > Metazoa > Chordata > Chondrichthyes > Heterodontiformes > Heterodontidae > Heterodontus > Heterodontus francisci. The sequence continues at coordinate 13,040,971 of NC_090381.1, read as the reverse complement.
TGTGTATATGGATTGTGTATGCTTAACACTGCACCTATTGTGTATATGGATTGTGTATGCTTAACACTGCACCTGTTGTGTATATGGATTGTGTATGCTTAACACTGCACCTGTTGTGTATATGGATTGTGTATGCTTAACACTGCACCTGTTGCGATTATGAATTGTGTATGCTTAGCACTGCACCTGTTGCGTATATGGATTGTGTATGCTTAACACTGCACCTGTTGCGTATATGGATTGTGTATGCTTAGCACTGCACCTGTTGCGTATATGGATTGTGTATGCTTAGCACTGCACCTATTGCGTATATGGATTGTGTATGCTTAACACTGTACCTGTTGTGTGTATGGATTGTGTATGCTTAACACTGCACCTGTTGCATATATGGATTGTGTATGCTTAACACTGCACCTGTTGTGTGTATGGATTGTGTATGCTTAACACTGCACCTGTTGCGTATATGGATTGTGTATGCTTAGCACTGCACCTGTTGCGTATATGGATTGTGTATGCTTAACACTGCACCTGTTGTGTGTATGGATTGTGTATGCTTAACACTGCACCTGTTGTGTATATGGATTGTGTATGCTTAACACTGCACCTGTTGTGTATATGGATTGTGTATGCTTAACACTGCACTTGTTGTGTATATGGATTGTGTATGCTTAACACTGCACCTGTTGTGTATATGGATTGTGTATGCTTAACACTGCACCTGTTGCGCATATGAATTGTGTATGCTTCGCACTGCACCTGTTGTGTATATGGATTGTGTATGCTTAACACTGCACCTGTTGCGTATATGGATTGTGTATGCTTAGCAGTGCACCTGTTGCGTATATGGATTGTGTATGCTTAACACTGCACCTGTTGTGTGTATGGATTGTGTATGCTTAACACTGCACCTGTTGTGTATCTGGATTGTGTATGCTTAACACTGCACCTGTTGTGTATATGGATTGTGTATGCTTAACACTGTACCTGTTATGTATATGGATTATGTATGTTTAGCACTGCAACTGTTGCGTATATGGATTGTGTATGCTTAACACTGCACCTGTTGTGTATATGGATTGCGTATGCTTAGCACTGCACCTGTTGCGTATATGGATTGTGTATGCTTAACACTGCACCTGTTGTGTATATGGATTGTGTATGCTTAACACTGCACCTGTTGCGTATATGAATTGTGTATGCTTAGCACTGCACCTGTTGCGTATATGGATTGTGTATGCTTAACACTGCACCTGTTGTGTATATGGATTGTGTATGCTTAACACTGCACCTGTTGTGTATATGGATTGTGTATGCTTAACACTGCACCTGTTGTGTATATGGATTGTGTATGCTTAACACTGCACCTGTTGTGTATATGGATTGTGTATGCTTAACACTGCACCTGTTGTGTATATGGATTGTGTATGCTTAACACTGCACCTGTTGCGCATATGAATTGTGTATGCTTAGCACTGCACATGTTGTGTATATGGATTGTGTATGCTTAACACTGCACCTGTTGCGCATATGGATTGTGTATGCTTAGCACTGCACCTCTTGTGTATATGGATTGTGTATGCTTAACACTGCACCTGTTGTGTATATGGATTGTGTATGCTTAACACTGCACCTATTGTGTATATGGATTGTGTATGCTTAACACTGCACCTGTTGTGTATATGGATTGTGTATGCTTAACACTGCACCTGTTGTGTATATGGATTGTGTATGCTTAACACTGCACCTGTTGCGCATATGAATTGTGTATGCTTAGCACTGCACCTGTTGCGTATATGGATTGTGTATGCTTAGCACTGCACCTGTTGCGTATATGGATTGTGTATGCTTAACACTGCACCTGTTGTGTATATGGATTGTGTATGCTTAACACTGCACCTGTTGCGTATATGGATTGTGTCTGCTTAACACTGCACCTGTTGTGTGTATGGATTGTGTATGCTTAACACTGCACCTGTTGCGTATATGGATTGTGTATGCTTAGCACTGCACCTGTTGCGTATATGGATTGTGTATGCTTAACACTGCACCTGTTGTGTGTATGGATTGTGTATGCTTAACACTGCACCTGTTGTGTATATGGATTGTGTATGCTTACCACTGCACCTGTTGTGTATATGGATTGTGTATGCTTAGCACTGCACCTGTTGTGTATATGGATTGTGTATGCTTAACACTGCACCTGTTGTGTATATGGATTGTGTATGCTTAACACTGCACCTGTTGTGTATATGGATTGTGTATGCTTAACACTGCACCTGTTGCGCATATGAATTGTGTATGCTTAACACTGCACCTGTTGTGTATATGGATTGTGTATGCTTAACACTGCACCTGTTGTGTATATGGATTGTGTATGCTTAACACTGCACCTGTTGCGCATATGAATTGTGTATGCTTAACACTGCACCTGTTGCGTATATGGATTGTGTATGCTTAGCACTGCACCTGTTGCGCATATGAATTGTGTATGCTTAACACTGCACCTGTTGCGTATATGGATTGTGTATGCTTAGCACTGCACCTGTTGCGTATATGGATTGTGTATGCTTAACACTGCACCTGTTGCGCATATGAATTGTGTATGCTTCGCACTGCACCTGTTGTGTATATGGATTGTGTATGCTTAACACTGCACCTGTTGCGTATATGGATTGTGTATGCTTAGCAGTGCACCTGTTGCGTATATGGATTGTGTATGCTTAACACTGCACCTGTTGTGTGTATGGATTGTGTATGCTTAACACTGCACCTGTTGTGTATCTGGATTGTGTATGCTTAACACTGCACCTGTTGTGTATATGGATTGTGTATGCTTAACACTGCACCTGTTGTGCATATGGATTGTGTATGCTTAGCACTGCACCTGTTGTGTATATGGATTGTGTATGCTTAACACTGCACCTGTTATGTATATGGATTATGTATGTTTAGCACTGCACCTGTTGCGTATATGGATTGTGTATGCTTAACACTGCACCTGTTGTGTATATGGATTGCGTATGCTTAGCACTGCACCTGTTGCGTATATGGATTGTGTATGCTTAACACTGCACCTGTTGTGTATATGGATTGTGTATGCTTAACACTGCACCTGTTGCGTATATGAATTGTGTATGCTTAGCACTGCACCTGTTGCGTATATGGATTGTGTATGCTTAACACTGCACCTGTTGTGTATATGGATTGTGTATGCTTAACACTGCACCTGTTGTGTATATGGATTGTGTATGCTTAACACTGCACCTGTTGTGTATATGGATTGTGTATGCTTAACACTGCACCTGTTGTGTATATGGATTGTGTATGCTTAACACTGCACCTGTTGCGTATATGGATTGTGTATGCTTAGCACTGCACCTGTTGCGTATATGGATTGTGTATGCTTAACACTGCACCTATTGTGTATATGGATTGTGTATGTTTAACACTGCACCTGTTGCGCATATGAATTGTGTATGCATAGCACTGCACGTGTTGTGTATATGGATTGTGTATGCTTAACACTGCACCTGTTGTGTGTATGGATTGTGTATGCTTAACACTGCACCTGTTGTGTATATGGATTGTGTATGCTTAACACTGCACCTGTTGTGTATATGGATTGTGTATGCTTAACACTGCACCTGTTGTGTATATGGATTGTGTATGCTTAACACTGCACCTGTTGTGTATATGGATTGTGTATGCTTAACACTGCACCTGTTGCGTATATGGATTGTGTATGCTTAGCACTGCACCTGTTGCGTATATGGATTGTGTATGCTTAACACTGCACCTATTGTGTATATGGATTGTGTATGCTTAACACTGCACCTGTTGCGCATATGAATTGTGTATGCTTAGCACTGCACGTGTTGTGTATATGGATTGTGTATGCTTAACACTGCACCTGTTGTGTGTATGGATTGTGTATGCTTAACACTGCACCTGTTGTGTATATGGATTGTGTATGCTTAACACTGCACCTGTTGTGTATATGGATTGTGTATGCTTAACACTGCACCTGTTGCGCATATGGATTGTGTATGCTTAGCACTGCACCTCTTGTGTATATGGATTGTGTATGCTTAACACTGCACCTGTTGTGTATATGGATTGTGTATGCTTAACACTGCACCTATTGTGTATATGGATTGTGTATGCTTAACACTGCACCTGTTGTGTATATGGATTGTGTATGCTTAACACTGCACCTGTTGTGTATATGGATTGTGTATGCTTAACACTGCACCTGTTGCGCATATGAATTGTGTATGCTTAGCACTGCACCTGTTGCGTATATGGATTGTGTATGCTTAGCACTGCACCTGTTGCGTATATGGATTGTGTATGCTTAACACTGCACCTGTTGTGTATATGGATTGTGTATGCTTAACACTGCACCTGTTGCGTATATGGATTGTGTATGCTTAACACTGCACCTGTTGTGTGTATGGATTGTGTATGCTTAACACTGCACCTGTTGCGTATATGGATTGTGTATGCTTAGCACTGCACCTGTTGCGTATATGGATTGTGTATGCTTAACACTGCACCTGTTGTGTGTATGGATTGTGTATGCTTAACACTGCACCTGTTGTGTATATGGATTGTGTATGCTTAACACTGCACCTGTTGTGTATATGGATTGTGTATGCTTAGCACTGCACCTGTTGTGTATATGGATTGTGTATGCTTAACACTGCACCTGTTGTGTATATGGATTGTGTATGCTTAACACTGCACCTGTTGCGCATATGAATTGTGTATGCTTAGCACTGCACCTGTTGTGTATATGGATTGTGTATGCTTAACACTGCACCTGTTGTGTATCTGGATTGTGTATGCTTAACACTGCACCTGTTGCGTATATGGATTGTGTATGCTTAGCACTGCACCTGTTGCGTATATGGATTGTGTATGCTTAACACTGCACCTGTTGTGTGTATGGATTGTGTATGCTTAACACTGCACCTGTTGTGTATATGGATTGTGTATGCTTAACACTGCACCTGTTGTGTATATGGATTGTGTATGCTTAGCACTGCACCTGTTGTGTATATGGATTGTGTATGCTTAACACTGCACCTGTTGTGTATATGGATTGTGTATGCTTAACACTGCACCTGTTGTGTATATGGATTGTGTATGCTTAACACTGCACCTGTTGCGCATATGAATTGTGTATGCTTAGCACTGCACCTGTTGTGTATATGGATTGTGTATGCTTAGCACTGCACCTGTTGCGCATATGAATTGTGTATGCTTAACACTGCACCTGTTGTGTGTATGGATTGTGTGTGCTTAACACTGCACCTGTTGCGCATATGAATTGTGTATGCTTAACACTGCACTTGTTGTGTATCTGGATTGTGTATGCTTAACACTGCACCTGTTGTGTGTATGGATTGTGTATGCTTAACACTGCACCTGTTGTGTGTATGGATTGTGTATGTTTAACACTGCACCTGTTGTGTATATGGATTGTGTATGCTTAACACTGCACCTGTTGTGTATATGGATTGTGTATGCTTAACACTGCACCTGTTGTGTATATGGATTGTGTATGCTTAACACTGCACCTGTTGCGTATATGGATTGTGTATGCTCAATGTATGCAGTAATTGAGAAATTATTTTGTTAACTGTATTCTGTAGATTTGGCAAACCTAGACTACACTCAGAAAACTGCACAAGATACTTAACAGTACACTATTGGCGCTGTAACTTTTGATTGGTTTTGAAGTTTAAATTTTATTATGTTTTGAAGGAAACGTTGAGTAAATTGTCCACTGTTACATTTTAGAAAGGTAGAATTTCAACATACCGTATTCGCAACAGATTGGTATCGTAGTAATGGCACGCTCCTGTCTTTCCAGAACATGTCCTACTCCACCTGATGCAAGTTGTATCAATGACTGCACCAAACAAAGCAGGCGCTGGTAGCCATGCTGCAGTCAGGAGAAGAAATGCAGAACAGAAAAAGCAAGCAGATGGAAGCTCATATCATTTTCATACCATACTTTTACACTCACAGGTGCAAGCCTATTTTCATGTGGAACAAGCAAAAAGGTTTCTGAGTACAGCAACAATAAATAACAGCCATTGATGTCAAACTCAGGTTCATAACTGTATTCCAAGTCTGATCCCAGCTGCCAGAGGTCAAAGGGTAATTTTCTAATCGACCAACATATTAGCTTCTGTACCAACATTTGTTTCTCGTTTTGTTATTCAGCAGCCTTTTGACTTGTTACCCTCTTTAATGAACTATGAGAACCCAAATTGGTGAAAGAATAAACAAGGCTGGAAATGGCACCAGATTACAAGTAACTGTTCTATCTTTGGAGGATGTTGCAAAGGAAGACAGTCTCCAAGATGGCTGGAGCACATGTTTCAGTAACGTCATCATGCATTGGGCATAGTAATAACATAGGAATATATTACAGCAACTATCATGAAAAATGGAGCTAGAAGGGAAATGTCTTCTGGCCACTCTCACATGGTGTTGCATTTCTCAGCGGGTAATGCACAGATGGTGTTACATTTCATAATGGATGGTGTTCAGATGGAGTTACATTTCTCAACAGGTAATGTTCAGATGATGTTGCATTTCTGAATGGGTAATGCTCAGATGGTGTTACATTTCTCAATGGATGGTGTTCAGATGGTGTTCCATTTCTCAATGGGTAATGCTCAGATGGTGTTACATTTCTCAATGGATGGTGTTCAGATGGGGTTACATTTCTCAATGGGTAATGCTCAGATGGTGTTACATTTCTCAATGGGTAATGTTCAGATGGTGTTACATTTCTCAATGGGTAATGTTCGGATGGTGGTCCATTTCTCAATGGATAATGTTCTGATGGTGTTATATTTCTCAATGGATGGTGTGCAGATTGTGTTACATTTGTCAATGGGTAATGTTCGGATGGTGGTCCATTTCTCAATGGATAACGTTCTGATGGTGTTACATTTCTCAATGGATGGTGTGCAGATGGTGTTACATTTCTCAATGGGTAATGCTCAGATGGTGTTACATTTCTCAATGGGTAATGTTCAGATGGTGTTACATTTCTCAATGGATGGTGTTCAGATGGTGATACATTTGTCAATGGGCAATGTTCAGATGGTGTTACATTTCTCAATGGGTAATGTTCGGATGGTGTTACATTTCTCAATGGGTAATGTTCAGATGGTGTTACATTTCTCAATGGGTAATGTTCAGATGGTGTTCCATTTCTCAGTGGGTAATGTTGAGATGGTATTACATTTCTCAATGGGTAATGTTCAGATGGTTTTACATTTCTCAATGGGTAATGTTCGGATAGTGTTACATTTCTCAATGGATGGTGTGCAGATGGTGTTACATTTCTCAATGGGTAATGTTTGGATGGTGTTACATTTCTCAATGGATGGTGTGCAGTTGGTGTTACATTTCTGAAAGGGTAATGCTCAGATGGTGTTACATTTCTCAATGGGTAATGTTCAGATGGTGTTACATTTCTCAATGGGTAATGTTCAGATGGTGTTACATTTCTCAATGGATGGTGTTCAGATGGTGTTACATTTCTCAATGGGTAATGTTGAGATGGTGTTACATTTCTCTCTGGATGGTGTTCAGATGGTGTTGCATTTCTCAATGGGTAATGTTCAGATGGTGTTACATTTCTCAATGGATGGTGTGCAGATGGTGTTACATTTCTCAATGGGTAATGCTCAGATGGTGTTACATTTCTCAATGGGTAATGTTCAGAAGGTGTTACATTTCTCAACGGGTAATGTTCAGATGGTGTTTCATTTTTCAATGGGTAATGTTCAGATGGTGTTACATTTCTCAATGGATGGTGTTCAGATGGTGATACATTTCTCAATGGGTAATGTTGAGATGGTGTTACATTTCTCAATGGGTAATGTTCAGATGGTGTTACATTTGTCAATGGGTAATGTTGAGATGGTGTTACATTTCTCAATGGGTAATGTTCAGATGGTGTTACATTTCTCAATGGGTAATGTTCGGATGGTGTTACATTTCTCAATGGGTAATGTTCAGATGGTGTTACATTTCTCAATGGGTAATGTTCAGATGGTGTTACATTTCTCAATGGGTAATGTTGAGATGGTGTTACATTTCTCAATGGGTAATGTTCAGATGGTGTTCCATTTCTCAAGGGGTAATGTTCAGATGATGTTACATTTCTCAATGGGTAATGTTCAGATGGTGTTACATTTCTCAATGGGTAATGCTCAGATGGTGTTACATTTCTCAATGGGTAATGTTCAGATGGTGTTACATTTCTCAACGGGTAATGCTCAGATGGTGTTACATTTCTCAATGGGTAATGTTCAGATGGTGTTACATTTCTCAATGGGTAATGTTCAGATGGTGTTTCATTTTTCAATGGGTAATGTTCAGATGGTGTTATATTTCTCAATGGGTAATGTTCAGATGGTGTTACATTTCTCAATGGGTAATGTTCAGATGGTGTTTCATTTTTCAATGGGTAATGTTGAGATGGTGTTACATTTCTCAATGGGTAATGTTCAGATGGTTTTACATTTCTCAATGGGTAATGTTCAGATCGTGTTACATTTCTCAATGGGTAATGTTCAGATGGTGTTACATTTCTCAATGGGTAATGTTCAGATGATGTTACATTTCTCAATGGGTAATGTTCAGATGGTTTTACATTTCTCAATGGGTAATGTTCAGATGGTGTTACATTTCTCAATGGGTAATGCTCAGATGGTGTTACATTTCTCAATGGGTAATGCTCAGATGGTGTTACATTTCTCAATGGGTAATGTTCAGATGGTGTTATATTTCTCAATGGGTAATGTTCAGATGGTGTTACATTTCTCAATGGGTAATGTTCAGATGGTGTTTCATTTTTCAATGGGTAATGTTCAGATGGTGTTATATTTCTCAATGGGTAATGTTCAGATGGTGTTACATTTCTCAATGGGTAATGTTCAGATGGTGTTTCATTTTTCAATGGGTAATGTTCAGATGGTGCTGCATTTCTCAATGGATAATGTTCAGATGGTGTTCCATTTCTCAATGGGTAATGTTCGGATGGTGGTACATTTCTCAATGGATAATGTTCTGATGGTGTTATATTTCTCAATGGATGGTGTGCAGATTGTGTTACATTTGTCAATGGGTAATGTTCGGATGGTGGTCCATTTCTCAATGGATAACGTTCTGATGGTGTTACATTTCTCAATGGATGGTGTGCAGATGGTGTTACATTTCTCAATGGGTAATGCTCAGATGGTGTTACATTTCTCAATGGGTAATGTTCAGATGGTGTTACATTTCTCAATGGATGGTGTTCAGATGGTGATACATTTGTCAATGGGCAATGTTCAGATGGTGTTACATTTCTCAATGGGTAATGTTCGGATGGTGTTACATTTCTCAATGGGTAATGTTCAGATGGTGTTACATTTCTCAATGGGTAATGTTCAGATGGTGTTCCATTTCTCAGTGGGTAATGTTGAGATGGTATTACATTTCTCAATGGGTAATGTTCAGATGGTTTTACATTTCTCAATGGGTAATGTTCGGATAGTGTTACATTTCTCAATGGATGGTGTGCAGATGGTGTTACATTTCTCAATGGGTAATGTTTGGATGGTGTTACATTTCTCAATGGATGGTGTGCAGTTGGTGTTACATTTCTGAAAGGGTAATGCTCAGATGGTGTAACATTTCTCAATGGGTAATGTTCAGATGGTGTTACATTTCTCAATGGGTAATGTTCAGATGGTGTTACATTTCTCAATGGATGGTGTTCAGATGGTGTTACATTTCTCAATGGGTAATGTTCAGAAGGTGTTACATTTCTCAACGGGTAATGTTCAGATGGTGTTTCATTTTTCAATGGGTAATGTTCAGATGGTGTTACATTTCTCAATGGATGGTGTTCAGATGGTGATACATTTCTCAATGGGTAATGTTGAGATGGTGTTACATTTCTCAATGGGTAATGTTCAGATGGTGTTACATTTGTCAATGGGTAATGTTGAGATGGTGTTACATTTCTCAATGGGTAATGTTCAGATGGTGTTACATTTCTCAATGGGTAATGTTCGGATGGTGTTACATTTCTCAATGGGTAATGTTCAGATGGTGTTACATTTCTCAATGGGTAATGTTCAGATGGTGTTACATTTCTCAATGGGTAATGTTGAGATGGTGTTACATTTCTCAATGGGTAATGTTCAGATGGTGTTCCATTTCTCAAGGGGTAATGTTCAGATGATGTTACATTTCTCAATGGGTAATGTTCAGATGGTGTTACATTTCTCAATGGGTAATGCTCAGATGGTGTTACATTTCTCAATGGGTAATGTTCAGATGGTGTTACATTTCTCAACGGGTAATGCTCAGATGGTGTTACATTTCTCAATGGGTAATGTTCAGATGGTGTTACATTTCTCAATGGGTAATGTTCAGATGGTGTTTCATTTTTCAATGGGTAATGTTCAGATGGTGTTATATTTCTCAATGGGTAATGTTCAGATGGTGTTACATTTCTCAATGGGTAATGTTCAGATGGTGTTTCATTTTTCAATGGGTAATGTTGAGATGGTGTTACATTTCTCAATGGGTAATGTTCAGATGGTTTTACATTTCTCAATGGGTAATGTTCAGATCGTGTTACATTTCTCAATGGGTAATGTTCAGATGGTGTTACATTTCTCAATGGGTAATGTTCAGATGATGTTACATTTCTCAATGGGTAATGTTCAGATGGTTTTACATTTCTCAATGGGTAATGTTCAGATGGTGTTACATTTCTCAATGGGTAATGCTGAGATGGTGTTACATTTCTCAATGAGTAATGCTCAGATGGTGTTACATTTCTCAATGGGTAATGTTCAGATGGTGTTATATTTCTCAATGGGTAATGTTCAGATGGTGTTACATTTCTCAATGGGTAATGTTCAGATGGTGTTTCATTTTTCAATGGGTAATGTTCAGATGGTGTTATATTTCTCAATGGGTAATGTTCAGATGGTGTTACATTTCTCAATGGGTAATGTTCAGATGGTGTTTCATTTTTCAATGGGTAATGTTCAGATGGTGCTGCATTTCTCAATGGATAATGTTCAGATGGTGTTCCATTTCTCAATGGGTAATGTTCGGATGGTGGTACATTTCTCAATGGATAATGTTCTGATGGTGTTATATTTCTCAATGGATGGTGTGCAGATTGTGTTACATTTGTCAATGGGTAATGTTCGGATGGTGGTCCATTTCTCAATGGATAACGTTCTGATGGTGTTACATTTCTCAATGGATGGTGTGCAGATGGTGTTACATTTCTCAATGGGTAATGCTCAGATGGTGTTACATTTCTCAATGGGTAATGTTCAGATGGTGTTACATTTCTCAATGGATGGTGTTCAGATGGTGATACATTTGTCAATGGGCAATGTTCAGATGGTGTTACATTTCTCAATGGGTAATGTTCGGATGGTGTTACATTTCTCAATGGGTAATGTTCAGATGGTGTTACATTTCTCAATGGGTAATGTTCAGATGGTGTTCCATTTCTCAGTGGGTAATGTTGAGATGGTATTACATTTCTCAATGGGTAATGTTCAGATGGTTTTACATTTCTCAATGGGTAATGTTCGGATAGTGTTACATTTCTCAATGGATGGTGTGCAGATGGTGTTACATTTCTCAATGGGTAATGTTTGGATGGTGTTACATTTCTCAATGGATGGTGTGCAGTTGGTGTTACATTTCTGAAAGGGTAATGCTCAGATGGTGTAACATTTCTCAATGGGTAATGTTCAGATGGTGTTACATTTCTCAATGGGTAATGTTCAGATGGTGTTACATTTCTCAATGGATGGTGTTCAGATGGTGTTACATTTCTCAATGGGTAATGTTGAGATGGTGTTACATTTCTCTCTGGATGGTGTTCAGATGGTGTTGCATTTCTCAATGATTAATGTTCAGATGGTGTTACATTTCTCAATGGATGGTGTGCAGATGGTGTTACATTTCTCAATGGGTAATGCTCAGATGGTGTTACATTTCTCAATGGGTAATGTTCAGAAGGTGTTACATTTCTCAACGGGTAATGTTCAGATGGTGTTTCATTTTTCAATGGGTAATGTTCAGATGGTGTTACATTTCTCAATGGATGGTGTTCAGATGGTGATACATTTCTCAATGGGTAATGTTGAGATGGTGTTACATTTCTCAATGGGTAATGTTCAGATGGTGTTACATTTGTCAATGGGTAATGTTCAGATGGTGTTACATTTCTCAATGGGTAATGTTGAGATGGTGTTACATTTCTCAATGGGTAATGTTCAGATGGTGTTACATTTCTCAATGGGTAATGTTCAGATGGTGTTACATTTCTCAATGGGTAATGCTCAGATGGTGTTACATTTCTCAAGTGGTAATGTTCAGATGGTGTTACATTTCTCAACGGGTAATGCTCCGATGGTGTTACATTTCTCAATGGGTAATGTTCAGATGGTGTTACATTTCTCAATGGGTAATGTTCAGATGGTGTTTCATTTTTCAATGGGTAATGTTCAGATGGTGTTATATTTCTCAATGGGTAATGTTCAGATGGTATTACATTTCTCAATGGGTAATGTTCAGATGGTTTTACATTTCTCAATGGGAAATGTTCGGATAGTGTTACATTTCTCAATGGATGGTGTGCAGATGGTGTTACATTTCTGAAAGGGTAATGCTCAGATGGTGTTACATTTCTCAATGGGTAATGTTCGGATGGTGTTACATTTCTCAATGGGTAATGTTCAGATGGTGTTACATTTCTCAATGGGTAATGTTCAGATGGTGTTCCATTTCTCAGTGGGTAATGTTGAGATGGTATTACATTTCTCAATGGGTAATGTTCAGATGGTTTTACATTTCTCAATGGGTAATGTTTGGATGGTGTTACATTTCTCAATGGATGGTGTGCAGTTGGTGTTACATTTCTGAAAGGGTAATGCTCAGATGGTGTTACATTTCTCAATGGGTAATGTTCAGATGGTGTTACATTTCTCAATGGGTAATGTTCAGATGGTGTTACATTTCTCAATGGATGGTGTTCAGATGGTGTTACATTTCTCAATGGGTAATGTTGAGATGGTGTTACATTTCTCTCTGGATGGTGTTCAGATGGTGTTGCATTTCTCAATGGGTAATGTTCAGATGGTGTTACATTTCTCAATGGATGGTGTGCAGATGGTGTTACATTTCTCAATGGGTAATGCTCAGGTGGTGTTACATTTCTCAATGGGTAATGTTCAGAAGGTGTTACATTTCTCAACGGGTAATGTTCAGATGGTGTTTCATTTTTCAATGGGTAATGTTCAGATTGTGTTACATTTCTCAATGGATGGTGTTCAGATGGTGATACATTTCTCAATGGGTAATGTTGAGATGGTGTTACATTTCTCAATGGGTAATGTTCAGATGGTGTTACATTTGTCAATGGGTAATGTTGAGATGGTGTTACATTTCTCAATGGGTAATGTTCAGATGGTGTTATATTTCTCAATGGGTAATGTTCAGATGGTGTTACATTTCTCAATGGGTAATGTTCAGAAGGTGTTTCATTTTTCAATGGGTAATGTTCAGATGGTGCTGCATTTCTCAATGGATAATGTTCAGATGGTGTTCCATTTCTCAATGGGTAATGTTCGGATGGTGGTACATTTCTCAATGGATAATGTTCTGATGGTGTTATATTTCTCAATGGATGGTGTGCAGATTGTGTTACATTTGTCAATGGGTAATGTTCGGATGGTGGTCCATTTCTCAATGGATAACGTTCTGATGGTGTTACATTTCTCAATGGATGGTGTGCAGATGGTGTTACATTTCTCAATGGGTAATGCTCAGATGGTGTTACATTTCTCAATGGGTAATGTTCAGATGGTGTTACATTTCCCAATGGATGGTGTTCAGATGGTGTTACATTTCTCAATGGGTAATGTTCAGATGGTGTTCCATTTCTCAGTGGGTAATGTTGAGATGGTATTACATTTCTCAATGGGTAATGTTCAGATGGTTTTACATTTCTCAATGGGTAATGTTCGGATAGTGTTACATTTCTCAATGGATGGTGTGCAGATGGTGTTACATTTCTCAATGGGTAATGTTTGGATGGTGTTACATTTCTCAATGGATGGTGTGCAGTTGGTGTTACATTTCTGAAAGGGTAATGCTCAGATGGTGTTACATTTCTCAATGGGTAATGTTCAGATGGTGTTACATTTCTCAATGGGTAATGTTGAGATGGTGTTACATTTCTCTCTGGATGGTGTTCAGATGGTGTTGCATTTCTCAATGGGTAATGTTCAGATGGTGTTACATTTCTCAATGGATGGTGTGCAGATGGTGTTACATTTCTCAATAGGTAATGCTCAGATGGTGTTACATTTCTCAATGGGTAATGTTCAGAAGGTGTTACATTTCTCAACGGGTAATGTTCAGATGGTGTTTCATTTTTCAATGGGTAATGTTCAGATGGTGTTACATTTCTCAATGGATGGTGTTCAGATGGTGATACATTTCTGAATGGGTAATGTTGAGATGGTGTTACATTTCTCAATGGGTAATGTTCAGATGGTGTTACATTTGTCAATGGGTAATGTTGAGATGGTGTTACATTTCTCAATGGGTAATGTTCAGATGGTGTTACATTTCTCAATGGGTAATGTTCGGATGGTGTTACATTTCTCAATGGGTAATGTTCAGATGGTGTTACATTTCTCAATGGGTAATGTTCAGATGGTGTTACATTTCTCAATGGGTAATGTTGAGATGGTGTTACATTTCTCAATGGGTAATGTTCAGATGGTGTTACATTTCACAATGGGTAATGTTCAGATGGTGTTACATTTCTCAATGGGTAATGTTCAGATGGTGTTACATTTCTCAATGGGTAATGCTCAGATGGTGTTACATTTCTCAAGTGGTAATGTTCAGATGGTGTTACATTTCTCAACGGGTAATGCTCAGATGGTGTTACATTTCTCAATGGGTAATGTTCAGATGGTGTTACATTTCTCAATGGGTAATGTTCAGATGGTGTTTCATTTTTCAATGGGTAATGTTCAGATGGTGTTATATTTCTCAATGGGTAATGTTCAGATGGTATTACATTTCTCAATGGGTAATGTTCAGATGGTTTTACATTTCTCAATGGGTAATGTTCAGATAGTTTTACATTTCTCAATGGATGGTGTGCAGATGGTGTTACATTTCTGAAAGGGTAATGCTCAGATGGTGTTACATTTCTCAATGGGTAATGTTCGGATGGTGTTACATTTCTCAATGGGTAATGTTCAGATGGTGTTACATTTCTCAATGGGTAATGTTCAGATGGTGTTCCATTTCTCAGTGGGTAATGTTGAGATGGTATTACATTTCTCAATGGGTAATGTTCAGATGGTTTTACATTTCTCAATGGGTAATGTTCGGATAGTGTTACATTTCTCAATGGATGGTGTGCAGATGGTGTTACATTTCTCAATGGGTAATGTTTGGATGGTGTTACATTTCTCAATGGATGGTGTGCAGTTGGTGTTACATTTCTGAAAGGGTAATGCTCAGATGGTGTTACATTTCTCAATGGGTAATGTTCAGATGGTGTTACATTTCTCAATGGGTAATGTTCAGATGGTGTTACATTTCTCAATGGATGGTGTTCAGATGGTGTTACATTTCTCAATGGGTAATGTTGAGATGGTGTTACATTTCTCTCTGGATGGTGTTCAGATGGTGTTGCATTTCTCAATGGGTAATGTTCAGATGGTGTTACATTTCTCAATGGATGGTGTGCAGATGGTGTTACATTTCTCAATGGGTAATGCTCAGATGGTGTTACATTTCTCAATGGGTAATGTTCAGAAGGTGTTACATTTCTCAACGGGTAATGTTCAGATGGTGTTTCATTTTTCAATGGGTAATGTTCAGATGGTGTTACATTTCTCAATGGATGGTGTTCAGATGGTGATACATTTCTCAATGGGTAATGTTGAGATGGTGTTACATTTCTCAATGGGTAATGTTCAGATGGTGTTACATTTGTCAATGGGTAATGTTGAGATGGTGTTACATTTCTCAATGGGTAATGTTCAGATGGTGTTACATTTCTCAATGGGTAATGTTCGGATGGTGTTACATTTCTCAATGGGTAATGTTCAGATGGTGTTACATTTCTCAATGGGTAATGTTCAGATGGTGTTACATTTCTCAATGGGTAATGTTGAGATGGTGTTACATTTCTCAATGGGTAATGTTCAGATGGTGTTCCATTTCTCAAGGGGTAATGTTCAGATGATGTTACATTTCTCAATGGGTAATGTTCAGATGGTGTTACATTTCTCAATGGGTAATGCTCAGATGGTGTTACATTTCTCAATGGGTAATGTTCAGATGGTGTTACATTTCTCAACGGGTAATGCTCAGATGGTGTTACATTTCTCAATGGGTAATGTTCAGATGGTGTTACATTTCTCAATGGGTAATGTTCAGATGGTGTTTCATTTTTCAATGGGTAATGTTCAGATGGTGTTATATTTCTCAATGGGTAATGTTCAGATGGTGTTACATTTCTCAATGGGTAATGTTCAGATGGTGTTTCATTTTTCAATGGGTAATGTTGAGATGGTGTTACATTTCTCAATGGGTAATGTTCAGATGGTTTTACATTTCTCAATGGGTAATGTTCGGATAATGTTATATTTCTCAATGGATGGTGTGCAGATGGTGTTGCATTTCTCAATGGATGGTGTTCAGATGGTGTTACATTTCTCGATGGGTAATGCTCTGATGGTGTTACATTTCTCAATGGATGGTGTTCAGATGGTGTTGCATTTCTCAATGGGTAATGTTCAGATGGTGTTACATTTCACAATGGGTAATGTTCAGATGGTGTTACATTTCTCAATGGGTAATGTTCAGATGATGTTACATTTCTCAATGGGTAATGTTCAGATGGTGTTCCATTTCTCAAGTGGTAATGTTCAGATGATGTTACATTTCTCAATGGGTAATGTTCAGATGGTGTTACATTTCTCAATGGGTAATGCTCAGATGGTGTTACATTTCTCAATGGGTAATGTTCAGATGGTGTTACATTTCTCAACGGGTAATGCTCAGATGGTGTTACATTTCTCAATGGGTAATGTTCAGAAGGTGTTACATTTCTCAACGGGTAATGTTCAGATGGTGTTTCATTTTTCAATGGGTAATGTTCAGAAGGTGTTACATTTCTCAATGGATGGTGTTCAGATTGTGATACATTTCTCAATGGGTAATGTTGAGATGGTGTTACATTTCTCAATGGGTAATGTTCAGATGGTGTTACATTTCTCAATGGGTAATGTTCGGATGGTGTTACATTTCTCAATGGGTAATGTTCAGATGGTGTTACATTTCTCAATGGGTAATGTTCAGATGGTGTTACATTTCTCAATGGGTAATGTTCAGATGGTTTTACATTTCTCAATGGGTAATGTTCGGATAATGTTATATTTCTCAATGGATGGTGTGCAGATGGTGTTGCATTTCTCAATGGATGGTGTTCAGATGGTGTTACATTTCTCGATGGGTAATGCTCAGATGGTGTTACATTTCTCAATGGATGGTGTTCAGATGGTGTTGCATTTCTCAATAGGTAATGTTCAGATGATGTTACATTTCTCAATGGGTAATGTTCAGATGGTGTTCCATTTCTCAAGGGGTAATGTTCAGATGATGTTATATTTCTCAATGGGTAATGCTCAGATGGTGTTACATTTCTCAATGGGTAATGTTCAGATGGTGTTACATTTCTCAACGGGTAATGCTCAGATGGTGTTACATTTCTCAATGGGTAATGTTCAGATGGTGTTACATTTCTCAATGGGTAATGTTCAGATGGTGTTTCATTTTTCAATGGGTAATGTTCAGATGGTGTTATATTTCTCAATGGGTAATGTTCAGATGGTGTTACATTTCTCAATGGGTAATGTTCAGATGGTGTTTCATTTTTCAATGGGTAATGTTCAGTTGGTGCTGCATTTCTCAATGGATAATGTTCTGATGGTGTTATATTTCTCAATGGGTAATGTTCAGATGGTGGTCCATTTCTCAATGGATAATGTTCTGATGGTGTTATATTTCTCAATGGATGGTGTGCAGATTGTGTTACATTTGTCAATGGGTAATGTTCGGATGGTGGTCCATTTCTCAATGGATAATGTTCTGATGCTGTTACATTTCTCAATGGATGGTGTGCAGATGGTGGTCCATTTCTCAATGGGTAATGTTCGGATGGTGGTCCATTTCGCAATGGATAACGTTCTGATGGTGTTACATTTCTCAATGGATGGTGTGCAGATGGTGTTACATTTCTCAATGGGTAATGCTCAGATGGTGTTACATTTCTCAATGGGTAATGTTCAGATGGTGTTACATTTCTCAATGGATGGTGTTCAGATGGTGATACATTTGTCAATGGGTAATGTTCAGATGGTGTTACATTTCTCAATGGGTAATGTTCGGATGGTGTTACATTTCTCAATGGGTAATGTTCAGATGGTGTTACATTTCTCAATGCGTAATGTTCAGATGGTGTTCCATTTCTCAGTGGGTAATGTTGAGATGGTATTACATTTCTCAATGGGTAATGTTCAGATGGTTTTACATTTCTCAATGGGTAATGTTCGGATAGTGTTACATTTCTCAATGGATGGTGTGCAGATGGTGTTACATTTCTGAAAGGGTAATGCTCAGATGGTGTTACATTTCTCAATGGGTAATGTTCTGATGGTGTTACATTTCTCAATGGGTAATGTTCAGATGGTGTTACATTTCTCAATGGATGGTGTTCAGATGGTTTTACATTTCTCAATGGGTAATGTTGAGATGGTGTTACATTTCTCTCTGGATGGTGTTCAGATGGTGTTGCATTTCTCAATGGGTAATGTTCAGATGGTGTTACATTTCTCAATGGATGGTGTGCAGATGGTGTTACATTTCTCAAAGGGTAATGCTCAGATGGTGTTACATTTCTCAATGGGTAATGTTCAGAAGGTGTTACATTTCTCAACGGGTAATGTTCAGATGGTGTTTCATTTTTCAATGGGTAATGTTCAGATGGTGTTATATTTCTCAATGGGTAATGTTCAGATGGTGTTACATTTCTCAATGGGTAATGTTCAGATGGTGTTTCATTTTTCAATGGGTAATGTTCAGATGGTGCTGCATTTCTCAATGGATAATATTCAGATGGTGTTACATTTCTCAATGGGTAATGTTCGGATGGTGGTCCATTTCTCAATGGATGGTGTGCAGATGGTGTTACATTTCTCAATGGGTAATGTTTGGATGGTGTTACATTTCTCAATGGATGGTGTGCAGATGGTGTTACATTTCTCAAAGGGTAATGCTCAGATGGTGTTACATTTCTCAATGGGTAATGTTCAGATGGTGTTACATTTCTCAATGGGTAATGTTCAGATGGTGTTACATTTCTCAATGGATGGTGTTCAGATGGTGTTACATTTCTCAATGGGTAATGTTGAGATGGTGTTACATTTCTCAATGGGTAATGTTCAGATGGTTTTACATTTCTCAATGGGTAATGTTCGGATAGTGTTACATTTCTCAATGGATGGTGTGCAGATGGTGTTACATTTCTGAAAGGGTAATGCTCAGATGGTGTTACATTTCTCAATGGGTAATGTTCGGATGGTGTTACATTTCTCAATGGGTAATGTTCAGATGGTGTTACATTTCTCAATGGGTAATGTTCAGATGGTGTTCCATTTCTCAGTGGGTAATGTTGAGATGGTATTACATTTCTCAATGGGTAATGTTCAGATGGTTTTACATTTCTCAATGGGTAATGTTCGGATAGTGTTACATTTCTCAATGGATGGTGTGCAGATGGTGTTACATTTCTCAATGGGTAATGTTTGGATGGTGTTACATTTCTCAATGGATGGTGTGCAGTTGGTGTTACATTTCTGAAAGGGTAATGCTCAGATGGTGTTACATTTCTCAATGGGTAATGTTCAGATGGTGTTACATTTCTCAATGGGTAATGTTCAGATGGTGTTACATTTCTCAATGGATGGTGTTCAGATGGTGTTACATTTCTCAATGGGTAATGTTGAGATGGTGTTACATTTCTCTCTGGATGGTGTTCAGATGGTGTTGCATTTCTCAATGGGTAATGTTCAGATGGTGTTACATTTCTCAATGGATGGTGTGCAGATGGTGTTACATTTCTCAATGGGTAATGCTCAGATGGTGTTACATTTCTCAATGGGTAATGTTCAGAAGGTGTTACATTTCTCAACGGGTAATGTTCAGATGGTGTTTCATTTTTCAATGGGTAATGTTCAGATGGTGTTACATTTCTCAATGGATGGTGTTCAGATGGTGATACATTTCTCAATGGGTAATGTTGAGATGGTGTTACATTTCTCAATGGGTAATGTTCAGATGGTGTTACATTTGTCAATGGGTAATGTTGAGATGGTGTTACATTTCTCAATGGGTAATGTTCAGATGGTGTTACATTTCTCAATGGGTAATGTTCGGATGGTGTTACATTTCTCAATGGGTAATGTTCAGATGGTGTTACATTTCTCAATGGGTAATGTTGAGATGGTGTTACATTTCTCAATGGGTAATGTTCAGATGGTGTTCCATTTCTCAAGGGGTAATGTTCAGATGATGTTACATTTCTCAATGGGTAATGTTCAGATGGTGTTACATTTCTCAATGGGTAATGCTCAGATGGTGTTACATTTCTCAATGGGTAATGTTCAGATGGTGTTACATTTCTCAACGGGTAATGCTCAGATGGTGTTACATTTCTCAATGGGTAATGTTCAGATGGTGTTACATTTCTCAATGGGTAATGTTCAGATGGTGTTTCATTTTTCAATGGGTAATGTTCAGATGGTGTTATATTTCTCAATGGGTAATGTTCAGATGGTGTTACATTTCTCAATGGGTAATGTTCAGATGGTGTTTCATTTTTCAATGGGTAATGTTGAGATGGTGTTACATTTCTCAATGGGTAATGTTCAGATGGTTTTACATTTCTCAATGGGTAATGTTCGGATAATGTTATATTTCTCAATGGATGGTGTGCAGATGGTGTTGCATTTCTCAATGGATGGTGTTCAGATGGTGTTACATTTCTCGATGGGTAATGCTCTGATGGTGTTACATTTCTCAATGGATGGTGTTCAGATGGTGTTGCATTTCTCAATGGGTAATGTTCAGATGGTGTTACATTTCACAATGGGTAATGTTCAGATGGTGTTACATTTCTCAATGGGTAATGTTCAGATGATGTTACATTTCTCAATGGGTAATGTTCAGATGGTGTTCCATTTCTCAAGTGGTAATGTTCAGATGATGTTACATTTCTCAATGGGTAATGTTCAGATGGTGTTACATTTCTCAATGGGTAATGCTCAGATGGTGTTACATTTCTCAATGGGTAATGTTCAGATGGTGTTACATTTCTCAACGGGTAATGCTCAGATGGTGTTACATTTCTCAATGGGTAATGTTCAGAAGGTGTTACATTTCTCAACGGGTAATGTTCAGATGGTGTTTCATTTTTCAATGGGTAATGTTCAGAAGGTGTTACATTTCTCAATGGATGGTGTTCAGATTGTGATACATTTCTCAATGGGTAATGTTGAGATGGTGTTACATTTCTCAATGGGTAATGTTCAGATGGTGTTACATTTCTCAATGGGTAATGTTCGGATGGTGTTACATTTCTCAATGGGTAATGTTCAGATGGTGTTACATTTCTCAATGGGTAATGTTCAGATGGTGTTACATTTCTCAATGGGTAATGTTCAGATGGTTTTACATTTCTCAATGGGTAATGTTCGGATAATGTTATATTTCTCAATGGATGGTGTGCAGATGGTGTTGCATTTCTCAATGGATGGTGTTCAGATGGTGTTACATTTCTCGATGGGTAATGCTCAGATGGTGTTACATTTCTCAATGGATGGTGTTCAGATGGTGTTGCATTTCTCAATAGGTAATGTTCAGATGATGTTACATTTCTCAATGGGTAATGTTCAGATGGTGTTCCATTTCTCAAGGGGTAATGTTCAGATGATGTTATATTTCTCAATGGGTAATGCTCAGATGGTGTTACATTTCTCAATGGGTAATGTTCAGATGGTGTTACATTTCTCAACGGGTAATGCTCAGATGGTGTTACATTTCTCAATGGGTAATGTTCAGATGGTGTTACATTTCTCAATGGGTAATGTTCAGATGGTGTTTCATTTTTCAATGGGTAATGTTCAGATGGTGTTATATTTCTCAATGGGTAATGTTCAGATGGTGTTACATTTCTCAATGGGTAATGTTCAGATGGTGTTTCATTTTTCAATGGGTAATGTTCAGTTGGTGCTGCATTTCTCAATGGATAATGTTCTGATGGTGTTATATTTCTCAATGGGTAATGTTCAGATGGTGGTCCATTTCTCAATGGATAATGTTCTGATGGTGTTATATTTCTCAATGGATGGTGTGCAGATTGTGTTACATTTGTCAATGGGTAATGTTCGGATGGTGGTCCATTTCTCAATGGATAATGTTCTGATGCTGTTACATTTCTCAATGGATGGTGTGCAGATGGTGGTCCATTTCTCAATGGGTAATGTTCGGATGGTGGTCCATTTCGCAATGGATAACGTTCTGATGGTGTTACATTTCTCAATGGATGGTGTGCAGATGGTGTTACATTTCTCAATGGGTAATGCTCAGATGGTGTTACATTTCTCAATGGGTAATGTTCAGATGGTGTTACATTTCTCAATGGATGGTGTTCAGATGGTGATACATTTGTCAATGGGTAATGTTCAGATGGTGTTACATTTCTCAATGGGTAATGTTCGGATGGTGTTACATTTCTCAATGGGTAATGTTCAGATGGTGTTACATTTCTCAATGCGTAATGTTCAGATGGTGTTCCATTTCTCAGTGGGTAATGTTGAGATGGTATTACATTTCTCAATGGGTAATGTTCAGATGGTTTTACATTTCTCAATGGGTAATGTTCGGATAGTGTTACATTTCTCAATGGATGGTGTGCAGATGGTGTTACATTTCTGAAAGGGTAATGCTCAGATGGTGTTACATTTCTCAATGGGTAATGTTCTGATGGTGTTACATTTCTCAATGGGTAATGTTCAGATGGTGTTACATTTCTCAATGGATGGTGTTCAGATGGTTTTACATTTCTCAATGGGTAATGTTGAGATGGTGTTACATTTCTCTCTGGATGGTGTTCAGATGGTGTTGCATTTCTCAATGGGTAATGTTCAGATGGTGTTACATTTCTCAATGGATGGTGTGCAGATGGTGTTACATTTCTCAAAGGGTAATGCTCAGATGGTGTTACATTTCTCAATGGGTAATGTTCAGAAGGTGTTACATTTCTCAACGGGTAATGTTCAGATGGTGTTTCATTTTTCAATGGGTAATGTTCAGATGGTGTTATATTTCTCAATGGGTAATGTTCAGATGGTGTTACATTTCTCAATGGGTAATGTTCAGATGGTGTTTCATTTTTCAATGGGTAATGTTCAGATGGTGCTGCATTTCTCAATGGATAATATTCAGATGGTGTTACATTTCTCAATGGGTAATGTTCGGATGGTGGTCCATTTCTCAATGGATAATGTTCTGATGCTGTTACATTTCTCAATGGATGGTGTGCAGATGGTGTTACATTTCTCAATGGGTAATGTTTGGATGGTGTTACATTTCTCAATGGATGGTGTGCAGATGGTGTTACATTTCTCAAAGGGTAATGCTCAGATGGTGTTACATTTCTCAATGGGTAATGTTCAGATGGTGTTACATTTCTCAATGGGTAATGTTCAGATGGTGTTACATTTCTCAATGGATGGTGTTCAGATGGTGTTACATTTCTCAATGGGTAATGTTGAGATGGTGTTACAATACTCTCTGGATGGTGTTCAGATGGTGTTGCATTTCTCAATGGGTAATGTTCAGATGGTGTTACATTTCTCAATGGATGGTGTGCAGATGGTGTTACATTTCTCAAAGGGTAATGCTCAGATGGTGTTACATTTCTCATTGGGTAATGTTCAGAAGGTGTTACATTTCTCAACGGGTAATGTTCAGATGGTGTTTCATTTTTCAATGGGTAATGTTCAGATGGTGTTATATTTCTCAATGGGTAATGTTCAGATGGTGTTACATTTCTCAATGGGTAATGTTCAGATGGTGTTTCATTTTTCAATGGGTAATGTTCAGATGGTGTTATATTTCTCAATGGGTAATGTTCAGATGGTGTTACATTTCTCAATGGGTAATGTTCAGATGGTGTTTCATTTTTCAATGGGTAATGTTCAGATGGTGCTGCATTTCTCAATGGATAATGTTCAGATGGTGTTATATTTCTCAATGGGTAATGTTCGGATGGTGGTCCATTTCTCAATGGATAATGTTCTGATGGTGTTACATTTCTCAATGGATGGTGTGCAGATTGTGTTACATTTGTCAATGGGTAATGTTCGGATGGTGGTCCATTTCTCAATGGATAATGTTCTGATGCTGTTACATTTCTCAATGGATGGTGTGCAGATGGTGGTCCATTTCTCAATGGGTAATGTTCGGATGGTGGTCCATTTCGCAATGGATAACGTTCTGATGGTGTTACATTTCTCAATGGATGGTGTGCAGATGGTGTTACATTTCTCAATGGGTAATGCTCAGATGGTGTTACATTTCTCAATGGGTAATGTTCAGATGGTGTTACATTTCTCAATGGATGGTGTTCAGATGGTGATACATTTCTCAATGGGTAATGTTGAGATGGTGTTACATTTCTCAATGGGTAATGTTCAGATGGTGTTACATTTCTCAATGGGTAATGTTCGGATGGTGTTACATTTCTCAATAGGTAATGTTCAGATGGTGTTGCATTTCTCAATGGGTAATGTTCCGATGGTGTTCCATTTCTCAATGGGTAATGTTGAGATGGTATTACATTTCTCAATGGGTAATGTTCAGATGGTTTTACATTTCTCAATGGGTAATGTTCGGATAGTGTTACATTTCTCAATGGATGGTGTGCAGATGGTGTTACATTTCTCAATGGGTAATGTTTGGATGGTGTTACATTTCTCAATGGATGGTGTGCAGATGGTGTTACATTTCTCAAAGGGTAATGCTCAGATGGTGTTACATTTCTCAATGGGTAATGTTCAGATGGTGTTACATTTCTCAATGGGTAATGTTCAGATGCTGTTACATTTCTCAATGGATGGTGTTCAGATGGTGTTACATTTCTCAATGGGTAATGTTGAGATGGTGTTACATTTCTCTCTGGATGGTGTTCAGATGGTGTTGCATTTCTCAATGGGTAATGTTCTGATGGTGTTACATTTCTCAGTGGATGGTGTTCAGATGGTGTTACATTTCTCAATGGGTAATGTTCAGATGTTTTTGCATTTCTCAATGGATGGTGCTCCTCACTGATCTGTACTCACCAAACAACCTCAGTATCAGAAACTGGACCCCTATTGCAAACGATTTTTCTTCCCGTCTCACCACTCTGTGCAAAATAGAAGACAAATGAGAATTCAGTACTATAGCCTTGTTCATATGATCACAGCATGCAACAGAGCTAATCATCTTGAGGTAAAGTTCAGTCTGTGCCAATGGTCAGTGTGGTGTCCACAGCTCTCTTCCTTGTAGTTACATTCACAGAGATACTTACCTCTATCACAATCTTTATGAAGGAAATTGAAACTTTTCCTTTGCATGAAGATTTGCTCTGTGAGGTTCTTTTTCTGTCAAACAGGGTAGAAAATCTATATTGCCCTAATATGGGTGATGTGGGTATAATGTCATCTCTCAATCCAGTTTTCATTCAGAAAACCGATTGAATGTGCCTTTTGTAATTTTCTTTCACTTTTTCTGACCCTATGGTACCTTACCTCATGACCATTCTCCATGGCTGTCAACCCACCTGGATGTCCCTGGAGTCTCCTGGAATTAAAAATTAAGATCCCAGACACACCTGCGAGCTATTCAGAACAAAAAAAATCAGTGATTTTTTTCTTGTGAATATGACCAGAGTGAATCACAACAGCAGGGCCACAATGTGCCCAGAATGCAATGCAGCCCTGACACACAGGCATTCTGGTAAAACCATAAAATGAACAGAACAGTTCTGAAATACTGGGGCTTGTGGGGATTGTCGCTTTCATTATTGATTGATATTATCAATTAATTGCTGCAAGGATTTCTGTATTGGCTGACCAATAGTGGGAGCACGCAAACAGCACAGTTGTAGGTGGAAGACTATATGATGAAACTTCGCTGCATATGATGAGGTAAGAAGGTAAGAGCCCATGGGACCGAGGGCAATTTGGCAAACTGGATCCAAAATTGGCTTAGTGGCAGGAGGCAGAGGGTGATGGTCGAGGGTTGTTTTTGCGAGTAGAAGTCTGTGACCAGTGGTGTACCACAGGGATCGGTGCTGGGACCCTTGCTGCTTGTTGTCTACATTAACGATTTAGATGTGAATATAGGAGGTATGATCAGTAAGTTCACAGATGACATGAAAATTGGTGGTGTTGTAAATAGTGAGGAGGAAAGCCTTAGATTACAGGACGATGTAGATAGGCTGGTAAGATGGGTGGAGCAGTGGCAAATGGAATTTAATCCTGAAAAGTGTGAGGTGATGCATTTTGGGAGGGCTAACAAGGCAATGGAATATACAATGGATGGTCGGGCAATAGGAAGTACTGAGGGTCAGAGGGACCTTGGTGTACTTGTCCATAGATTACTGAAGACAGCAACGCAGGCAGATAAGGTCATTAGGAAGGCATATGGGATACTTGCCTTTATTAGCCGAGGCATAGAATATAAGAGCAGGGAGGTTATGATGGAGCTGTATAAAACGCTAGTTAGGCCACAGCTGGAGTACTGTGTACAGTTCTGGGCACCACACTACAGGAAGGATGTGATTGCACTGGAGAGGGTGCAGAGGAGATTCAGCAGGATGTTGCCTGGGCTGGAGCATTTCAGTTCTGAAGAGAGACTGGATAGCTTGGGTTGTTTTCCTTAACAGCAGAGAAGGCTGAGAAGGGACATGATTGAGGTATACAAAATTATGAGGGGCATAGATAGATTAGATCGGAAGAAACTTTTTACCTTAGCGGAGGGGTCAATAACCAGGGAGCACAGATTAAAGGTAAGGGGCAGGAGGTTTAGAGGGGATTTGAGGAAAAAAACATTCACCCAGAGGGTGGTTGGAATCTGGAACGCACTGCCTGAAGAGGTGGAAGAGGCAGGAACCCTCACAACATTTAAGAAGTATTTAGATAAGCACTTGAAACGCCATAGCATACAAGGCTACGGGCCAAGTGCTGGAAAATGGGATTAGAATAGATAGGTGCTTGATGGCCGGCACAGACAGGATGGGCCGAGGACCTATTTCTGTGCTGTATGAGTCTATGACTCTGTGATCCAACCAGAGTTGAAAACTTTACCAGCTATTTCATCATGGATAGCATCACAGCCAAGTACTATATTGCTCTTAACCAAGATCTATATGTGCATACTTTCCACTAAGGGTCACTCAACAGTTTTTAAGGAACATAGATTGGTTTTCCTATCTCTGATACAAGGGCACTGAGATCAATCATAGCTACACAACAACTGCACAACTGAGAATCAAACCTGGATCTGCAGCTTCACGGATGTATAGCGGGTCCACCTATTCACTGAGGACATTTTTCTGGTATATTTTTAAAACAAAGGAGAATTTTCAGGAGGTACAGATTAAACCTTAGAGTAAACAGAAGTGAAATTGGAGTCTGGACTATCTTTTATTCAGCTAAATAAATTGGTTAAGTTGTCTGGATGAGAAGCCATGGTTTTCATTTACTGCTCATCATTAAGTTTATGGTCGTGTGGTGGATAGCGAGGAGGATAGCTGTCGGCTGCAGGAAGATATTGATGGTCTGGTCAGATGAGGCAGAAAAGTGGCAAATGGAACTGAACCTGGAGAAGTGTGAGGTGATGCATTTGGGGAAGTCAAACAAGGCAAAGGAATACACCATTAATGGGAAAATACTGAGACGTGTAGAGGAAGTGAGGAACCTTAGAGTAAATGTCCGCAGATCCCGGATGGTATCAGGACAGGTCGATAAGATGGTTAAGGCGGCATATGGAATACTTTCCTTTATTAGCCAAGGTATAGAATATAAGGGCAGGGAGGTTATGCTGGAACTGTATAGCTCATTGGTTAGGCCACAACTTGAGTACTGTCTGCAGTTCGAGACATCTCATTACAGAAAGGATGTAATTTCACTGGAGAGGGTACAGAGGAGATTTACGAGGATGTTGCCAGGACTGGAAAAATGCAGCTATGAGGAAAGATTGGATAGGCTGGGGTTGTTCTCCTCGGAACAGAGAAGGCTGAGGGGAGATATGATTGAAATGTGCAAAATTTAGAGGGGCCTGGATAGAGTGGAGGTGAAGGGTCTATTCACCTTAGCAGAGAGGTCAGTGACAAGGGGGCATAGATTTAAAGTGATTGGTAGAAAAATTAGAGGGGAGGTGAGGAAAAGCTTTTTCACCCAGAGGGTGGTGAAGGTCTGGAACCCACTGCCTGAAAAGGTACCTGAGACAGAAACCCTCCACTTATTCAAAAGGAGTCTGGATATGCACCTCAAGTGCTGTAATCTGCAGGGCTACGGACCAAATGCTGGAAGATGGGATTAGAACAGGTGGATCATTTTTCAGCTGGCACAGACACGATGGGCCAAGTGGCCTCTTTCTTTGCCTTAAACCTTTTCTGATTCTAATGTAAACCATGGGTTGAAATGTTAACATTTTGGTGAATTCTGCTGACGACGCAGCACCAGATTTTACCACAACAAACTGTGCATGTTCCACTCATCTGATGACATCACTCAATGGAATGGTTGATTTGGAAGTGGGGGAATAAAGTTAATTCAATAAGAACAGTTAAATGTTTGGATATCATGATTCACAATGGGTTCTCAGTCAGTTTCAGCATTGTCACCTTTGCTTGCTACTTGTGAATGTGTTCAGATGTTTTCAGCCCACCAGTGAGAACACCATGTGGCACTAATCTAAGTGTCACATCAAGTGAGAGGAGAAGCTTCACATTGTGGGATCATTTTAACTCTGGGTTTTATGCCTTTTATCATTTTTTTCCCATTGAAGTCAAATAACCACAGGTATGCACCATTCCAAAGTAAGCATTTCCTTGCTGGTGAAATTGTCACTTGTGACCATTGACAATGGAATCATCAACATAGGTACATAGGAAATAGGAGCAGGAATAGGTCATTTGGCCCCTCAAGCCTGCTCCCACCATTCAACTAGATCATGGCTGATCTGCTTCAATGTATTTTCCTGGACGATCCCATATCCCTTGATAGCTTTATTATCTGGAAATCTATCAATCTCTGTCTTGACTATACTCAATGACTGAGCTTCCACAGCCCTCTGGGATAGAATTCCAAAGATTCACCACTCTCTGACTAGAGTGACACTAACATGTTGCACCAGGGACATCTGACAAATTTATTGACTCAGCCACGGACAAGGGGGCAATTAAGCTGTTTATAAAGTGTATAGCCAATCTAATAACATCAAAACACAATCCTATTTAAAAGACAATTCTCCCTATTTATTGAGTACCTGGCATTGTTTTAGCTTGCACAGGTAGTCAATGCCTGCCCGCACACTTGATAGTGATGTAGATAATCTGGATAGATGTCCATCTGTCAGGACTGATCTTCATCCCTTTCTCTCTCACTCCCTCTTTCCTCACTCCACCCTCTCTCTCTCTCCCCCCTCTCTCTCCTCTCTCCACCCCCTTCTCTCTCACCTCCCTCTCTCTCTCTCCACTCCCTCCCTCTCACCCCCTCTCCCTCTCTCTCCACCCCCTTTCTCTCTTTCTCCTCCACCTCTCCCCCCTCTCTCTCCGTCCCCCCTCTCTCTCTCCCCCCCCAGTCCCCTCCTCTCTGTCTTTCGCCTTTCACTCTCTCTTCCTCGCTCCCCTTCTTTCTCCCCTCTCCCTCTTCCCTCTCTCCCTCTCTCTCTATCTGCCCCCCCATCCTCTCTCTGATCCCTCTCTCTCCCCCCACTCTCTCTCCCCTCTCTCTCTCTCTCTCTCCCCCCCCCCCCTCCCTCTCTGTCCTCCCCTCTCCCCTCCCTCCCCTCCCTCGTCCTCCTCTCTCTCACAGCTGCAGAGAGCGGGAACTCTCCCCAGAACTGCTATGTGATTGGTCAGATTTTTAAAAAATTCTCAGCAGTTAGTTTTACAGCTGACAACTGCTCAGAGTGGGAACAGCAGCTTCCAAACTCAGGATAAGTTTGGGGATTTTTATGGGCTTTTTAAAAAAAAAATCAGAACCCACTGGAAAATCCGAAAATTGTCCTGAGTTCAGAAGCTGCTGTTTCTGCTCTACGCACCTGTCAGCTATGAAATGACGGCTGTGAATTTTTTTAAAAGTCGGACTGGTCTGGAAAGAAGAAGTCAATAGGATGTTTCACATCCTTGAAATTACCAGTCATGGACCTCAAAATCAAGACTGGTGTCCATGTACATTGCCAACCCCTGCTCATCTCAGTCTAAATGGCCTACCTCTTACTCTGAGACTGTGTCCCCTAGTTCTAGAACCCCAGCCAGTGGAACATCCTTCTTGCATCAACCGTTTTGAGGCCTGTAAGAATTTTGTATGCTTCAATGAAATCACTTCTCATTCTTCTAAACTCTAGAGAATTTTGGCGCAGTCTCCTCAATCTCTCCTCATAGGACAATTCCGCCATCCCAGGGATCAGTCTGGTGAATCTCTGTTGCATTTCCTCAATGACAAGTATATCCTTCCTTAGGTAAGGAGACCAAAACTGTACACAATACTGCATGTGCGGTCTCAGCAAGGCTCTACACAATTGCAGCATGACCTCTTTACTCCTGTACTCAAATCCTCTTGCAACAAAAGCCAACATACCATTTGCCTTCCGAATTGCTTGCTGCACCTGCATGTTAGCTTTCAGTGACTTATGAACAAGGACACCCAGGTCGCTTTGCACATCAACACTTCCCAATCTCTGACTATTTAAGAAATACTCTGCATTTCTGTTTTTCCTATCAAAGTGGATAACCTCACATTTTTCCACATTACATTCCATCTGCCATGTTATTGCCCAGTCACTTAGCCTGTCTAAATCCCCTTGAAACCTCTTTGCATCCACCTCATAACTCACATTCCCACTTAGCTTTGTGTCATCAGCAAACTTGGAAATATTACATTTGGTCCCCACATCTAAATCATTGATATAGATTGTGAATAGCTGGGGCCCAGGCACTGATCCTTGTGGTACCCCACTAGTCACAACCTACCAACCTGAGAATGACCCTTTTAACCCACTTTCTGTTCTCCGTCTGTTAACCAATTCTCAATCCATGCCAGTATACTACCTCCAATCCCGTGTGCTCTAATTTTGTTTACTAACCTCCTGTGTGGGACCTTATTGAAAGCCTTCTGAAAATCCAAATGCAGCACATCCATTGGTTCCCCTTATCTATTCTGCTACTTACATCCTCAAAAAACTCCAACAAGTTTTTTAAACATGATTTCCCTTTCATAAGTCCATGTTGACTCTGCCCAATTCTACCATTATTTTCTAATGTCCAGTTATCACATTCTTTAGAATAGATTCTAGCATTTTCCCTACTACTGATGTTAAGCTAACAGGTCTGTTGTTCCCTGTTTTCTCTCTCCCTCCTTTCTGAAATAGTAGGCATCAAGATCGGTGCAGGCTTGGAGGGCCAAATGGCCTGTTCCTGTGCTGTACTGTTCTTTGTACATTACTACCTTCCAATCTGCAGGAACCATTCCAGAATCTATAGAATTTTGGAAGATGACCAACAACGCATCCACTATCTCTAAACCACTTCTTTCAACACTCTGGGATGTAGATCATCAGGTCCAGGGGATTTATCAACTTTCAGTCCCATTAATTTCTCCAATACTTTTCACTAATACTAATTTCTTTCAGTTTCTCATTCTCACTCGTCCCTTGGCTCTCTAGTATTTCTGGGAGATTTTTATGTCTTCCTCAATGAAGACAGACACAAAGTATTTGTTTAGTTTCTCTGCTTTTTTTATTCCCCATTATAAATTCCCCTGACTCTGCCAGCAATGGGCCTGCATTTATCTTTGCTAATGTTTTCCTTTTTACATACCTATAGAAGCTTTTACAGTCCATTTTTATGTTTCTTGCTAGTTCACTTTCATATTCTATTTTCTCTTTCTTTATCAGTTTCTTGGTCCCCCTTTGCTGAATTCTAAAATGTTCTCAATCCTCAGGCTTACTACTTTTTGGCAACTTTATAAGCCTCTTTCTTTGATCGAATACAATCTTTAACCTCTTATTAGCCATGGTTGAATCACCTTTCATGCTGGGTTTTTGTGCCTCAAAGAAATGTAAATTTGTTGTAAAACCATGTATTAATTCTTCAAATGCTAGCTATTGCCTGTCTGCAACCATACCTTTTAATGTAGTTGCCCAATCTACCACAGCCAATTTGCCCCTTATACCTTTATAGTTTCCTTTGTTTAGATTTAAGACCCTAGTTTTGGATTGAACTACATCACTTTCAAACTTGATGTAAAATTGTTTCATATTATGTTACTCTTCCCAAGAGGCTCCTTTACAATGAGATTATTAATTAGCCCTTTCTCATTGCACAATACTAGATCTAAAATAGTCCGTTCTCTAGTTGGTTGTACCCATGTATCCAGAGCATTAATGCAGGCCGCTAGATGACGAGTCCAGTAACATTACCACTGTGCTACCATTCTTTATAATTGAGTTACTATCCTTTCACATAATTTATCTGACAACAGGTTAAAGATTGGCCAGAAAGCAAACAGAAGTCGAGCATCTAATTGTGAAGTACATCTTGTAGCCGAGAATACCCACTTCTTCAGGCTCAGCAGCACATCATTATCCGCTTATGAAATAAACAGGACATAGGAATAATCTGATTGTGAGTAAAGATACAACAATTTGCATTTATTATAGTGTCATTAACATAGTAAAACATTCCAAGCTGCCTCACAGAAGTGGAATCAGATAAAAATTACCATCGAGCCGAAGCAGATGTTAGGATTGTGAACAAAATCTTGATCCAAGAGGTAGGTTTAGGGAGGAGAAATTGAACATAAGGGAAACTCAGTCATAGCTCAAGCACTTACCGCAGCACTAACATGTAGAGAGGATTGTGAGTAAAACAGGCTATCATTCCGATCAATGAGATGCTAAAGACCATTGGAAGAAGCAGATTGGAACAGCTGACCCTGCAGTGCCCAGGATGGGCATAGTCCTCATTTGTAGATGTCTGAATGCAGGTACAGTTATTGTAGGTCTGGATCAAAAGGAAGAAGGACAATGGCATGAGTGGATCTCCAGCAAACCCTTGTACATAAAGACAAACCAATGTAACATTTGCATTTGTCCTACTCTTGGGTCGCCTATTTGTTAAATAACAATGATCACGCATGAAAATATCATTCAGGACTTCCTGAGCATGTGATTAGACTATATGAAAACAGGTTCATTATTTCTTATTTAAAGACGGAGCTAAAACACTTACATAACCAAAGTACATGTGCATGCAGACATGATGAGATGAATGGTCTCCTGTGCTGCATCATTCGATGATGCCATGCTACACATATAGTATATCTAACAATTGCTCATGGAAAGTGACACCCTATATTGGAAACAACTGACTGTAATTCCAGTGGCTTGGTGTTGTAATGCCCAGTACATGGGTGTTTAACAGTCTACTTCACAGATCATCACAGCAAATGACATGACACCTCAGTTGGAATTGCATTCGTCATTTAGTCACATGTGCATTATAGAGCTCTCTTGTAAACCTGTTACTTCAGAATAAAGAACCCACTCTTTGATTACCTTTCAACTCAGGATTGTTTGGTATCTCATTGCTGAAGAAGGCAATAACACAACGATGTGTATTATATTCTCGGAAGCCCTTGTGCAGTCATGGTCAAATTCTTTACAACTGTTTCATTTTACCCGAAGACTAATGTTAACTTAATGCAGGAGGGGTGACTCGAGGTTGGCTACATCAGCTGCAAGGTGACGAAGGCTCTGGTCCCTGAGTGAGGGTATGGCCCCTTTAAGAACCTCCCCCTGGAGAAGGATGAGATTTTCCCAAGCCAGGTGAGCATTAAAGGGGAGATAGGGGAAGTAAAGGTTGAAAGAGGCCATGAAATGAAGGGCTACAACAACAACAGCAGCAACTTATATTCATATATCACCACGAATGTGATAAAACGTCCCAAGGCACTTCACAAGAACATTATAGAGCAAAATATGATACCAAGCCACATAAGGAGATATTAGGTCAGATGACTAAAAGCTTGGACAAACAGAGTGGTTTTAAGGAAAGTGAGTTAGAGATGTGGAGAGGTTTAGGGAGGGAATTCCAGAGTTTAGGGCCCAGACAACTGAAGGCACTGCCACCAATGGTGGAATGATTAAAATTGGGGATGCACAAGAGGCAAGAATTAGAGCAGCGCAGATATCTCAGAGGTTTGTGGGGCTGGAGGAGATTACAGAGATAGGGAGGGGTGAGGCCATGGAGAGATTTGAAAACAAGGATGAGAATTTTAACATCAGGGCATTGCTTGACTGGGAGCCAATGTAGGGCAGCGAGCACAGAGGAATTCACTTGGTGCAAGTTAGGACATGGCAGCAGCATTTGGATTACCTAAAGTTTACGGAGGGTAGAATGTAGAAGGACAGCCTGATGTGCATTGGAATAGTCAAGTCTAGAGGCAACAAAGGCATGAATGAGCTGAGGTAGGAGCGAAGTGATGTGATCTTACAGAGGTGTAAATAGACAGTCTAGCGATGGCATGGATATGAGGTTGGAAGCTCATCTCAGGGTTAAATGTGACACCAAGATTGTAAGCAGACTGGCTTAATTTCAGGCTGTTGCCAGGGTGAGGTATGGAGTCAGTATCTAGGGAAGAGTTTGGAGCATAGGAGCAGGAGTAGGCCATCAAGCCTGCTTCACCATTCAATTAGACAATATAGAATAAAGGGTACAATTCTAAAGGGGGTGAAGGAGCAGAGGGACCTGGTTGTATATGTGCATAAGTCATTAAAGATGGCAGGACAGGTTGACAGATTGGTTAATAAAGCATACAGTATCCTGGGTTTTATTAATAGGGACATAGAGTACAAGAACAAGGAAGTTATGTTGAACTTGTATAAGACAATAGTTTGTCCTCAGCTGGAGTATTGCATCCAATTCTGGGCGCTGCACTTGAGGAAAGACGTGAGGGCATTGGAGAGAGTACAGAAGAGATTCATAAGAATGGTTCCAGGGATAAGGAATTTCAGTTATGAAGATATATTGGAGAAGTTAGGACTGTTTTCCTTGGAGAAGAGAAGGCGGAGAGGTGATTTTATAGAGATATTCAAAATCATGAGAGGTCTGGACAGAGTAGATAGAGAGAAATTGTTCCCACTCGTGAAAGGATCGAGAACGAGAGAGCACAGATTTAAAGTATTTGCTAAGAGAAGCAAAAGTGACATGAGGAAAAACCTTTTCATGCAGTGAGTGGGTAATGTCTGGAATACGCTGCCTGAGGGTGTGGTGGAGGCAGGTTCAATTGAAGCATTCAAAAGGGAATTAGACAGTTATATGAAAAGGAAGAATGTGCAGCATTATACTATAGGGGCCCCAGTAGTCAGAGGGAATTGGAGCAGCATATATGTAGGGAAATCACAGATAGGTGTAGAAATTATAGGGTTGTAATAGTGATTTTAACTTCCCTAATATTGACTGGGACTGCCTTAATGCTAAGGGATTAGATGACGAAGAATTTGTTAAGTGTGTCCAGGATAGTTTTCTGAAGCAGTATGTGGATGGCCCTACTAGAGAAGGGGCTACACTCGACCTCCTCTTAGGAAATGAGGATGGGCAGGTAATTGATGTGTCAGTGGGGGAGCACTTTGGGACCAGTGACCATAACTCTATTAGCTTCATGATAGTTATGGAAAAGGATAGGACTGGTCCTCAGGTTGAAGTCCTAAATTGGGGGAAGGCTAATTTCGATGGCATCAGACAGGAACTCTCAAAAATTGAATGGGAGAGGCTGATTACAGGTAAAGGGACATCTGGCAAATGGGAGGCTTTTATAAGTGAGATAGGAAGAGTTCAGGGCCAGCATGTTCCTGTTAGATGGAAGAGGAACGCTGGCAAGTTTGGGGAACCTTAGTTGACGAGGAATATTGAGGGTCTGGTCAGGACAAAGAAGGAGGCATATGTCAGGAAGAGGCAACTGGGATCAAGCGAGTCCCTCGAGGAGTACAGGGGAAGTAGGACTACACTTAAGGAAATTAGGAGGGCGAAAAGGGGCCTTGAGATTTCCCTGGCAGATAAGATAAAGGAGAATCCTAAAAGATTCTATAAGTATATTAAGCGTAAAAAGGTAGCTCGGGAGAGAGTAGGTCCCCTAAAGGATCAGTGTGACAATCTATGTATGGAGCCACGGGAAGTGGGCGAGGTCTTAAATGAATATTTCTCGTCCGTATTTACCGTGGAGAAGGTCATGGAAGCTAATGAGTTCAAGGGAGGGAACAGCAATATCCTGGAGCATATCAACATTACAAAGGAGGAGGTGTTGGAGGTTTTGAAGCGCATTAAGGTGGATAAATCCCCAGGGCCTGACCAGGTCTATCCTAGGATGCTATGGGAAGCAAGGGAGGAGATTGCTGGGGCCATGGCAGAGATTTTTGTATCATCGTTAGCCACGGGTGAGGTACCGGAAGACTGTAGGATAGCTAATATTGTGCCTTTATTTAAGAAGGGCAGCAGGGATAAGCCAGGAAACTACAGGCCGGTGAGCTTTACATCAATGGTGGGCAAGTTATTTGAAAGGATTCTGAGAGACAGGATTTATATGCATTTGGAAAGGCATGGTCTGATTAGGGATAGTCAGCATGGCTTTGTGCGTGGGAAATCATGTCTCACAAATTTGATTGAGTCTTTCGAGGAGGTGACCAAGAGGATTGACGAGGGCAGGGTGATGGACGTTGTCTACATGGACTTTAGCAAGGCCTTTGACAAGGTCCCATATGGTAGGCTGGTCCAGAAGGTGCAAACACATGGGATCCAGGGTGAGCTAGCAAATTGGATACAAAATTGGCTTGGTGATAGGAGGCAGAGGGTGGTAGTGGAGGGCTGTTTTTCAGATTGGAGGCCAGTGACCAGTGGTGTACCACAGGGATCGGTGCTGGGCCCTCTGTTGTTTGTCATTTATATTAATGACTTGGATGTGAATGTAAGGGGCATGATTAGTAAGTTTGCAGATGACACCAAAATTGGTGGTATAGTGGACAGTGAAGAAGGTTGTCTAAGGTTACAACAGGATATAGACCAACTGGGAAAGTGGGCAAGGGATTGGCAAATTGAATTTAATGCAGTCAAGTGTGAAGTGATGCATTTTGGGAAGTTAAACCGGGGCAGGACATATACAGTGAATAGCAGGGCCCTGGGGAGTGTTCTTGAGCAGAGAGACCTTGGGGTGCAGGTACATAGTTCCCTGAAAGTGACAACAGAGGTAGACAGGGTGGTGAAGAAGGCGTATGGCATGCTTGCCTTCATCGGCCGAGGCATTGAGTACAAGAGTTGGGACGTCATGTTGCAGTTGTACATAACGTTGGTCAGGCCGCATTTGGAGTACTGTGTGCAGTTCTGGTCGCCGCACTACAGGAAAGATGTGATGGAGCAAAGGAGGCTAAGAGGGGACGTGATAGAGGTATATAAAATTATGAGAGGCATAGATAGGGTAGATAGCCAGAGTTTGTTTCCCATGGCCAACCGTGTCAAAGGCTACAGACAGGTCGAGAAAGACGAGGAGAGAAAGTTTACCTTTGTCACAGTCATTTGTGACTTTGAAAGGAGCTGTTTCGGTACTTTGATGGGATTAAAACATGGAGTTCTGGGAAAGATGGGAATGGGTTTGGGAGGCAGCAGCACATTCAAGGATATTGGAGAGAAAGGAATGTTGGGAGCTGGGATGATAATTTGCAAGGACAGTTTTGGATAGTTTTGTTTGAGGAGAGCTGTGATGATGGCTGATTTAAAAGGAGAGGGGGACAACATCTGAAGAGAGAACTATTTACAATATTGGTTAACATGGGGACCAGGTGAGGAATTTGGATGAGCAGCAGTTTTATGTGAGTAGGATCGAGGGGACTGGAGGTGGGTCTCACGGACAACATGTGCTCTGAGAAAGCATCAGGGAAGATAGGAGAGAAACTAGAGAAAGTTGCGAGTCCGGGGCGAGGGCAGAAGGAGTATTCTGGGATGTTTGGCCAGCTGGGCCAGTGGAAGGGAGGGATGTGGCAGAGGCAGCTGGTCAGATGGTCTCAATCTTAGTGACAAGATCATGAGCTCCTCGCACTTCCTGGTGGAGGTGAGAGTGGGGGGGGGGGGGGGGGGGGGTACGGGGAGAGGGATTTCAGAAGAGGCTATGCAGAAGAGAAAAGAAGCTGGGTGTTATCTTTGCATTCCGGAATAATCCTGGAATTGTGAGCAGGTTTAGCAGTGGAGAGCGCAACCCAATAGTGTTTTACGTGGTCTAGCCAGATCTTATGATGGAAAGCTGAACCAGTTGTCCACCATATCCTATGAAATCTGCTTTGTTTGGAAATAAGGGCCATACCTCGGGGAATGGCCAGAATGAGATAGAGTAACGGGCTTCACTGGAGACCAGGGAATCAAAGGTGAGGGTGCAGTTGAGCAAATTAGTAACTGCAGGAATGTTGTGGCAAATGGAGTTCCAAAGGCGAGACAGTGGAGATTTTGAAAACGCAGTAGTAAGGGAATTGGGAGATAGTTTTTTCCAGGGATGGATATGGTAGAAGATAGTATTGGGGCATGGAAGGGGGATATGGGTAGGGGGTGGTACAAGGAATTGATCAGAGATAGCTTCATGTGTAATTGATACAATGGGACTAGCAAGATCATGTTGGATGGCAAGGTCAAGGGGATGACTGTGAATATGGGTTGGATGGTTTACATGGAGGGAGCAATTTAGGAAGGATAAGAGGGCAGTGAACTCAGAGGAGAGAGAACATGATGAGTTGAGATGGAGCTTGAAATTGAAAAGTCTTCAGTGGGGAGGCTGAGGGAGGAAAGCAGTGAAGATATCTTGGTGATAACATTTTTATTGTGCTTGAGAGGTGGTAGAAATGATTTTAGGAAGAGGTGAGAGGGGTTCAACAAGATGAGATGCTCAAAGGAGAAGGTGCCAGGAGGGGTCTGGGTAAGGATAAGGTGCGATCTGGTGATGTCACATCACCACTGCGATGGTCCTTGTGGTGCAAGTGGTGGGCAATGTAGCCAGACAGGGAGGCTTCATTCAGTGGTAAGGTGTCATCACCCCTCAGCCAGGTTTCTGTTGAGGTCATGATGTTAATGCAACCTTACACAATAAGTTCATGGATGGCAAGCGACTTGTTCACTAGTGAAAAGGCATTCTGGAGAGTGATGCATAGAGGGGCAGAGAAAGCAGAGTCCACAGGGTCAGCAGGAGGAGGGGTGACTTCGACGGGGAAGTGATTGGCAAGATTAGCGCCTAATGGGCGGACTGGGCAGGAAGGTTGATGAGAGAGTCGGATGATCGGGGCAATCGGGTTTGCTGCTCTTAATGAGCCAGCACCAAGTGCCTCAATGAGTCCTTCGAAGGATGCCAAGAGATGCTCAGATGCTGCAGGCTGATCTTAGGGGGAATCAAGCCTGGGATTGTGGCAAGAGGGTAGAAAGGTTGAGGAGTACTGGAGGGTTGGGGTAAGGAATTGGGAGGGCTGAGAATTGAAAAGAGGCATGACAATAGAAGAGAGGGTCTAGGATGGGTAAAGAGAAAAGAAATATCAAAAAGAAAAAAGTGGAAATATATTGATCGGCTCGGGTCCGGAGTGACAGCCAAAATGCACAAGCAAATGGACTCAGGGAAAGCTCAAATTACATAGGCATGCTTACATAAACATTTTGATACATAAAAACCTGATAGAAAATCAGGACACGAAGGTCGGTGGAGTTGTGGATAGTGTCGAAGGGTGTTGTAGGGTACAGAGGGACATAGATAGGGTGCAGAGCTGGGCTGAGAGATGGCAAATGGAGTTTAATGCGGAGAAGTGTGAGGTGATTCACTTTGGAAGGAGTAACAGCAATGCAGAGTACTGGGCTAATGGGAAGATTCTTGGTAGTGTAGATGAACAGAGAGATCTTGGTGTCCAGGTACATAAATCCCTGAAAGTTGCTACCCAGGTTAATAGGGCTGTTAAGAAGGCATATGGTGTGTTAGCTTTTATTAGTAGGGGGATCGAGTTTCGGAGCCACGAGGTCATGATGCAGCTGTACAAAACTCTGGTGAGGCCGCACCTTGAGTATTGCGTGCAGTTCTGGTCACCGCATTATAGGAAGGATGTGGAAGCTTTGGAAAGGGTGCAGAGGAGATTTACGAAGAAAGGCTGAGGGACTTGGGGTTGTTTTCGTTAGAGAGAAGGAGGAGGAGAGGTGACTTAATAGAGACATACAAGATAATCAGAGGGTTAGATAGGGTGGATAGTGAGAGTCTTTTTCCTCGGATGATGATGGCAAACACGAGGGGACATAGCTTTAAGTTGAGGGGTGAAAGATATAGGACAGATGTCAGAGGTAGTTTCTTTACGCAGAGAGTAGTAGGGGCGTGGAACGCCCTGCCTGCAACAGTAGTAGACTCGCCAACTTTAAGGGCATTTAAGTGGTCATTGGATAGACATATGGATGAAAATGGAATAGTGTAGGTCAGATGGTTTCACAGGTTGGCGCAACATCGAGGGCCGAAGGGCCTGTACTGCGCTGTAATGTTCTAATCTAATCTAATTCTAAAAATGGGAAATAGGAGATAATAGGAAGGAGTCCAGAGTTTGGAGGTCCTGTGGTGGGATAATGGTGAAGTTAGCAGAGTGGAGCGTCAATAAACTGTTGTCCAAGTTCGAAGAAATATGTACCGGGTGAAGTCCAGAAGCTTTTTGAGGTTAAAGTGTTGGAGGATGCACTAATGCGGATATTTTCATGGGAATGAGCATGCAGGAGAGGTACAGAATCCATTGCAGGATAAAAAGATGATGGCAGAGTTTGAGGGCACCATAAAACCCAGAAGGAGCAGAGTTTTGTTCTTTAGCCCGGGTGGGCGATATTCTGGCCTGAAACAGACTGAAGCTGAATAACCGGTATAACTAGTGGCCAGTTGTAAGAATAGAGGTTTGACATAACTTGACCAAATTTAAAATTGACCAATTTTTACCAGCATCCTTTGCAAGGCCAAAATACTTTTCAATTTAAAACAAAACCTGCTAAAAGCTGCAGGTTGCTTTTTCACAGATAAACATGGACCACTGAACTGCGAAGGAGATCACAATGTTTAGTCGAGAACCCCAGGGACATAAAGTAGGACTGAAACCAAAAGACAACCATGCTTCAAAGCTGTGTTAAGTCTTGCAGTTAAACCATGCCTAATTAAGAAATGCTTGCTGGAATGCAAAAAATAATTAGTGTGTAGAATCTTAGTATGATTTCAATAGTCTGATGAGTTCAGAGAACATAAGCTCTGTAAGCTAGTTTACAAATTGGGGAAGAGATGTTTAAGGGAAGATAATGTAAAAGCTTGGCTGATCAAAGACAGAAGGCATATATGAAAGCTCCAGAGGCTGATGGATGATGGACAATGTCAGGGCGGGATTTCTCTCTCTGGTTCAAACAAAACAACTTGAAGCTCCATTAGATAATGTATGGTTGCAAAGGACGTTTACTGGACAGTGAGTTCCCGTCAGTATAACATCCTGTCAGTGTTTGGAAAAAAACTGTACAAAATGCGGTTGTTAAAGGAATCTCTTTACTGCAGTCAAAAGGAGGTGACATTGTTCAGTCATCTCAAGACCTGCAATCAACAAGGATCAGTGCTGGGACCTTTGCTGTTTGTAGTATATATAAATGATTTGGAGGAAAATGTAGCAGGTCTGATTAGTAAGTTTGCGGACGACACAAAGGTTGGTGGAGTTGCGGATAATGATGAGGATTGTCAGAGGATACAGCAGGATATAGATCGGTTGGAGATTTGGGCGGAGAAATGGCAGATGGAGTTTAATCCGGAAAAATATGAGGTAATGCATTTTGGAAGGTCGAATGCAGGTGGGAGGTACACAGTAAATGGCAGAACCCTTCGGAGTATTGACAGGCAGAGAGATCTGGGCGTACAGGTCCACAGGTCACTGAAAGTGGCAACACAGGTGGATAAGGTAGTCAAGAAGGCATACGGCATGCTTGCCTTCATCGGTCGGGGCATAGAGTATAAAAATTGGCAAGTCATGTTGCAGCTGTACAGAACCTTAGTTAGGACACACTTAGAATATTGCCTGCAATTCTGGTCGCCACACTACCAGAAGGACGTGGAGGCTTTGGAGAGGGTACAGAGGAGGTTTATCAGGATGTTGCCTGGTCTGGAGGGCATTAGCTATGAGGAGAGGTTGGAAAAACTCAGATTGTTTTCACTGGAACGACGGAGGTGCAGGGGTGACATGATAGAGGTTTACAAAGTTATGAGTGGCATGGACAGAGTGAATAGTCAGAAGCTTTTTCCAGGG
Organism: Heterodontus francisci; assembly: GCF_036365525.1. Classification (NCBI taxonomy): domain Eukaryota; kingdom Metazoa; phylum Chordata; class Chondrichthyes; order Heterodontiformes; family Heterodontidae; genus Heterodontus; species Heterodontus francisci. The sequence continues at coordinate 12,998,173 of NC_090381.1, read as the reverse complement.
TGGAAGAGTCAGTTACTAGGGGACATAGGTTTAAGGTGCGAGGGGCAAAGTTTAGAGGGGATGTGCGAGGCAAGTTTTTTACACAGAGGGTGGTGAGTGCCTGGAACTTGCTGCCAGGGGAGGTGGTGGAAGCAGGTACGATAGCGACGTTTAAGAGACATCTTGACAAATACATGAATAGGATGGGAATAGAGGGTTATGGGCCCCGGAAGTGCAGAAGGTGTTAGTTTAGGCAGGCATCAAGATCAGCGCAGGCTTGGAGGGCTGAATGGCCTGTTCCTGTGCTGTACTGTTCTTTGTTCTTTTGTTCTTTGACTGATCGTCCATTGGTAGTTGTATGTACAGTTATCTCTTGTAACATTATTGGTGTACTGCTCGCTTTGTAGTGTTTGTACAACTAATTTTAGATTGTGAGGTAGTGTTGGTTTTGAATCAGTCTTGAAAATAAATAAAATCTTAGAGATGGAAATTGTGTGTCCTGTGTAACTTCTCATAAATTTCAAGTAAAAGAACTAAGGTTCTGTACAGCTGCAACATGACTTGCCAATTTTTATACTCTATGCCCCGACCGATGAATGCAAGCATGCCGTATGCCTTCTTGACTACCTTATCCACCTGCGTTGCCACTTTCAGTGACCTGTGGACCTGTACGCCCAGATCTCTCTGCCTGTCAATACTCCGAAGGGTTCTGCTATTTACTGTATACTTCCCACCTGTATTAGAACGTCCAAAATGCATTACCTCACATTTGTCCGGATTTAACTCCATCTGCCATATCTCCGCCCAAGTCTCCAACTGATCTATATCCTGCTGTATCCTCTGACAATCCTCATCATTATCCGCAACTCCACCAACCTTTGTGTCATCCACAAACTTACTAATCAGACCAGCTACATTTTCCTCCAAATCATTTATATAAACTACAAACAGCAAAGGTCCCAGCACTGATCCCTGCGGAACACCACTAGTCACATCCCTCCATTCAGCAAAGCACCCTTCCACTGATACCCTCTGTCTTCTATGATCAAGCCAGTTCTGTATCCATCTTGCCAGCTCACCTCTGATCCCGTGTGACTTCACCTTTTGTACCTGTCTGCCATGAGGGACCTTGTCAAAGACTTTACTGAAGTCCAAAGAGACAACATCCACTGCCCTTCCTTCATCAATCATCTTCGTCACTTCATAAAAGAATCATCAACCGGTAGACTCCCGGAGTGAGGCCTTACACAGTCACAGGCTCAGCAGCAGATTGAAGTCTCTCAATCACACCGTGCTGGGTAAGGGCTGTAAACTAATCTAAGGTACTTTAAATATTGCAAAAGAGCAGCAGAGCAGAGCCAAAAGTTAGGCCTTTTGGATATAGCCAGTGTAGTCCAGAACAGAAGCATTCCCTTTATGAAGAAAGAAGTTCAGGAATTGAAGCCTGAGGCAAAACTCAGACTCAGATTTAGATTCCTCACAGGTCAAAGAGCAGCAGACAGAAGCAGAGTCTTCAGAGTTTATTTCAATGTAATCCAGCGCAGAAACGTGGTCTTGATGACCAGAGAAGTCCAAGAATTTGAAACCAAGTTTGAGAGAAAATCCATGTCCAGGTCATTTTACAGATCTTTACCAGAGCTCACTAGATCAGATCAGGAGATGGGGTTTGAACTAACAAACAAACAGATACTGTTGAAACTAATAGTTAAATTGAAATTTGCACGAAAATGCACTCACTAAGAATTAGGGGAAATTAAACAGTAGAAAAGAAGATTTAGGGGGAGATAGGGCAAAGGATGGCAGCAAATGGGCAAGGATAGGTGTGCATAGTGAGGAGCTCCCTAGACAACTGTCTGCCCAGGAGCCATCTTACATCCCAGCTAAAAGATGATTTGTGTGAATTTGAGTTGGGTAATATGCATTGAAATAAGGTGTTTGGAATTTGGATTGACCAAGGAGCATTGTTTGTAAAAGAAAGAAAGCGCCCTGGTGGTGGGGCCTTGTGGATGAGATGAGGGTGTCGCTGGCAAGGCCAGCATTTATTGCCCATCCCTAATTGCCCTTGATAACTGAGTGGCTTGCTAGGCCATTTCAGAAGGCGGTTAAGAGTTAACTACTTTGCTGTGGGTCTGGAGTCACATGCAGGCCAGACCAGGTAAGGCTGGCAGATTTCCTTCCCTAAAGGATATTAGTGAACCTGATGGGTTTTTACAGCAATCTAGGAGATTCATGATCATCATTATTGAGACTATTGTTCAATTCCAGATTTATTATTCATTAAATGAATATATTAATTACATTTCACCAGTTGCCATGGTGGGATTTGAACCCATGCCCCCAGAGTATTAACATGGGCCTCTGGATTACAAGTCAAGTGACATTACCACTCTGCCATCATCTCCCTAATTTTGTAAAAACACAACACTTTTGTGTTAGTTTCAGGAAGGCAAGAGTTATTCCTTAAAAAACTGCATGAAAAATTGAAGTTATTTCTTTGCTCAAAAGAGATATTTTGACAAATACCATGACATCAATTCTGACCCTTTTCATTTTACTATCCGTAATGCCTTCTTTTCTCCCACGTTTTCCTCTTTGATGAGTATTGCTTCAATGGTAGCATTCTAGCCTGAGTTGTTGGATTGCCTCAAGTCCCACACGAGACAGCCTCGGCTCGCAGGAGACCACTGTTCCGTAATTTAAATCCTGGGTTGATATCCAGTGGGGCTCTCGTGTCTGATGGGTCTGGAGTGGAAAAGTCAAATCTACCCATCCCCCACCAGCCCTCCACATCCAGGCACACACCCCAGTAGGACGTTTGGTCAGGCTAACAATCTGCCCATGTAAAAAAGGTTGATAGAAAAATGTATCTGCTGAATGCAAAAGCAGTAAGAGAAGTGGGTTACCTTGTGTGCTGCAATCATAGATCATAAGATCATAAGAACTAGGAGCAGGAGTAGGCCGTCCGGCCCTTCAAGCCTGCTCCGCCATTCAATAAGATCATGGCTGATCTTTTCGTGGACTCAGATCCACTTACCCGCGCTCTCACCGTATCCCTTAATTCCTTTATTGTTCAAAAAGATATCTGCCTTAGCTTTAAAAACGTTTACTGAAGAAGCGTCAACTACTTCACTGGGCAAGGAATTCCATAGATTAACAACCCTCTGGGTGAAGAAGTTCCTTCTTAATTCAGTCCTAAATCTGCTCACTCTAATCTTGAGGCTATGCCCTCTTGTCCTAGCTTCACCTGCCAGTGGAAACATCCTCTCTACTTGTATCTTATCTATTCCCTTCATAATTTTATATGTTTCTATAAGATCCCCTCTCATTCTTCTGAATTCCAATGAATATAATCCCAATCTACTCAGTCTCTCCTCATAAGCCAACCCCCTCAACTCCGGAATCAACCTAGTGAACCTCCTCTGCACCCTCTCCAGTGCCAGTACATCCTTTCTCAAGTGAAGGAGACCAAAACTGCACACAGTACTCCAGGTGCGGCCTCACCAGTACCTTATACAGAAGTTGTCTCTTTTAGTAGTAAAGCAATTGAAATTAAGTTATTGTAATGTAAGGGATAAATATTGATCATTATATAAAAATTACATTTCATTCTTAGAGCTCATAACTAGTCACTGTTTTCTTGCAGCTGTCCGCTTTTAATTGGGCTGATTTATTTAGTCCTGTAATGATTAATATCTTCATGATGTGCTTGTTTTCACATCTTGTCTGCTGGTGTCAATTCAAGCTGGCATGTCTCTGAATTTGTTCAGTATAAATGATGTTTTAGCCTTGGAATCATTCACAGGGTCTCTGAAGGTTACATTTTGGCCCACTTTAGTGGAAATAGCTTTTCTTCCCCGTGTCTTTGTATTTCTAAGAAGCTCTTTTTTTGCTAACTTCTCCTGGAACTCGTCGAGAGGAACCAGGTCTTGCCTTCGAGGCACCTCAGCATGGAGTTGCCCTCTCCTTCCTGCAGCCTCAGCAGTGGCCACCACTAATGGTGGTGCAATGGAAAGTATTGCAGAGTGAACGAAGACAAGACCAGTTTTGGCAGCGGAACTAGTTTGGGGTTGATACATGAGGAAAGGTTTTTTCACACAGCAAGTGGTTAGGATCTGCAATGCACTGCCTGAGAGTGTGCTGGAGGCAGGTTCACTCGAGGCCTTCAAAAGGGAATTAGACTGCTTTTTGAAAAGGAAGAAGGTGCAGGGTTATGGGGAGAAGTGGGGGGGGGAAATGGCATGAGGTGAATTGCTCTTTCGGAGAGCTGGTGCAGATATGATAAGCCGAATAGCCTTCTTCTGTGCTGTAACAATTCTGTGATTCTATGGGGAGAGAGGGCACTATGAAACAGGGCAAGAGAGAGAGGAACAATAGGGTTGATTTTGGATGGATCCAGGAGTCTGGGGAGTAGGCGGGCTAGTGGAAATGTTTTTGGATTAACACTAGAACATGGGAAGAGAGCAGTGCAAGGGGATTCATTTAGAATATTTTATTGCATTATGGGACAAAGCAGGGCCAGTGCGATTCATATTGGATTGATACAGAGCAAGGAGAGTGTGGGGCAGTGGGTTAGTTTTTTAAATTCTTTCATGGGATGTGGGCATCACTGACAAGGCCAGCGTTTTTTTGCCCATCTCTGATTGCCCTTGAGAAGGTAGTGAGTGGTGAGCTGCCTTCTTGAACCGCTGGTGTAGGTTCACCTAAAGTGTTGTTAGGAAGGGAGTTCCAGGATTTTGACCCAGCAACAGTGAAGGAACGGTCATTTAGTTCCAGGTCAGGATGGTGTGTAGCTTGAATGAGAACTTGCAGGTGTTGGTGTTCACATACATCTGCTGCCCTTGTCCTTAAAGGTGGTAAAAGTCACGGGTTTGGAAGGTACTGTTGAAAGAGCCTTGGTGAGTTGCCACAGTGCAAGTTGTGTCTGGTGCCACTCTGCGTCGGTGATGGAGGGAGTGAATATTTAAGGTGGTGTATGGGGTACTCAGCATGAGAGAGCCACCCTCAAATGGCTCGGAACGCATACTGTCCATCCGACGGCTCACCGCCTCTGGTCCAGTACACCTACTCAGCATCTATGCTCCAACACTCTGCTCCCCACCTGAAGTTAAAGACCAGTTCTACGAGGAACTCCATAATATCATTAGTAGCATCCCCAACACCGAACACCTATTCCTGCTGGGGGACTTTAATGCCAGGGTTGGTGCCAACCATGACTCATGGCCCTCCTGCCTTGGGCACTATGGCATTGGAAGGATGAATGAGAATGGACAGAGACTGCTGGAGTTGTGTACCTATCATAACCTCTGCATCACCAACTCGTTCTTTTACACTAAACCCTGTCACCAGGTTTCTTGGAGACACCCAAGATCATGTCGTTGGCACCAGCTGGATCTCATCGTCACAAGGCGAGCCTCTATAAACAGCATTCAAATCACATGCAGCTTCCACAGTGCGGACTGCGACACCGACCATCCCTGGTGTGCAGCAAGGTTAGACTCAAACCAAAGAAACTGCATCATTCCAAGCAGAAGGGCCACCCGCGCATCAACACTAACAGAATTTCATATTCACAGCTGTTACATAAGTTTCTAAATTCACTTGAAAAAGTCCTTCAAAACACTCCTACAGGGGATGCAGAGACGAAGTGGGCTCACATCAGAGACGCCATCTGTGACTCAGCAATGACCACCTATGGCAAACGTGTGAAGCGGAATGCAGACTGGTTTCAATCTCACTTTGAAGAGCTGGAACCTGTCATAGCCGCTAAGCGCATTGCACTGCTGAACTACAAGAAAGCCCCCAGCAAGTTAACATCTTAAGCACTTAAAACAGCCAGAAGCGCTGCACAAAGAACAGCCAGGCACTGCGCAAATGACTACTGGCAACATCTATGCAGTCATATTCAGCTGGCCTCCGACACCAGAAACATCAGAGGAATGTATGATGGCATTAAGAGAGCTTTCGGGCCAACCATCAAGAAGGTCGCCCCCCTCAAATCTAAATCAGGGGACATAATCACTGACCAACGCAAACAAATGGACCGCTGGGTGGAGCACTACCTAGAGCTGTACTCCAGGGAAAATGTTGTCACTGAGACTGCCCTCAATGCAGCCCAGCCTCTATCAGTCATGGATGAGCTGGACAAATAGCCAACAAAATCGGAACTCAGTGATGCCATTGATTCTCTAGTCAGTCGAAAAGCCCCTGGGAAGGACGGCATTACCCCTGAAATCATCAAGAGTGCCAAACCTGCTATACTCTCAGCACTCTCCGAACTGCTTTGCCTGTGCTGGGATGAGGGAGCAGTACCACAGGACATGTGCGATGCCAATATCATCACCCTCTATAAGAACAAGGGTGACAGCGGTGACTGCAACAACTACCGTGGAATCTCCCTGCTCAGCATAGTGGGGAAAGTCTTCGCTCGAGTCACTTTAAACAGGCTCCAGAAGCTGGCTGAATGTGTCGAGCAGAGAGATCCACCATTGACATGCTGTTCTCCCTTCGCCAGCTACATGAGAAATGTCACGAACAACAGATGCCCCTCTACGTTACTTTCATTGATCTCACCAAAGCCTTTGACCTCGTCAGCAGACGTGGTCTCTTCAGACTACTAGAAAAGATCGGATGTCCACCAAAACTACTAAGTATCATCACCTCATTCCATGACAATATGAAAGGCACAATTCAGCATAGCGGCACCTCATCAGACCCCTTTCCTATCCCGAGTGGCGTGAAACAGGGCTGTGTTCTCGCACCTGCACTGTTTGGGATCTTCTTCTCCCTGCTGCTCTCACATGCGTTCAAGTCTTCAGAAGAAGGAATTTTCCTCCATACAAGATCAGATGGCAGGTTGTTCAATCTTGCCCGTCTAAGAGCGAAGACCAAAGTACGGAAGGTCCTCATCAGGGAACTCCTCTTTGCTGACGATGCTGCATTAACATCCCACACTGAATAGTGTCTGCAGAGACTCATCGACAGGATTACGGCTGCCTGCAATGAATTTGGCCTAACCATCAGCCTCAATAAAACCAACATCATGGGACAGGATGTCAGAAATACTCCATCCATCAATATCGGCAACCACGCTCTGGAAGTGGTTCAAGAGTTCACCTACCTAGGCTCAACTATCACCAGTAACCTGTCTCTCGATGCAGAAATCAACAAGCGCATGGGAAAGGCTTCCACTGCTATGTCCAGACTGGCCAAGAGAGTGTGGGAAAATGGCGCACTGACACGGAACACAAAAGTCCAAGTGTATCAAGCCTGTGTCTTCAGTACCTTGCTCTATGGCAGCGAGGCCTGGACAACGTACGTCAGCCAAGAGCGACGTCTCAAATCATTCCATCTTCGCTGCCTCCGGAGAATCCTTGGCATCAGGTGGCAGGACCATATCTCCAACACAGAAGTCCTCGAGGCGGCCAACATCCCCAGCATCTACACCCTACAGAGCCAGCGGTGCTTGAGATGGCTTGGCCATGTGAGCTGCATGGAAGATGGCAGGATCCCCAAGGACACATTGTACAGCGAGCTCGTCACCAGTATCAGACCCACCGGCCGTCCATGTCTTCGCTTTAAAGATGTCTGCAAACGCAACATGAAGTCTTGTGACATTGATCACAAGTCATGCGGACAGCCATAAAGGTGGGGCCAAAGAGTGGCGAGGTGAAGAGACTTAGCTGTTGGCAGGAAAAAAGACAGAAGCGCAAGGGGAGAGCCAACTGTGTAACAGCCCCGACAACCGATTTTATCTGCAGCAGTGGTGGAAGAGTCTGTCACTCTAGTATTGGCCTTTATAGCCACTCCAGGCGCTGCTTCACAAACCACTGGCCACCTCTAGGCACTCACCTATTGTCTCTCGAGACAAGGAGGCCAAAGAAGAAGATGGGGTACTGATCAAGCAGGCTGCTTTCTCCTGGATGGCCTTGTGCTTCTTGAGTGTTGTTGGAGCTGCACCCATCCAGGCAAGTGGAGAATATTCCATCACACTCCTGACTTGTGCCTTGTAGATGGTGGACAGGCTTTGGGGAGTCAGGAGGTGAGTTACTCGCTGCAGAATTCCCAGCCTATGACCTGCTCTTGTAGCCACAATATTTATATGGCTACTCCAGTTCAGTTTCTGGTCAATGGTAACCCCCAGGATATTGACAGTGGGGGATTCAGCGATGGTAATGCCATTGAATGTCAAGGGGAGATGGTTAGATTCTCTTGTTTAAGATGGTCATTGCCTGGCACTTGTGTGGCACGAATGTTACTTACCACTGATTCGTCTAAGCCTGGATGTTGTCCAGGTCTTGCTGCATTTCTACACGGACTGCTTCAGTATCTGAGGAGTCACGAATGGTGCTGAAGATTGTGCAATCATCAGCGAACATCCCCACTTCTGACCTTCTGATGGAGGGAAGGTCATTGATGAAGCAGCTGAAGATGGTTGGGCCAAGGACACTACCCTGAGGAACTCCTGCAGTGATGTCCTGGGAATGAGATGATCGACATCCAACAACCACAACCATCTTCCTTTGTGCTAGGTATGACTCCAACCAGCAGAGAGTTTCCCCCTGATTCCCATTGAATTCAGTTTGATATCCAGGACAATCACTCTCACCTCACCTCTGGAGTTCAGCTCTTTTGTCCATGTTTGAACCAAGGCTGCAATGAGGTCAGGGGTTGAGCGGCCCTGGCAGAACCGAAACTGTGTGAAAGTGAGCAGGTTATTGCTGAGCAAGTGCTGCTTGATCGCACTGTCGACGATACCTTCCATCACTTTGCTGATGATATGGAGTAGACTGATGAGGCAGTAATTGACCGGGTTGGTTTATCCTGCTTTTTGTGGACAGGACATACCTGGACAATTTTCCACATTGCTGGGTAGTTACCGCTGTTGTAGCTGTACTGGAACAGCGTAGCTAGGAGTGCGGCAAGTTCTGGAGCACAGGTCGTCAGTACTATTGCTGGAATATTGTCAGGACCCATAGCCTTTGCAGTATCCAGTGCCTTCAGTCGTTTCTTGATGTCACGTGGAGTGAATCGGATTGGCTGAAGTCTGGCATTTGTGATGCTGGGGACTTCAGGAGGAGGCCGAGATGGATCATCAACTCAGCACTTCTGGCTGAAGATGGACGCAAATGCTTCAACCTTATCTTTCGCACTGATGTGCTGGGCTCCCCCATCATTGAGGATATGGATATTTGTGCAGCCTCCTCATCCTATTAGTTGTTTAATTGTCCAGCACCATTCACGACTGGATGTGGCAGGACTGCAGAGCTTAGATCTGATCCATTGGTTGTAGAATCGCTTAGCCCTATCGATCTCATGCTGCTTCCGCTGTTTGTCATGCATGTAGTCTATATTGTAGACTCAGCAGGCTGACAACACATTTTGAGGTATGCCTGGTGCTGCTCCTGACATACTCTCCTGCACTCTTCATTGAACCAGGGTTGGTCCCCCGGCTTGACCGTAATGGTAGAGTGGGGGATATGTCGGGCCATGAGGTTACAGATTGTGGTTGATGGCCGCTGCTGATGGCCCACAGCTCCTCATGGATGCCCAGTTTTGTGGTGCCAGATCTGTTCTGAATCTATCCCATTTAGCACGATGGTAGTGCCACACAACACGAAGGAGGGTGTTCTCAATGTGAAGGCGGGACCTCGTTTTCACAATGAATGTGCGGTGGTCACTTCTACCAATACTGTCATGGACAGATGCATCTGCAATAGGTAGATAGGTGAAGACGAGGTCTGGTAGCTTTTTCCCGCTTGTTGTTTCCCTCACTACCTGTCGTAGTTTTGGATTCATACAGTGCTACGGGTGGAGTGTGTTGCAGAGCGATTAGTTTTGGGTTGCTACTGGGCTCTGCAGAGATAGTGGTGCACTGGTTTGGTTTTGGATTGCTTCAGGTCTTAGGGGAGACAGTGGGGCAGTAGGATTCTTTTGGGATTCATACTAACCTGTCGGGAGGAAGATGGCAAGGGGATTAGTTTGCAATTCATGCAGGGCTTTGGAGAGAGAGGTGTCATAGTATTTGTTTGGGATTACTACTAGGCTATTGTGAGAGTGCAGGCAATGATATTAGTTAGGGATTGATATTGGGCTATAAAGAGAGAGGGACAGTCGGATTAGTTTTGGAATGATACTGGGCAGTGGAGAGAATGAGTTAATGATGAGACTGATTGTTACCAGAAAATAAAAGGAAGGGACAGAACGTGTGAACGTCATATTGCACCAAGGAATCGTACAAGAGCAGGGAAATTTGATAATAGAACAAACTTAAAGGCTTTGTATCTGAAAATGCATGAAGCATTCGGAATAAAATAAACGAGTTAACAGCGCAAATAGAGACAAATGGGTATGATTTAGTGGTGATTACTGAGACGTGGTTTCAGGGAAACCAGGCTTAGGAATTGAATATCCAAAGGTACTCAGTATTTCAGAAGGATAGGCAGGAAGGAAAAGGAGGAAGTGTAACTTTGTTAGTAAAGGAAGAGATCAGTGCTGTAGAGAGAAACAATATAGGCACTGGAAATCAAGACATGGAATCAGTCTGGGTAGAAATAAGAAATAGCAAGGGAAAGAAGTCCTAGCTGGTGTAATCTATAGGTACCCATACAGTAGTTCTGCAGTGGGGCACAGTATAAAACAATAAATATTGGGGGCTTGTAAGAAAGGTACTGCAATAGTCATGGGTGATTTTAATATGCATATAGACTGGATTAATCAAATTGGCAAGGGTAGCCTGGAGAGAGAGAGAGTTCATTGAAGGTATTAAGATTGTTTTTTGGAGCTATATGTTGTGGAACCAACCAGGGAGCAGGCTATTCTAGATTTAGTATTGTGTAATGAGGTGGGTTTAATAAATAATCTCATAGTTAAGGATCCTCTAGGGAGGAGTGATCATAGCATGCTAGAATTTCAAGTTCAGTTCGAGGGCGAGAAACTGGAGTCCCACACTAGCGTTCTGGAGTTAAACAAAGGTAATTACATAGGCATGAGGACAGATTTGGCCCTAGTGGGCAGGAAGACTAAAAGGTAGGACAGTTGATGAGCAGTGGCAGATGTTTAAGGAGATATTCAATTCCTTCCAACGGCACAGTGGCGCAGTGGTTAGCACCGCAGCCTCACAGCTCCAGGGACCCGGGTTCGATTCCGGGTACTGCCTGTGTGGAGTTTGCAAGTTCTCCCTGTGTCTGCGTGGGTTTTCTCCGGGTGCTCCGGTTTCCTCCCACAAGCCAAAAGACTTGCAGGTTGATAGGTAAATTGGCCATTATAAATTGTCACTAGTATAGGTAGGTGGTAGGGAAATATAGGGACAGGTGGGGATGTTTGGTAGGAATATGGGATAAGTGTAGGATTAGTATAAATGGGTGGTTGATGTTCGGCACAGACTCGGTGGGCCGAAGGGCCTGTTTCAGTGCTGTATCTCTAATCTAAAAATCTAATCTAAAATATATTCCAGAGAGGAAGAAAGATTCTAAAAGGGGGGGGAAAACATCCATGGCTAAGCAAGGAAGTTAAGGATAACATATAGACAAAAACTAAGGCATACCATATTGCAAAGGCCAGTGGCAGGCTGGAAGATTGGGAAACTTTTAAAGATCAACAAAGGGTTACTAAAAATGTAATAAAAGGATCAAAGGTAAATTATGAAAGAAAACTAGCGCAACATATAAAATCGGATAGCAAAAGCTTCTGTAAGTATATAAAAGGTAAGAGAGTAGCTAAAGTGAATGTTGGTCCTTTGGAGGATGAGACTGGGGAGTTAATAGAGGGGAACACAGAAATGGCAGAGACATTAAATCAGTATTTTGCCTCAGTTTTCATGGTGGAGGACACTAGTATCATCCCAATAGTAACAGGAAATGCAGAGATTATAGAAAGAGAGGAACTTCGAAAAATCATCATCACTAGGGAAAAAGTACTGAGCAAACTATCTGGATTGAAGGCAGACAAGTCCCCAGGGCCTGGTGGCCTGCATCCTAGGGTCTTAAAGGAAGTGGCAGTGGAGATAGTGGATCCATTGGTTTTAATATTCCAAAATTCTCTGGATGCGGGAAAGGTTCCAGTGGATTGGAAAAATGCTAATATAATGTCCTTATTCAAAAAAGGAGGGAGGCAGAAAGTAGGAAACTATAGACCAGTTAGTTTAACATCTGTCATTGGGAAATTGTTAGAATCCATTATTAAGGAAGTAATAACAGGACATTTAGAAAGTCAAAATGCAATCCATCAGAGTCAGCATGGTTTTATGAAGGGTAAATCGTGTTTGACTAATTTGCTAGAGTTCGTCGAAGCTGTAACAAGCAAAGTGGATAATGGGGATCCTGTAGATGTAGTATATCTGGACTTCCAGAAGGCATTTGATAAGGTGCTGCACAAAAGGTTAATACACAAGGTAAGATCACATGGTGTTAAGGGCAATTTATTAGCTTGGATAGAGGATTGGCTAACCAACAGAAAACAGAGAGTCGGGATAAATGGGTCTTTTTCTGGTTGGCAAGATGTAAATAGTGGGGTGACACAGGGTTCGGTCCTCGGGCCCCAACTATTTACAATATATATTCATAAGTTGGATGCAAGGAAAGAAGGTACTTTAGCCAAATTTGCAGATGACACTAAAATAGGAGGGATAGATAGTAAGTTGCAATAAAGAAATAAGAAATTTACAAATGGATATGGATAGTTTAGGTGAATGGGCCAAAATTTGGCAGATGGAGTTTAACGTGGATGAGTGTGAGGTTATCCATTTTGGTTGGAAAAATAGAAAGGTAAATTATCTAAATGGAGAGAAACTTCAGAATGCTTCGGTGCAGAGATCTGGGTGTCCTCGTGCATGAATCGCAGAAAGCTAGTATGCAGGTACAGCAGGTAATAAGGAAGGCAAATGGAATTTTGGCATTTATTGCTAAAGGAATAGAATATGAAAGTAGGGAGGTGTTGCTGCAACTGCACAAGGCATTAGTGAGAGCACCTGGAGTATTGCGTACAGTTTTGGTCCCTTTACTTGAGGAGGGATGTAGTTGCATTGGCAGCAGTTCAGAGGAGGTTCACTCGATTGATTCCAGAGATGAGGGGTTTGTCTTATGAAGAGAGATTGAGCAGTTTAGGCTTTTACGGTCCAGAGTTTAGAAGAATGAGAGGAGATCTAATTGAGGTATATAAGATGATTAACGGGGTTGACAAAGTAGATGTAGAGAGGATGTTTCCTCTTGTGAGGCAATCTAGAATGAGAGGTCATAGTTTTAGGATAAGGGGTAGCAGATTTAAAACAGAGATGAGGAGAAATTACTTCTCTCAAAGGGTTGTGAGTCTGTCGAATTCACTACCTCAGAGTGCGGTGGATGCCGGGACATTGAGTAAATTTAAGGAGGAGAGAGACAGATTTTTAATTAGTAATGGGTTGAAGGGTTATGAAGAACGGGCAGGAAAGTGGAGTTGAGGCGGAGATGAGATCAGCCATGATGGTATTGAATGGTGGAGCAGGCTCGAGGGGCTGAATTGCCTATTCCTGCTCCGAGTTCTTATGACATTATAAGCTTATGAGGCAGTAGGATTAGAGTATGAATGATTCAAACGTTGGAGAGTGTGGAGCACTGGGATTTATTTTATTCTTTCATGGGATGTGGACGTTGTTGGTTAGGCCAGCATTTGTTGCCCATCCCTAATTGCCCTTGACAACTTAGTGGTTTTCTCGGCCATTTCAGAGGGCAGTTAAGAGTCAACCACATTGCTGTGGGACTGGAGTCACATGTAGGCCAAACAAGGTAAGGACGACGGATTTCCTTTCCTAAAGGATGTTAGTAAACCAGAATGTTTTTTACGACAATCGATGATAGTTTCATGGCACCATTACTGACACTAGCTTTCAATTCCAGATTTTATTATTAATTAATTGAATGTAAAATGCACCAGCTGCCATGGAGGGATTTGAACCTCTGTCCCCAGGGCATTAGCCTGGGCCTCTGAATTACTAGTTCAGTGTCATCACCACTATGCTACCGTCTTCCCCGCTTTAAGATTGGCTTAAGATTAATACAGGACTATAAGGAGAGAAGGGGCAGTGGGATGAGTTTTGGATTGATACACAATTAGGGGAAGAGAGTTGAACAGTGGGATTAGTTCTGAATTTTTACTTAACCATGTGCAAGATGGCAGAGAGACCAATCTGAAGAGTTTACACATGGCTGAAAGGCTGCTGTGGGAAACCGGGCTTTCTTGATATGGGACACAAACTCCAGAACTGAAACAGGAAGGAGATGTACCGATGGGGTGGGCACCACCTGAACTGGAATGGGACCATGTGTAGAAAAGGCTTTAAACTTGTACAACTGGGGGGAGTAATCACCAAGAAATGAAGCCATCCCAAATATGAAGAAAATTGGAAAGGAGAGTATAAAACAGACTAAATTAATGGAGGACATAAATGGTCAGGAATAAGTGCTGTTATAGAACAGGAGTGTAGAAAAGATGTTCAGAAACAAAGTGAGAGAAACTGCTATTATAAATGAGAAACAGTCTGTAAAACAATGCACACTGTCCAGAATGAAGCAGGGGAACTGGAGGCAATAATACTGAGCAGGAAGTTGACATTGTGGGGATTATTGAGCGATGAGAACAGAAAAATCAGAACTGGGAGTTAAACATTGCAGCGTATGAATTTTTACAAAAGATGGAATAAAAGGGGATGTTAATGCAGCATCGTCAGCAAAGAGGAGTTCCCTGATGAGGACTTTCCGTACTTTGGTCTTCGCTTTTAGACGGGCAAGGTTGAACAACCTGCCCCCTGATCTTATGTGGAGGAAAATTCCTTCTTCTGAGGACTTAAATGCATGTGAGAGCAGCAGGGAGAAGAAAATCCCAAACAGTGTAGGTGCGAGAACACAGTCCTGTTTCACACCACTCAGGATAGGAAAGGGGTCTGATGAGGCACCCTTATGCTGAACTGTGCCTTTCATATTGTCATGGAATGAGGTGATGATACTTAGTAGCTTTGGTGGAGATCCAATCTTTGCTAGTAGTCTGAAGTGACCACGTCTGCTGACGATCTCAAAGGCTTTGGTGAGATCTATGAAGGCAACTTAGAGGGGCATCTGTTGTTCGTGGCATTTCTCCTGTAGCTGACGAAGGGAGAACAGCATGTCAATGGTGGATATCTCTGCTCGAACGCCGCACTGTGCCTCAGGGTAGACACGCTCGGCCAGCTTCTGGAATCTGTTTAAAATGACTTGAGCAAAGGCTTCCCCCACTATACTGAGCAGGGAGATTCCACGGTAGTTGTTGGAGTCACCACGGTCACCCTTGTTTTTATAGAGGGTGATGATATTGGCATCACACATGTCCTGTGGTACTGTTCCCTCATCCCAGCACAGGCAAAGCAGTTCATGGAGTGCTGAGTGTATAGCAGACTTGGCACTCTTGATTATTTCAGGGGTAATGCTGTCCTTTCCAAGTGCTTTTCCACTGGCTAGAAAATCAGTGACATCACTGAGTTCCGATTTTGTTGGCTGCTCGTCCAGCTCATCCATGACTGGCAGAGACAGGGTTGCATTGAAGGCGGTCTCAGTGATATCATTTTCCCTGGAGTACAGTTCTAGGTAGTGCTCAACCCAGCGGTCCATTTGCTTGCATTGGTCAGTGATCATTTCCCCTGATTTAGATTTGAGGGGGGCGATCTTCTTGATAGTTGGTCCAAAAGCTCTCTCATTTCCGGTTGCAGAGGCCAGCTGAATATGACTGCACAGGTGTTGCCAGTAGTCATTTGCGCAGCGCCTGGCTGTTCTTTGTGCAGTGCTTCTGGCTGCTTTTAGTGCTATGGATGTGGTCATTGCTGAGTCATAGATGACGTCTCTGATGTGGGCCCACTTGGTCTCTGCATCCCCTGTGGGAGTGTTTTGAAGGACTTTTTCAAGTAAATTAAGAAACTTTTGTGACAGCTGTGGAGAAGAAATTCTGTTTGTGTTGATGCACGGGTGACCCTTCCGCTGAGAGTGATGCAGCTTCTTTGGTTTGAGTCTAACTTTGCTGCACACCAGGGAATGGTCGATGTCGCAGTCCGCACTGTGGAAGCTGCGTGTGATTTGGATACTGTTTATAGAGGCTCACCTTGTGATGATGAGGTCCAGCTGGTGACAACAACGATGTAAGACTGAAAAATAATCTATGTTGATAAGGATAAAATAAAAGGATCAATCACATTACAAGTCTAAAAGTCTAATAATGAAAGGGAAGCTGAAGGAGAAATATCCAAACAAATTCGGGAAATGAGTAAAAAATACAAGTGAAAGGTCTGTGAACAACATGACAAGGCAGAATGTGCAAGGCATTTTTTTTTAGGATTGATACAGGGCTATGGGGAGAGAGCAGGGCAGTGGGATTAGATTGGGATTGATACAGGACTATGGGGAGAGAGCGGGGCAGTGGGATTAGATTGGGATTGATACAGGACTATGGGGAGAGAGCAGGGCAGTGGGATTAGATTGGGATTGATACAGGGCTATGGAGAGAGTGTGGGGCAGTGGGATTAGATTGGGATTGATACAGGACTATGGGGAGAGAGTGGGGCAGTGGGATTAGATTGGGATTGATCCAGGGCTATGGAGAGAGTGTGGGGCAGTGGGATTAGATTGGGATTGATCCAGGGCTATGGAGAGAGTGTGGGGCAGTGGGATTAGATTGGGATTGATACAGGACTATGGGGAGAGAGCGGGGCAGTGGGATTAGATTGGGATTGATACAGGACTATGGGGAGAGTGCGGGGCAGTGGGATTAGATTGGGATTGATACAGGACTATGGGGAGAGTGCGGGGCAGTGGGATTAGATTGGGATTGATACAGGGCTATGGGGAGTGCGGGGCAGTGGGATTAGATTGGGATTGATACAGGACTATGGGGAGAGAGTGGGGCAGTGGGATTAGATTGGGATTGATACAGGACTATGGGGAGAGAGCGGGGCAGTGGGATTAGATTGGGATTGATCCAGGGCTATGGAGAGAGTGTGGGGCAGTGGGATTAGATTGGGATTGATACAGGGCTATGGGGAGTGCGGGGCAGTGGGATTAGATATTGGTTGCTCTGTCAGACACAATGTAGTATTTAAGATAAGGCTCTCCACATGTCAGTCAACAATAAGGTTTCTCATTGCACATGCTGAGCATAAAATTATATTGGATTACGTAGGACATACAGCACAGAGCCGCAGGAAGGAGTGACACTGTGTGAGAACGGCAGAGTGAGTTCCAAATTCTGACCGCTCTCTGGGTAAAGAAGTTCTGAATTCCCAATTGGATTTCATGGTGACTGTCTTATATCAATGGCCTCCAGTTCTGCTCTTCCCCACAAGTGGAAGCATTCTCTCTGTATCCACTCCATCAAAACCTTCCATGACTTTTGCGACCTCAACTAGGTCATTGCTCAGCTTTCTTTTTTCAAGAGAAAATTGACCCAGCCTGTTCATCCTTTCCTGATATGTTTACCCAGCATTTCTGGTAGCATCCTGGTAAATCTTCTCTGCACCCTCTCCAGTGCCTCTATATCCTTTTTATAATATGCCCACCAGAAATACATGCACATTCAAAGTGTGTTCTATCCAAAGTTTGATATAGGTTCAGCATAGCTTCCCTACATTTCAATTCTATCTCTCTGGAAATAAAATCCAGTGAAACAATGGCTTATTTTACTTCCCCTCCCACCAGTCAGTATTAAATGTGTCCTTTTCATAAATGAGCTGACATAGGATATTAAACTATGCTCTTTGGGGAGAACCCTTGGTGCAAACAGCAGAGAGAGGGAACAAAAATGTGTGGAATGGAAACAAGACTCATTCCTACCTGCAGATATACAACCTAGTGGACTCTTCCTAAGATCAGTAGATGCTAACATATCTCCTTAACCTGAACGCATTGATGCCTGCAGAGATGAGCAGTCAGCATGGGGTGGGAATGTGTTCCAATCCAAGAAAAGCCTATCAAAGTCTTCAGATTGCCCTCAGGAGCTTCCCCTTTGATTCTTTGCTCCAGAGGAATGAAGCAGGCCATAGCTGGATTGCTTAGCTCTGGGGCAGCCAGCAAGTTCTTGTCCTAGGGAGTAAGGCAGAAGGCTAAGAATAGTCCTTCCCTGTCTCACCTGCAGAGCTCTGATGGGCCTGCACCTATTCCAGACCCAGCTTCACCCCATCCACAAGGGAGCCATGGAAATACGAGGCTGCATAAAAGGAACGAAAACCAAGCAACCCAGCTCTTCATTCTTTCTTTCTGATCCATGGGAAATGTGCATTCCCAGGGCGAATGGCCTGAATAATGGTCCCTTACAAGTCTATTTGTTGCTTTACTGGGCTGCTTTCTACCCTATAGGAAAGAAAACACAGGTCTTGTGCATGGTTTTGTATTGTTGTCCTTGTGTTCTGTACACCTGCAGCAACAATAATGACTTTTAACAGTGGGTTTCTACAGAAACCTTTAACATAAAAGACCTGTCACAAGAAACTGCATAACTAGTGATAAAGAAAGGAGATGTCACACCAGGAATGAAAACTCAGCAATTGGTTTCACAGCTTTGCTTTGTGCTCTGTGCTCTGTGCTCTGTGCTTTGTGCTCTGTGCTCTGTGCTCTGTGCTCTGTGCTTTGTGCTCTGTGCTCTGTGCTTTGTGCTCTGTGCTCTGTGCTCTGTGCTTTGTGCTCTGTGCTCTGTGCTTTGTGCTCTGTGCTCTGTGCTTTGTGCTCTGTGCTCTGTGCTTTGTGCTCTGTGCTTTGTGCTCTGTGCTCTGTGCTTTGTGCTCTGTGCTCTGTGCTTTGTGCTCTGTGCTTTGTGCTCTGTGCTCTGTGCTTTGTGCTCTGTGCTCTGTGCTTTGTGCTCTGTGCTCTGTGCTTTGTGCTCTGTGCTTTGTGTATGTTTCTAAAGAGAGAAGTATGTACAGCTTTCATCAAACCTTAAACTACAGCAGTGCTTCAGAATGACCATACCTGCAGCACAGTACATGTTCCTTAGAATGACCATACCTTCAGCACAGTCCATGTTCCTTAGAATGACCATACCTTCAGCACAGTACATGTTCCTTAGAATGACCATACCTTCAGCACAGTCCATGTTCCTTAGAATGACCATACCTTCAGCAAAGTCCATGTTCCTTAGAATGACCATACCTTCAGCACAGTCCATGTTCCTTAGAATGACCATACCTTCAGCACAGTCCATGTTCCTTAGAATGACCATACCTTCAGCACAGTCCATGTTCCTTAGAATGACCATACCTTCAGCACATTCCATGTTCCTTAGAATGACCATACCTTCAGCACAGCACATGTTCCTTAGAATGACCATACCTTCAGCACAGTACATGTTCCTTAGAATGACCATACCTTCAGCACAGTACATGTTCCTTGGAATGACCATACCTTCAGCACAGTACATGTTCCTTGGAATGACCATACCTTCAGCACAGTACATGTTCCTTAGAATGACCATACCTTCAGCACAGTACATGTTCCTTGGAATGACCATACCTCCAGCACAGTCCATGTTCCTTGGAATGACCATATCTTCAGCACAGTCCATGTTCCTTAGAATGACCATACCTTTAGCACAGTACATGTTCCTTGGAATGACCATACCTTCAGCACAGTACATGTTCCTTAAAATGACCATATCTTCAGCACAGTCCATGTTCCTTAGAATGACCATACCTTCAGCACAGTCCATGTTCCTTAGAATGACCATACCTTCAGCACAGTACATGTTCCTTAGAATGACCATACCTTCAGCACAGTACATGTTCCTTAGAATGACCATACCTTCAGCACAGTCCATGTTCCTTAGAATGACCATACCTTCAGCACAGTCCATGTTCCTTAGAATGACCATACCTTCAGCACAGCCCATGTTCCTTAGAATGACCATACCTTCAGCACAGTACATGTTCCTTAGAATGACCATACCTTCAGCACAGCCCATGTTCCTTAGAATGACCATACCTTCAGCACAGGACATGTTCCTTAGAATGACCATACCTTCAGCACAGTACATGTTCCTTAGAATGACCATACCTTCAGCACAGTACATGTTCCTTAGAATGACCATACCTTCAGCACAGCCCATGTTCCTTAGAATGACCATACCTTCAGCACAGTACATGTTCCTTAGAATGACCATACCTTCAGCACCACCCATGTTCCTTAGAATGACCATACCTTCAGCACAGTACATGTTCCTTAGAATGACCATACCTTCAGCACAGTACATGTTCCTTAGAATGACCATACCTTCAGCACAGTACATGTTCCTTAGAATGACCATACCTTCAGCACAGTACCTGTTACTTGGTATGACCATACCTTCAGCACAGTACATGTTCCTTAGAATGACCATACCTTCAGCACAGTACATGTTACTTGGAATGACCATACCTTCAGCACAGTACATGTTCCTTAGAATGACCATACCTTCAGCACAGCCCATGTTCCTTAGAATGACCATACCTTCAGCACAGTACATGTTCCTTAGAATGACCATACCTTCAGCACAGCCCATGTTCCTTAGAATGACCATACCTTCAGCACAGTACATGTTCCTTAGAATGACCATACCTTCAGCACAGTACATGTTCCTTAGAATGACCATACCTTCAGCACAGTACATGTTCCTTAGAATGACCATACCATCAGCACAGTACATGTTACTTGGAATGACCATACCTTCAGCACAGTACATGTTCCTTAGAATGACCATACCTTCAGCACAGTCCATGTTCCTTAGAATGACCATACCTTCAGCACAGTACATGTTCCTTAGAATGACCATACCTTCAGCACAGTACATGTTCCTTAGAATGACAATACCTTCAGCACAGTCCATGTTCCTTAGAATGACCATACCTTCAGCACAGTACATGTTCCTTAGAATGACCATACCTTCAGCACAGTACATGTTCCTTAGAATGACCATACCTTCAGCACAGTCCATGTTCCTTAGAATGACCATACCTTCAGCACAGTCCATGTTCCTTGGAATGACCATACCTTCAGCACAGTCCATGTTCCTTAGAATGACCATACCTTCAGCACAGTCCATGTTCCTTAGAATGACCATCCCTTCAGCACAGTACATGTTCCTTAGAATGAAAATACCTTCAGCACAGTCCATCTTCCTTAGAATGACAATACCTTCAGCACAGTACATGTTCCTTCGAATGACCATACCTTCAGCACAGCCCATGTTCCTTAGAATGACCATACCTTCAGCACAGTACATGTTCCTTAGAATGACCATACCTTCAGCACAGCCCATGTTCCTTAGAATGACCATACCTTCAGCACAGTCCATGTTCCTTAGAATGACCATACCTTCAGCACAGTCCATGTTCCTTAGAATGACCATACCTTCAGCACAGCCCATGTTCCTTAGAATGACCATACCTTCAGCACAGTACATGTTCCTTAGAATGACCATACCTTCAGCACAGTACATGTTCCTTAGAATGACCATACCTTCAGCACAGTCCATGTTCCTTAGAATGACCATACCTTCAGCACAGTACATGTTCCTTAGAATGACAATACCTTCAGCACAGTCCATGTTCCTTAGAATGACAATACCTTCAGCACAGTACATGTTCCTTAGAATGACCATACCTTCAGCACAGCCCATGTTCCTTAGAATGACCATACCTTCAGCACAGTACATGTTCCTTAGAATGACCATACCTTCAGCACAGTACATGTTCCTTAGAATGACAATACCTTCAGCACAGTCCATGTTCCTTAGAATGACCATACCTTCAGCACAGTACATGTTCCTTAGAATGACCATACCTTCAGCACAGTACATGTTCCTTAGAATGACCATACCTTCAGCACAGTACATGTTCCTTAGAATGACCATACCTTCAGCACAGTCCATGTTCCTTGGAATGACCATACCTTCAGCACAGTCCATGTTCCTTAGAATGACCATACCTTCAGCACAGTCCATGTTCCTTAGAATGACCATACCTTCAGCACAGTACATGTTCCTTAGAATGACAATACCTTCAGCACAGTCCATGTTCCTTAGAATGACAATACCTTCAGCACAGTACATGTTCCTTAGAATGACCATACCTTCAGCACAGCCCATGTTCCTTAGAATGACCATACCTTCAGCACAGTCCATGTTCCTTAGAATGACCATACCTTCAGCACAGTACATGTTCCTTGGAATGACCATACCTTCAGCACAGCCCATGTTCCTTAGAATGACCATACCTTCAGCACAGTCCATGTTCCTTAGAATGACCATACCTTCAGCACAGCCCATGTTCCTTAGAATGACCATACCTTCAGCACAGTCCATGTTCCTTAGAATGACCATACCTTCAGCACAGTCCATGTTCCTTAGAATGACCATACCTTCAGCACAGTACATGTTCCTTAGAATGACCATACCTTCAGCACAGTACATGTTCCTTAGAATGACCATACCTTCAGCACAGTCCATGTTCCTTAGAATGACCATACCTTCAGCACAGTCCATGTTCCTTAGAATGACCATACCTTCAGCACAGCCCATGTTCCTTAGAATGACCATACCTTCAGCACAGTACATGTTCCTTAGAATGACCATACCTTCAGCACAGCCCATGTTCCTTAGAATGACCATACCTTCAGCACAGGACATGTTCCTTAGAATGACCATACCTTCAGCACAGTACATGTTCCTTAGAATGACCATACCTTCAGCACAGTACATGTTCCTTAGAATGACCATACCTTCAGCACAGCCCATGTTCCTTAGAATGACCATACCTTCAGCACAGTACATGTTCCTTAGAATGACCATACCTTCAGCACCACCCATGTTCCTTAGAATGACCATACCTTCAGCACAGTACATGTTCCTTAGAATGACCATACCTTCAGCACAGTACATGTTCCTTAGAATGACCATACCTTCAGCACAGTACCTGTTACTTGGTATGACCATACCTTCAGCACAGTACATGTTCCTTAGAATGACCATACCTTCAGCACAGTACATGTTACTTGGAATGACCATACCTTCAGCACAGTACATGTTCCTTAGAATGACCATACCTTCAGCACAGCCCATGTTCCTTAGAATGACCATACCTTCAGCACAGTACATGTTCCTTAGAATGACCATACCTTCAGCACAGCCCATGTTCCTTAGAATGACCATACCTTCAGCACAGTCCATGTTCCTTAGAATGACCATACCTTCAGCACAGTACATGTTCCTTGGAATGACCATACCTTCAGCACAGTACATGTTCCTTAGAATGACCATACCTTCAGCACAGTCCATTTTCCTTAGAATGAACATACCTTCAGCACGGTACATGTTCCTTGGAATGACCATACCTTCAGCACAGTCCATGTTCCTTAGAATGACCATACCTTGAGCACAGTCCATGTTCCTTGGAATGACCATACCTTCAGCACAGTCCATGTTCCTTAGAATGACCATACCTTCAGCACAGTCCATGTTCCTTAGAATGACAATACCTTCAGCACATTACATGTTCCTTAGAATGACCATACCTTCAGAACAGCACATGTTCCTTAGAATGACCATACCTTCAGAACAGCACATGTTCCTCTGTACTGTACATATTGGAATGGGCACAGAACACATTTGAATAAAGTGGTGGAAGTAAAAGTTGCTTTCGATAAACCTCAGAAAGACTTACCACAATATGTCCTGTGAAATGGTTGATGGTAGAGTGAGTGCAGCCAGCTTGGCACGGTGAGATATATTCGATAGCATCAACTCCACACACTGGGTTGTAAACGTAATCAAAACAGAAGCATTGAGCATTACACTCAGCCTTCAGAGTGAACGAAGTGGAGCTGCAAAGATCCAGAAATTACAAAAGAATGTAAAACCAAGCAGTTTAATTGTACCTCACTTCATATAAGTGCACCCTAACACAGAAATTCAAGATGTGCACACCGTGTAAAGGAGTGGTTTTTTGGGACTAATTCATTTCCATAACAATTTTAATCATGATACGTCACAAGCCATGAGCTGTGATTAGCCAACAGCACTGTGACATCCTTCAGAGTCTTTCACATCAAAGACAGTGTAATAGTATATCTGTAGCCCCCACTAAGATGAATCCCTCCCTCTCTACACAAACTGTCCGCTCTCTGGCTGTGCTCTTTTCATTGAAGCAGGGCAGGTCACACATAAATAGCAATCTGTTCATGATTAACACTTCAATGAAATCAGAATATTGTGAAGACTGTGCACAATTCTGGACACAATCAAGGTTCAGAAAAGGATTACAGGAACAAGGTCCTGGAACCAATCGGACAACTGTGGAATACAGACTGCGAACATTTTTTTAAAATTATCTGCTAATAACTGAGTTTTTATACCTTCCAGATTTTGTTTAAAATAACATACATTTTAGGGCAAACTGTTGCAAATTATCATCAGTGATGTTGCATAAGCTTCAATGTGACCTTAGTCCTTCAATTCAGAGTGAAGAGTTAGGCAAAGAATGAGCATTTATAAGTGTTGTATTGCACAACTGTTGCTCAACTGCTACACCTTCAGGTTCTTATCAGTTTCTCATGGCCCATGGAGCTTTTGTTCCAATTAAAGAGATTGAAGTTTGAGACAGTATCTGCTGATGCATCGAGTGCACTGCAGCAGAGTGTAAAAGTTGGGAATTTGAGAGTGGGAATTTAGTGCAGAGTGGGAAGAAGGTGCTGTATTTTGTCTCCCAATATTTGTAGTAAGGTTTGTGTGAGCTTAGGGCAGTAAGTATTTAAAATATTGTCCAGTGTTTTAGTGCTTAGTGCAGGTTAATTTGTGAAAAAACACAAACTGAAAAGTAGATATAAATAATCTAGACTAAGATATAGCAATGCAGGCTGTGTGTCTGGACCGCTGTACATGGGAATTTGTGGCAGTGAGACTGTCCAAAGTGAACACATCTGCAGTAGATATTGTCATGCCCAGTAAAGACGTATATTTTTACCTTGAAGATATGAATTTTATTCAATGCAGGCTCTTTGAAATTGACCTTTTCTTTAAAAAAGTGCACAATGTGCTGCAAAAGATGGCCATCAAAGGTCAGATGACTTGGCCTGTGTATTCAAAAACTGTCTCACTGTCTCGAAAGGACAAAAGGATATGGGCGGCACAGTGGCTAGCACCGCAGCCTCACAGCTCCAGGGACCCGGGTTCGATTCTGGGTACTGCCTGTGTGGAGTTTGCAAGTTCTCCCTGTGTCTGTGTGGGTTTTCTCCGGGTGCTCCGGTTTCCTCCCACAGCCAAAGACTTGCAGGTGATAGGTAAATTGGCCATTGTAAATTGCCCCTAATGTAGGTAGGTGATAGGGAATATGGGATTACTGTAGGGTTAGTATAAATGGGTGGTTGTTGGTCGGCACAGACTCGGTGGGCCGAAGGGCCTGTTTCAGTGCTGTATCTCTAAATAAAAAATAAAATAAAAGATACATTCCAGACTAAGATGTGTCAACTACACCCATCCTGAAACCATCAGGAGACATCCCTGAATTGAATGTTTTTTTCCCCGAGTCAAAAAAAGTGTGAAGTCGCCACATCTTTAACAGAATGATACTCATCCAGACATCAATATATATGGTAGCTAAATTTGCTGATGACACCAAGATAGGAAGGAAAGTAAGTTGTCAAGAGGAGGCAAAAAGTCTACAAAAGGATATAGATAGGTTAAATGAGTGGGCAAAAATTTGGCAGATGGAATATGATGTGGATAAATGTGAACTTGTCCACTTTGGCAGGAAGAATAGAAAAGCTGTATCCTATTTAAATGGAGAGTGATTGCAGAACTCGGTGGTGCAGAGGGATCTGGGTGTCCTGGTACATGAATCTCAAAAGGTTAGTATGCAGTTACAGCAAATGATCAGGAAGGCAAATGGAAGGTTGGCATTTATTGCAAGGGGAACTGAATATAAAAGTAGGGAAATTTTACTGCTGCTGTATAGGACCTTGGTGAGACCACATCTGGAGTTCTGCGTAGTTTTATTTGAAAAAAGATATAATTGCATTAGGAGCAGTTCAGAGAAGATTTTTCTCGACTAATTCCGGGATGAAGGACTTGGTTGGGCCTGTACCCATTAGAGTTTAGAAGAATGAGAGGTGATCTCAGTGAAACATATCAGATCCTGAGGGGACTTTACACAGTGGATACTGGGAGGATGTTTCCTCTTATGGGGGAGACTAGAACTAGGGGACACAGTTTAAGAATAAGAGGTCTACTTTTTAAGAAGGAGATGAGGAGAATTTTTTTTCCTCAAAGGGTTGTTTGCCTGTGGAATTTGCATCCTCAGAAAGCAGTAGGCTGGGTCATTGAATTTATTCAAGGCTGAGTTAGATAGATTTTTGATAGACAAGGGAGTCAAACATAACGGGAGGCAGACAGGAAATTGGAATTGAGACCACAATCAGATCGAATAGCAGAGCAGGTTCGAAGGGCCGAATGGCCTACTCCTGCTCCTAAATCCTATGTTCCTATGAGCGAAATTAGGAAACACTTCTACACACAAAGGGTGGCAGAAGTTTGGGAACTCTCTTCGGTGAATGGCGATTGATGTTCGATCAATTGTAAATGTAAAACCTGAGACTCATAGGCTGGGATTTTATGAGTCCCGTAGCGTTTCCAATGGTGGATGCTGGATCCACTTCCACCCTTTTTCCTGTTTCACATGCAATTTTCCATGCAAATTAAAGGTGCGGTCATGGGTACGGGAGACACATTAGATCATGCGGTGGGGATGGACTTCTATTGGTGGAACCTGTCGCCACTCTGCGAAACACCATGAGTCATATGTCAATAAATCACTCTATGTTGCAAGCCACATGGATAGCAGCCTTTGGAAGCATATCCTGATTTTCCCCTCGTAATAAGCTTACTGTAATTTGTTCTTTGTTTACCTTCATTTTCAGTTTACACTCAAGCACCACCTCCCCATCGTAATTTTTTTTGCTTGGCACCGTTCCCTCTGCCAGCCAGCACCCTCATTTCACCCCACAGGAGCCCAATGTTGACAGCACTCATTCTTCCCTTTAGGCCCTCATGACCATCTGTTTAATGTCATGCAGACATCAACCCACCTCCCCACTGTAACCTCCCACAGCCAGCTTCATCAACAATACCCACTCCACCCACTCGAGAGCCACCTGTCCTCACCGGCTACCCTCCACTGCTCCTACATGCACTTGCTTACCCCCCTTGCCTTCCCCACCATCGCCTGAGATGATTCACCCTCACTTGTGCTGAACCTGGAACCAAACATCCATTCCAATATTGGCCTTCGCTGTGCCAATGAGTTCCAGACTTGAAACCACTGACCTCAGACACAACTACACAAAGCCTGGTGGAAGCCACCTTAAAATGAACGTGAACCGGGTGGCACGGGAATACCGTTAACCGCCAACATAATCTGGCAGGTAGGACTTAATTTGAACTACGTGTAGGGTAATGAGTATTCACAATATGGAAATTCATGCAAAGCTGCAATCCGCCACTGTGCGGGGGGAACCGCAGATCACCACAAACACACCGCTGACTTCACTGCGATAATAAAAAACCTGCTGTCGGAAATCTGAAAAATTAACTCACATCTGATGAAATCACCCTGCATCCCATCAAAACCACTCTTGCAGGGCCCATAGAATACCCCCTATAGATTCTTTTGTTATCAAAAGGTATTAAGGGATATGGGGCAAAGGTGCATATATAGGATATGGCCACAGATCAGCCATGACCTCACTGGATCAGATGCCTGTTCCTATGTTGCTATGTTCAATCTTAATGTCAGCATTGGGCTTTATTCAAACCCACTACTTGATTCAAACTCTGTGGAGAGTTGAAGTCATCAGGAAGGTCAGCCAGCTAAAAGGGTGTAAAATGCATGGTTACTGAATCTGCAGCCTATGTTATAAATATATACATTTGCCTTCCTGGAAAATCACACCAGATGTATAACAGGCTGTTTGTTGTGCTCTTGCTGAAGTTCTCCTCAGAATCTACATCAGCTGGCTGTGATATCATCACTTCAAAATTACTGCAGTTTGCTTACTTTGCAGAAGAACAGATTTGCCAAACACTCTTTCTCGAAGATTCCACACCATAGGACAGATCCCACATCAGCTCCATATCTCCTGAGGCCATTTTATTCCTCTGTGAGCACACCTGATGCTAGTTCATCCTGGAGCATTTCTAGCAACAGCTCTGCATTACTTTGGCTATTTCAGCCAAAGCATGTCACATAGAATCGGGGGTAAGTGTAAATGTGTTTGTGTGGGGTATATGTGTGGGTGTGTGCACGTTTGCCTGTCTAGATGTATGTGTGTGTGTCTGTCCAACCTCCAGTGAATTTGTGCATCATAATTGGCCACTCAATATTGCAAAGCTTTTAAAATTCTTCTCGAGCCTCTTGGATTGGTAACACAGCGTTGGAGTCACGATCTTCCACACACCAATGTCTGTAACCTCAGCTATGTAGCTCTGAACAGAGTTTGACTGGAGATCAAGGCCTTTTCCACAGAAGTGAGGAAGAGGAGTGGGCTGCCCGTGTACTGTGTGTGAAGCAGAAATGATGAAATCCCGGGAGCAGGTTTCTCTGCCCACTGAGGAGACTGTGTGATGCGGGGAGCGGGAGGTGGGGACTGACTGCAAAAAGCATAGCAAATATAGCAAACTGATTTCCAGACATAGGATTACCTGTTCATATCTTTACTGTAATTGATTCCTGCAATTTTCTGAGTCGAGCATCCCATGAAAAACAGAGGAATGGTCAGAATGACTGTACCAGCCAGAATACAGAGTGAGTACCAGGGGATCTTCGCCAGGGATAAATTGTAACGCTTCATAAAGATTCCACCCAGGAGCATCCCTATAGCGACAGTTGGCAGAGTTACAGACCCTAAAGACAGAAAAACAAGGACCAATCAGCAAAGCCTTCCACACTCCGGCATGATGTGTGCTCTGTGTCTGAGTTGGGGTTGGTGACATGGTAAAGCTGTGTTGCTGTGTTGCCACGTTGGTGTTCCTTGCCATTGTACAAAACACGATGAGTTGAGGTCAGAGAAAGATCATGGTGAGCTTTCTGCAGAAGGGATTGGGGAAGCCATCTTCTGACCCTGTTACTTAAATATCAGACCTGGAAAGACCATGGACAAAACAAAAGTGGCCTAAACCTGGATCTGAAACTGAAGTGGGACTTAATGGTGAATCTGTACAACACAAGCCTTAGGTGGGGTAATTCAAATGAGCATGTGCGGCGTGACATTGCGACCACCAGTGTTACACTCCACCCAGTTTACTCTCCATTGACTTCAGTAGGAACCAGCAGTGAGAAACTTCACCTGGAAAACATGAAGGATGAAAATCCAGTTGGAATTCATGTGGAATACGTCAGAGCCAAAGATAGCCGCTGAGGAAGGAGTTGAGGCTGTGAAAACGAGTTTTGGTCGACACTTTATCAAACACCAGGAGGGAAATAGAAAGCAATGAAGGTGAACAAGGTAAAAGAGACAAACAGAATTCCTGTCGGAGAGAAAGGCAAAACCTCTTCAAGGTAGGCATTCCTGGAAGAGAAGTGATGGTGAATTAAACACTAAAATAAAAGCAAAATACTGCGGATGATGGAAATCTAAAATAAAAACAGAAAGCGCTAGAAATACTCAGCAGGTCAGGCAGCATCTGCGGGGACAGAAGCAGAGTTAACGTTTCATGTCTGTGACCTTTCATCAGAACTGGCAAAGGTTAGAAAAGTATTAGGTTTTAAGCAAGTGAAGGCGGGTGGGGTTTTTGGTGGGGAAGGGAACAAAAGGGAAGGTGTGTGATAGGGCAGAGGGCAGGAGAGATTAAATAACAAAGAGGTCATGGGACAAAGGCAAAGAGAGTGTTAATGTTGTGGTGAAAGACAAAGCATTAGTCCAGAGAGAGTGTTAATGGCAGACTAATAAGCAGCTCCATCCAAAAGCACCACATGAAAAACAGGCAAGCGGTTAAAAAATAAAATAAAAAAATATATAACAAAAGGTGAGTGAGCAGAGCTTTTGTCTTCCATTCCCATTTGCTTCTAGTCATCAGTGGACTGGGAGAGCAGGAATATCAAGCCTTGAAGGGTGAAATTACAAGGAAATCAATGGGATGTTGGCCTTGAACTCAAGGGGTTTGTGAATAGAAAAGTGAGGAAGTGATGTTTCAGTTATCCAGAGCATTGGACGGACTCCATCTGGAGTAACTGTGTCCAATTCTGGGCACTGCAGCTCAGCAAAGATATACTGGCCTTGGAGGAGGTGCAGCACAGATTCACCAGAATGATACCGGGGCTAAAACAGTTATGTTATGAGGACAGGTTGTATAGAGTAGGCTTGTATTTCATTGAGTTTAGAAGGTTGTAAGGGTGAGCTAATTGAGGTGTATAAAATGATCAAGGGATTTGAGATAAAGTATTTCCTGGGATGGGGGAATCCAGAATAAGGGGGCATAACCTTAAAATTAGAATTATGCCATTCAGGAGTGGAATCAGGAAGCACTTCTTGACACAAAGGGTAGCGGAAATCTGGAACGCTCTCACTCAATAGGCTTTCGATGTTGGGGAACTATTGGAGTTTTCAAGACTGAGATCAATAAGTTTTTGCTGGGTAAGGGTATTGAGGTAAATGGAGTTAAGATACAGATCAGCCATGAACAAAGTGAATGATGGAATATTTTCAAGGGGCTGAGTGACTCCTCCTGTGCCTATATTCTTAACTATTGTCCCAAACCGGTGAATGTCTGGAACAAGCTCCCAACAGAATGGATAATATTCAAATTTTGAAAAAAATGGAGATAAGGATGTTACAGCCAATTTGTGCACAGCAAGCTCCCATAAATAAATAAATGACTAGATGTTCTGTTTATAGTGATGTTGATTGAGGTATACATGTTGGTTCAGGACACAAGGGAGCTATCCCCTGCTCTTCTTCGCAAAAGTGCAGTTGGGAACCTGGGTTTAACGTTTAATCCGAAAGACAACACCTCAGACAGTGCAGCACTCCCTCAAGTACCACAGTGGAGGGTCAAACTGGATTACGTGGACAAGTCTCTGGAGTGGGGCTTGAACTGACAAACCTCTGACTCAGAGGTGAGAGAGAGTGCTACTCACTGAGCCGAGGTTTTATTGTCAGAAGGCTGAGTTGGCCAGCTCTGCCTCTGCACCACCCATCTCAACCCCTCCACTCACTGTTTTCCAATATCCAGAATTGGTTGAGGGTCAATATCTTCCATACAGAGTGCATAGTGTCTCCTGCTGTATGGAAATTTGTGGCCTCTGTGTTGGAACTGAATTTGGAATGGGACGTTTCATGGTTAGAGGCACAGTGCTGGGTGAGTGCCAGTACGTCCACAGTGGGGAGCTGTTGGACCATGGTTTGTGATTTCCTTTGGAAATGCTGAATGCTGGAAGGTTTCCTACAATCCATGGATTCCCAGCTACTCTGGGTCTGGGATGATAGAATGGATCTGGTGTAACTTGAATTTGTTTAGTTTAATTCCAGGTTTTCTCTGGGATTTAACTAAGTGGTAGTCACCTTCCCTGAGCGATTGATGGGTTGAATAGAATCTCTAACAATTTAAACGGTGCTATAGGGAACAGACTGCTGGTTGTGAGGAATGCACAGGGCAGGTTGCAGCTTTTTACAAGATTGAACAATGTAGTAAGACTTAAATGAAGAACCTTAATTTATTGATTTTTATAAGGCTGCCTCACATATCCTTCCCCTAAAGTTTGTAGCTCTGACAGAGCATGTGCGGCACAGTAGCGCAGTGGTTAGCACTGCAGCCTCACAGCTCCAGCGACCCGGGTTCAATTCTGGGTACTGCCTGTGTGGAGTTTGCAAGTTCTCCCTGTGTCTGCGTGGGTTTCCTCCGGGTGCTCCGGTTTCCTCCCACATGCCAAAGACTTGCAGGTTGATAGGTTAATTGGCCATTATAAATTGCCCCTAGTATAGGTAGGTGGTAGGGAAATATAGGGACAGGTGGGGATGTGGTAGGAATATGGGATTAATGTAGGATTAGTATAAATGGGTGGTTGATGGTCGGCACAGACTCGGTGGGCCGAAGGGCCTGTTTCAGTGCTGTATCTCTGAACTAAACTAAATTTCCTGGGCAATGTAAGACTGTGTAAGGATGAAGAAAGACTTTCTGAACCGATCTCTCAGGAAAGGAGTGGGCAAAGTTACACATCAACTCATTCTATTCAATGTTTTCATCGATGAGAGTGGTGTGATGGTTATATTACTCTGGTCGTACTGCCATGAGACTGTCAGCCTACATTATGTACTCAAGTCTCTGGAGTAAGACCAGAACCCACAACCTCTGACCTAGAGAACATATGAACATAAGAAATAGGAGCAGGAGTGGCCATTCGGCCCCTCGAGCCTACTCTGCCATTCAATACGATCATGACTGATCTGACCTTGGCCTCAACTCCACTTTCCTGCCTGTTCCCCATAACCCTGACTCCCCCACAGTTCAAGAATCTGTCTAACTCAGCCTTGAATATATTCAATGACCCCATCTTCACTGCCCTCTGGGGCAGAGAATTCCAAAGAATCATGACCCTCTGAGAGAAGAAATTCCTCCTCATCTCCATCTTAAATGGGAGACCCCTTTAGTTTAGTTTAGAGATACAGCACTGAAACAGGCCCTTCGGCCCACCGAGTCTGTGCTGACCACCAACCACCCATTTCATACTAATCCTACACTAATTCCATATTCCTACCACATCCCCACCTGTCCCTATATTTCCCTACCACCTACAAGGAGCAATTTATAATGGCCAATTTACCTATCAACCTGCAAGTCTTTGGCATGTGGGAGGAAACCCACGCAGACACAGGGAGAACTTGCAAACTCCACACAGGCAGTACCCAGAATTGAACCCGGGTTGCTGGAGCTGTGAGGCTGCGGTGCTAACCACTGCGCCACTGTGCCCTTATTTTGAAACTGTGTCCCCTAGTTCTAGATTCCCCCCATGAGGGGAAACATCCTCTCAGCATCTACCCTGTCAAACCCCCTCAGAATCTTATATGTTTCAAGAAAGTGCCAACCACTAAGCCACATCATGTAACTATATTGAGTGATTTAATCTGATTTGATGTTATACATTTGGGAATGGACCCAGGACTAGTCTCAGTGAGGATGTAGCTATACCAATACATGCAATAATGCACAATATATAATGTCATTGCCCTCTGCTGATTCAGGACAGGACTTGAAACACCCCAGTCCATGCAGTGCCAATTGGCCTGATACCACACACCATGCTCTTGTAATTTCTCTGTGAAATTCACTATGCAAGAGCTGGTCACAAAGCACATGGACACATCACAGTACACAGTATCATGGATCCTCTACGAAATTGTTCTCTGGATCTTCACCAACTCTCTTATCCCCCCTTGATTGTCCATTCCATAAAGACTTTAGCGAAGGTTGTACGTTTGGTTAATGCTACTTAGCGTAATGTTGAATTCACACGCATATGAGATATTGCACCAGTGATTGGCACCAATATCTGGTCTGTCTGGGATGCTTGGAGACTGATTGGCTGATCAAAGCTCCTTCAATCTACAATGCTCCCATAAAGGTTAAAGGTAGGACCAACAAGTCCAGGGAACCCTGGATGTCAAGGGATATAGAGGATTGGATAAGGAAAGAAAAATAGGCTTATGGCAGATTCAGAGTGCTGAAAACAGCGGAGGCCCTAGAGGAGTATAGAAAGTGTAGGGGGGGTACTTAAAAAAGTAATTAGGAGAGCAAAGAGGGGACATGAAAAAACACTGGCAGGCAAGATAAAGGAAAATCCCAAGGCATTTTATAAGTATATTAAGGGCAAGAGGATAACCAAGGAAACAGTAGGGCACATTAGGGACCAAAGTGGCAATCTGTGTGTGGAGCTGGATGACATAGGTGAGGTTTTAAAAGATTACTTTTCATCTGAGTTCTCTATGGAGAAGGATGATGTAGGTGTAGAGATCAGGAAGGAGGATTGTGATGTATTGGAACAAATTAGCATTGAAAGGGAGAAAGTATTAGCGGTTTTATTGGGTTTAGAAGTGGATAAATCCCCAGGCCCAGATGAGCTGTATCCCAGGCTGTTATGTGAGGCAAGGGAGGAGATAGCAGGGGCTTTGACACAAATTTTTAAATTCTCTCTGGCCACAGGAGAGGTACCAGAGGACTGGAGGACAGCAAATGTGGTACCATTATTCAAGAAGGGGAGTAGGGATAAACCAGGTAATTATAGACCAGTGAGTCAAACATCAGTGCCAGGGAAATTATTGGAAAAAATTCTGAGAGACAGGATTAATCTCCACTTGGAGAGGCAGCGATTAATCAAGGATAGTCAGCATGGCTTTATCAGGGGGAGATCATGCCGAACAAACTTGATTGAATTTTTCGAGGAGGTGACTAGATGTGTTGATGAGAGTAAAGCAGTTGATGATGTCTACATGGACTTCAGTAAGGCTTTTGATAAGGTCCTGCATGTGAGATTGGTTAAGGAGGTAAGAGTCCATGGGATTCCAGGCAATTTGGCAAATTGGATCCAAAATTGGCTTCGTGGCAGGAGGCAGAGGGTGATGGTCGAGGGTTGTTTTTGCGAGTGGAAGCCTGTGACCAGTGGTGTACCACAGGAATCGGTGCTGGAACCCTTGCTGTTTGTAGTGTACATTAATGATTTAGACGTGAATATAGGAGGTATGATCAGTAAGTTCGCAGATGACACAAGAATTGGTGGTGTCGTAAATAGTGAAGAGGAAAGCCTTAGATTACAGGACGATATAGATGGGTTGGTAAGATGGGCGGAGCAGTGGCAAATGGAATTTAAACCTGAGAAGTGTGAGGTGATACATTTTGGGAGGACTAACAAGGCAAGGGAATATACAATGGATGTTAGGACCCTAGGAAGTACAGAGGGACCTTGGTGTACATGTCCATAGATCACTGAAGGCACAGGTAGATAAGGTGGTTCGGAAGGCATATGGGATACTTGCCTTTATTAGCCTAGGCATAGAATATAAGAGCAGGGAGGTTATGATGGAGCTGTATAAAATGCTAGTTAGGCCACAGCTGGAGTACTGTGTACAATTCTGGGCACCACACTATAGGAAGGATGTGATTGCACTGGAGAGGGTGCAGAGAAGATTCACCAGGATGTTGCCTGGGCTGGAGCATTTCAGCTCTGAAGAGAGACTGGATAGACGAGGGTTGTTTTCTTTAGAGCAGAGAAGGCTGAGCGGGGATGTGATTGAGTTATACAAAATTATGAGCGTCATTGTTAAGATAGATAGGAAGAAACTTTTTCCCTTAGCAGAGGTGTCAAATACCAGGGTACATAGGTTTAAGGTAAGGGGCAGGATGTTTAGAGGGCATTTGAGGAAGTTTTTTTTGGAACGAACTGCCTGAAGGGGCGGTAGAGGCAGGAACCCTCACAACATTTAAGAAGTATTTAGATGAGCATTTGAAATGCCATAGCATACAAGGCTACGGGTCAAGTGCTGGAAAATGTGATTAGAATAGATAGGTGCTTGATGGCTGGCACAGACACGATGGGCCGAAGGGCCTGATTCAGTGCTGTAAAACTGTATGACTCTATGATACGAAACTTGGAAGCATTGTGAAGTGTGAGAAGAATTGTGTAGAACTTCAAAAGGACATAGACACGTTGGTGGAATGGGCAGACAGATGGCAGATGAAGTTTAATGCAGAGAAATGTGAGGTGATTCATTTTGGTAGGAAGAACATTGAGAAACAATATAGAATAAATGGCACAATTCTAAAGGGGGTGCAGGAGTCAAGGGACCAAGGTGTATATGTGCATAAATCCTTAGAAAATAGGCGACATGTTTAGATAGAGGATCTGGATCGGCGTAGGCTTGGAGGGCTGAAGGGCCTGTTCCTGTGCTGTAATTTTCTTTGTTCTTTGTTTATTAAAGGTGGCAGGACAGGTTTAGAGAGCAGTTAATAAAGCATACAGTATCCTGGGTTTTATTAATAGGGGCTTAGAGTACAAGAGCAAGGATGTTATGTTGAACTTGTATAAGACAATAGTTTGTCCTCAGCTGGAGTATTGCATCCAATTCTGGGTGCTACACTTGAGGAAAGACGTGAGGGCATTGGAGAGAGTACAGAAGAGATTCAGAAGAATGGTTCACAGGGATGAGGAATTTCAGTTATGAAGATAGATTGGAGAAGTTGGGACTGTTTTCCTTGGAGAAGAGAAGGCTGAGAGGTGATTTTATAGAGATATTCAAAATCATGAGAGCTCTGGACAGAGTAGATGGAGAGAAACTGTTCCCATTTGTGAAATGACCGAGAACGAGAGAGCACAGATTTAAAGTATTTGGCAAGAGAAGCAGAAGTGACATGAGGAAAAAAGTATTCATGCAGTGAGTGGGCAATGTCTGGAATACGCTGCCTGAGGGTGTGGTGGAGGCAGGTTCAATTGAAGCATTCAAAAGGGAATTAGACAGTTATATGAAAAGGAAGAATGTGCAGGGTTATGGGGAGAAGGCAGGGAAATGGAACTGAGGGAGTTGCTCTTTTAGAGAGCCAGTGTGGACATGATGGGCCGAATGGCCTCCTTCTGCACTGTAACAATTTTGTGATAAGAACAGAAAGTGCTGGAAATAGTCAGCAAGTCTGGCAGCATCTGTGTAGAGAGAAACAGAGTTAATGTTTCAGGTGTTGACCTTTCATCAGAACTTCATCAGAATTTATTTAAAACTAGTCGACAGGGATCAGAAATAAATCAAGGGGGCTGGAATACAAAGGGCTGGAAGTGAAGCCTCTGATATACAGAGTCTTGATTAGATTATTATTATTATTAGGCCGGTTAGGCTTACGTTAGTGGTAGGGAAATTATTGCACAGGATTCTTCGGGACAGGATTTACTCCCATTTGGAAACAAATGAACATATTAGCAAGAGGCAGCATGCTTTTGTGAAGGGGAGGTCGTGTATCACTAACTTGATCAAGTTTTTTGAGGAAGTGACGAAGATGATTGATGAAGGAAGGGCAGTGGATGTTATCTATATGGACTTCAGTAAAGCCTTTGACAAGGTCCCTCATGGCAGACTGGTACAAAAGGTGAAGTCACATGGGATCAGAGGTTAGCTGGCAAGATGGATACAGAACTGGCTCGGTCATAGAAGACAGAGGGTAGCAGTGGAAGGGTGCTTTTCTGAATGGAGGGATGTGACGAGTGGTGTTCCGCAGGGATCAGTGCTGGGACCTTTGCTGTTTGTAGTATATATAAATGATTTGGAGGAAAATGTAGCTGGACTGATTAGCAATTTTGCAGATGACACAAAGGTTGGTGGAGTTGCGGATAGTGATGAGGATTGTCAGAAGATACAGCAGGATATAGATCGGTTGGAGACTTGGGCGGAGAAATGGCAGATGGAGTTTAATCCGGACAAATGTGAGGTAATGCATTTTGGAAGGTCTAACGCAGGTGGGAGGTATACAGTAAATGGCAGAACCCTTAGGAGTATTGACAGGCACAGACATCTCGGCGTACAGGTCCACAGATGACTGAAAGTGGCAACGCAGGTGGATAAGGTAGTCAAGAAGGCATACGGCATGCTTGCCTTCGTCGGTCGGGGCATAGAGTATAAAAATTGGCAAGTCATGCTGCAGCTGTACAGAACCTTAGTGAGGCCACACTTGGAATATTGCGCAGAATTCTGGTCGCCACACTACCAGAAGGATGTGGAGGCTTTGGAGAGGGTACAGAAGAGGTTTACCAGGATGTTGCCTGCTCTGGACTGTATAAGCTATGAGGAGAGGTTGGATAAACTCGGTTTGTTTTCACTGGAACGACGGAGGTGGAGGGGCGACATGATAGAGGTTTACAAAGTTATGAGTGGCATGGACAGAGTGGATAGTCAGAAGCTTTTTCCCAGGGTGAAGAGTCAGTTACTAGCGGACATAGGTTTAAGGTGCGAGGGGCAAAGTTTAGAGGGGATGTGCGAGGCAAGTTTTTTTACACAGAGAGTGGTGAGTGCCTGGAACTTGCTGCCGGGGAAGGTGGGGGAAGCAGGTACGATCGCGACATTTAAGAGACATCTGGACAAATACAGTAATAGGATGGGAATAGAGGGATAAGGACTCCGGAAGTGCAGATGGTTTTAGTTTAGACAGGCGTCATGATCGATGCAGGCTTGGAGGGCCGAATGGCCTGTTCCTGTGCTGTACTGTTCTTTGTTCTATCTGGAGTAACTGGATTTACTATTGGGTATCTCACCACAAGCAGGATACTGGCCTTGGATGATCTGACACTTGTATCCTGTGTGTGTACAGTCACTGTGACCTGACACTTGTCTCCTGTGTGTGGACAGTCACTGTGAACTGACGCTTGTATGCTGTGTGTGTACAGTCACTGTGACCTGACACTTGTATCCTGTGTGTGTACAGTCACTGTGACCTGACGCTTGTATCCTGTGTGTGTAGAGTCACTGTGACCTGACGCTTGTATCCTGTGTGTGTACAGTCACTGTGACCTGACGCTTGTCTCCTGTGTGTGTACAGTCACTGTGACCTGACGCTTGTCTCCTGTGTGTGTACAGTCACCGTGACCGGACACTTGTATCCTGTGTGTGTACAGTCACTGTGATCTTAAGGCATGTCTCCTGTGTGTGTACAGTTGCTGTGACCTGACGCTTGTCTCCTGTGTGTGTACAGTCACTGTGACCGGACACTTGTATCCTGTGTGTGTACAGTCACTGTGATCTTAAGGCATGTCTCCTGTGTGTGTACAGTTGCTGTGACCTGACGCTTGTCTCCTGTGTGTGTACAGTCACTGTGATCTTAAGGCATGTCTCCTGTGTGTGTACAGTCACTGTGACCTGACACTTGTATCCTGTGTGTGTACAGTCACTGTGACCTGACGCTTGTTTCCTGTGTGTGTACAGTCACTGTGACCTGACACTTGTCTCCTGTGTGTGTACAGTCACTGTGACCTGACACTTGTCTCCTGTGTGTGTACAGTCACTGTGACCTGACGCTTGTATCCTGTGTGTGTACAGTCGTTGTGACCTGACACTTGTCTCCTGTGTGTGTACAGTCACTTTGACCTGACGCTCGTCTCCTGTGTGTGTACAGTCACTGTGACCTGACGCTCGTCTCCTGTGTGTGTACAGTCACTGTGACCTGACGTTTGTCTCCTGTGTGTGTACAGTCACTGTGACCTGACGCTCGTCTCCTGTGTGTGTAGTCACTGTGACCTGACGCTTGTCTCCTGTGTGTGTACAGTCACTGTGACCTGACGCTCGTCTCCTGTGTGTGTACAGTCACTGTGACCTGACACTTGTATCCTGTGTGTGTACAGTCACTGTGACCTGACGCTTGTATCCTTTGTGTGTACAGTCACTGTGACCTGACGCTTGTATCCTGTGTGTGTACAGTCACTGTGACGTGATACTTGTCACCTGTGTGTGTACAGTCACTGTGACCTGACGCTTGTCTCCTGTGTGTGTACAGTCACTGTGACCTGACGCTTGTCTCCTGTGTGTGTACATTCACTGTGACGTGATACTTGTCGCCTGTGTGTGTACAGTCACTTTGGCCTGACGGTTGTATCCTGTGTGTGTACAGTCACTGTGACCCTGACACATGTCTCCTGTGTGTGTACAGTCCCTGTGACGTGATACTTGTCGCCTGTGTGTGTGCAGTCACTCTGACGTGACACTTGTATCCTGTGTGTGTGCAGTAACTGTGACCTGACACTTGTATCTTGTGTGTGTGCAGTCACTGTGACCTGACACTTGTATCCTGTGTGTGTACAGTCACTGTGACCTGACGCTATTACCCTGTGTGTGCAGTCACTGTGACCTGACACTTGTATCCTGTGTGTGTACAGTCACTGTGACCTGACACTTGTATCCTGTGTGTGTACAGTCACTGTGACCTGACATTTATATCCTGTGTGTCCAGTCACTGTGACCTGACACTTGTATCCTGTGTGTGTACAGTCACTGTGACCTGACATTTGTATCCTGTGTGTCCAGTCACTGTGACCTGACACTTGTATCCTGTGTGTGTACAGTCACTGTGACGTGACACTTGTATCCTGTGTGTGTACACTCACTGTGGCCTGACGCTTGTATCCTGTCATGTACAATGCTTTTTGCTCTGTGTAGACTCTGTGAGATTATACATGCATTCTGTCTGCTTGCCGTCATTTTAACCTGACAATATACCCAGCAGTCAGTGTATGCTAACTGTGTCCTGACACTTGTATCCTGTGTTCACACAGATACTGTGGGGAAGAGGCAGTGACCGTGAGGAGGAGGCAGTGACCGTGAGGAGGAGGCAGTGACCGTGAGGAGGAGGCAGTGACCGTGAGGAGGAGGCAGTGACCATGAGGAGGAGGCAGTGACCGTGCGGAGGAGGCAGTGACTGTGAGGAGGAGGCAGTGACCGTGGGGAGGAGGCAATGATCGTGAGGAGGAGGCAGTGGCTGGAGGGGGAAGGGGTGATTGTGGGGAAGGAGCGAGTGACTGTGAGGAGGAGACAGAGTGCTGCCATTCGAACTGAAGGAGGAAGCTGTGTTTTCTCTCACAAAATTTGGGCGGCACAGTGGCGCAGTGGTTAGCACTGCAGCCTCACAGCTCCAGGGACCCGGGTTCGATTCTGGGTACTGCCTGTGTGGAGTTTGCAAGTT
Organism: Heterodontus francisci; assembly: GCF_036365525.1. Classification (NCBI taxonomy): domain Eukaryota; kingdom Metazoa; phylum Chordata; class Chondrichthyes; order Heterodontiformes; family Heterodontidae; genus Heterodontus; species Heterodontus francisci. Next base: position 12,957,499 of record NC_090381.1, on the reverse strand, counting down.
CTCCCTGTGTCTGCGTGGGTTTTCTCCGGGTGCTCCGGTTTCCTCCCACAAGCCAAAAGACTTGCAGGTTGGTAGGTAAATTGGCCATTATAAATTGTCACTAGTATAAGTAGGTGGTAGGGAAATATAGGGACAGGTGGGGATGCTTGGTAGGAATATGGGATTAGTGTAGGATTAGTATAAATGGGTGGTTGATAGTCGGTACAGACTCGGTGGGCCGAAGGGCCTGTTTCAGTGTTGTATCTCTAATCTAATCTAATCTAATCTAAAAAATTCTACAAGGCTTCAAGCCAAATTAATTCCATAAGAAAATAAGAAAAGCTTTTCTTTCCCAACAAATTATTGGTATTTTTTGTGTTCATCACTGAAGGGACAGTCTAATGCCAAACTGCTGAATTCCTATCTTTCAAGGACTTTTTTTTTTCCATCGGACTACTGTGAAGACTTCAATTGACCTTTGACTGTTTCTACATTGGAAGACTCCATTCATCAGGAACGTAACCTGCAAAAAATTTTATTTTTATTTTATTCTTAATGGCAAGCTAATTTAAAGCCGAACCATTGTTAATTTTTGAGTATATGTATGCGAATGCAGGAGTTATAATAGTTTAAAATAAGAAGTTATAAGGTCTTTAGACATAGGTTTATCTTCGTAGTGTTTAAGATTTTAGTTTTTTAATAAATAGTTAATTTGTTGCTGTCTAAAGATACCAGTTTGGTCCACTTCATTCGGGGGATAGCAGATTGTTCAATTTGGCTGCTTTTCTGATTTGGAAAGCTTAAAGAAATATGTTGCGGCCTGTAGAGCGATGGGACTGAATTAACAGTGCGTTGCCCCCACCGCGGTTGTAACACCTCTGAAATGGCCGAGCAAGCCACTCAGTTGTATTAAACCGCTACATAGTCAATAATGAACGAAAACGGACGGACCACCTGGCACCGACCTAGGCACCGGAAACGACAATGGCAAACCCAGCCCTGTCGACCCTGCAAAGTCCTCCTTATGAACATCTGGGCTCTTGTGCCAAAGTTGGGAGAGCTGTCCCACAGACTAGTCAAGCAACAGCCTGACATAGTCATACTCATGGAATCATAACTTACAGACGATGTCCCAGACACTGCCATCACCATTTCCAGTATGTCCTTTCCCACCAGCAGGACAGACCCAGCAGAGGTGGTGGCACAGTGGTATACAGTCCAGAGGGAGTTGCCCTGGGTGTCCTCAACATCGACTCTGGACACCATGAAGTCTCATGGCATCAGATCAAACATGGGCAAGGAAACCTCCTGCTGATTACCACCTACTGCCCTCCCTCAGCTGATGACTCAGTACTCCACCATGTTGAACACCACTTGGAGGTGGCAAGGGTGCAGAATGTACTGTGGGTGGGGGACTTCAATGCCCATCACCAAGAGTAGCTCGGTAGCACCACTACTGACCGAGCTGGCCGAGTCCTAAAGGACATAGCTGCTAGACTGATTCTGCGGCAGGTGGTGGGGGAACCAACACGAGGGAAAAACATACTTGACCTTGTCCTCACCAATCTGCCTGCCACAGATGCTTCTGTCTATGACTGTATTGGTAAGAGTGACCACCGCACAGTCCTTGTGGAGACCAAGTCCCGTCTTCACATTGAGATATACTCCGTCATGTTGCTTGGCACTACCACTATGCAAACTGGGATAGATTTCGAACAGATCTCACAACACAAAACTGGGCATCCATGAGACGCTGTGGGTCATCAGCAGCAGCAGCAGAATTGTACTCAACCACAATCTGTAACCTCATGGCCCGGCATATTCCCCACTCTCCCATTACCATCAAGCCAGAGGATCAACTCTGGTTTAATGAAATGTGCAGGAAGGCATGCCAGGAGCAGCACCAGGCATACCTTAAAATGAGGTGTCAACATAGTGAAGTTACAACCCAGGACTACTTGCATGCCAAACAGTGTAAGTAGCCTGCGATCGACAGAGCTAAGCGATCCCACAACCAATGGATCAGATCAAAGCTCTGCAGTCCTGCCACATCCAGTCGTGAATGGTGGTGGACAATTAAACAATTAATGTACAAGATTCTGAGGGGGCTTGACAGGGTAGATGTTGTGAAGATGTTTCCACTAGTGGGGGAATCTCAAACTAGGGGACGGAGTTACAGAATAAGGGGATGCTCATTTATAACTGATATACGAAGAAATTTCTTCTGAGGGTAGTGAATGTCTGGAATTCTCTACCCCAGAGAGTTGTGGAGGCTAGATCACTGGAAGTATTTAAAGCAGAAGTAGATGGATTTTTGAAATATTGGGGAGTTGAAGGCTATGCCCTGGGACGAAAGAGAAGTTGAGGTCTGGGGCAGATCAGCCATGATCTTATTGATTGGTGGGGCAGGCCTGAGGGGCCAAATGGCCTACTCCTGCTCCTATTTCTTATCTTCTAATGTTCTAACTGGAGGAGGTGGCTCCACAAATATCTCCATCCTCAATAATGGGGGAGCCCAGCACATCAGTGCAGAAGATAAGGCTGAAGCATTTGCAGGTTTATACGTAAATTGGCCATTATAACTTGCCCCTAGTATAGGTAGGTGGTAGGGGAATTGTGGGGATGGGATAGGAATATGGGATTAATGCAGGATTAGTATAAATGGGTGGTTGATGGTCGGCACAGACTCAGTGGGCCGAAAGGGCCTGTTTCAGTGCTGTATCTCTAAACAAATAATAAATAAATAAAATAATACAATCTTCAGCCAGAAGTGCCGAGTTGATGACACATCTCGGCCTCCTCCTGAGGTCCCCAGCATCACAGATGCCAGACTTCAGCCAATTTGATTCACTCCACGTTATATCAGGAAATGACTGAAGGCACTGGATACTGCAATGGCTATGGGCCCTGACAACAGTAGTACTGAAGACCTGGTGCTCCACAACTAGCCACACCCCGAGCCAAACTGTTCCAGTACAGCTACAACACTAGCATCTACCTGGCAAAGTGGAAAATGGCCCAGGTATGTCCTGTACACAAAAAGCAGGACAAACCAACCCGGCCAATTACCGCCCCATCGGTCCATTCTCGATCATCAGTAAAGTGATGGAAGGTGTCGTCGATAGTGCTATCAAGCTGCACTTGCTTAGCAATAACCTGCTCAGTGATGCTCAGTTTGGGTTCCGCCAGGGCCACTCAACTCCTGACCTCATTACAGCCTTGGTTCAAACATCGGCAAAAGAGCTGAACTCAAGAGGTGAGGTGAGAGTGACTGCCCTTGACATCAAAGCAGCATTTGATCGAGTATGTCATCAAGGAACCCTAGCAAAACTGAGGTCAATGGGAATCCAGGGGAAAACTCTCACTGGTTGGAGTCGTACTTAGCACAAAGGAAGATGGTTGTGGTTGTTGGAGGTCAATCATCTGAGCTCCAGAACATCACTGCAGGAGTTCCTCCCAGTAGTGTCCTGGGCCCAACCATCTTCAGCTGCTTCATCAATGACCTTCCTTCAATCATAAGGTCAGAAGTGGGGATGTTCGCTGATGATTACACAATGTTCAGCACCATTTGTGACTCCTCAGATACTGAAGCAGTCCGTGTAGAAATGCAGCAAGACCTGGACAATATCCAGGCTTGGGCTGATAAATGGCAAGTAACATTTGCGCCACACAAGTGCCAGGCAATGACCACCTCCAACAAGAGAGAATCTAACCATCTCCCTTTTACATTCCATGGCATTACCATCGCTGAATCCTCCACTATCAATATCCTAGGGGCTACCATTGACCAGAAACTGAACTGGAGTAACCATATAAGTACCATGGCTACAAGAGCAGGTCAGAGGCTAGGAATCCTGTGGTGAGTGACTCACCTCCTGACTCCCCAAAGCCTGTCCACCATCTACAAGGCACAAGTCAGGAGTGTGATGGAATACTCTCCACTTGCCTGGATGGGTGCAGCTCCAACAACACTCAGGAAGCTCAGCACTATCCAGGACAAAGCAGCCCGCTTGATTGGCACCCCATCTACAAACATTCACTCCCTCCACCACCAACGCACAGTGGCAGCAGTGTGTACCATCTACAAGATGCACTGCAGAAATGCACCAAAGCTCCTTAGGCAGCACCTTCCAAACCCGGACCTCTACCACCTCGAAGGACAAGAGCAGCAGATGCATGGGAACTTCACCACCTGCAAGTTCCTTTCCAAGTCACACACCATCCTGACTTGGAACTATATCGCCGTTCCTTCACTGTCGCTGGGTCAAAATCCTGGAACTCCCTTCCTAACAGCACTGTGGGTGTACCTACCCCACATGGACTGCAGCGGTTCAAGAAGGCAGCTCATCACCACCTTCTCAAGGACAATTAGGGATGGTCAATAAATGCTGGCCTGGCCAGTGACACCCACATCCTTTGAATGGATAAGAAAAAGCAACAAATACAAGATGACCAATCATCTCAAAAGTGTGATGGACTAATCATGCTGCAATGAGCCATCAATCCCAGAGGACAACCCAAGTGAAGAAATGAGTCATCCAATAGTTCTACTGAAGTACAACAGTATAAGGAGGAACTAGAAGACTCAAAACCTCAATCCCCTTTGACAGAAAGAAGAATGTGTTGTGGCAGACTTGTAAAAACATCACAGCAATAATCAAACTGAAAAGAGAAGTCAGAGACTTGGTGGGGAGAGCCATAGTATAATGCAATATAGGGTTGTTACTGGGCGGAATATGTAAATAGACTGCTCCTTATTACAGGAGATGATGTAATGTAATCTGTACAGAACCTCATGTAGAGTGTAAGTGAAAGCCATTTGTGAAAGACATGTGACATCCTAACCGACAGTCTCTTAGATATTCTGTGATCAGCCTCATAGTTATCAGAATATTACAGTTAAAATCAGGGAGGGCCTTTGACAGCCAGTGAGCCAGGTCAGAGCTGACAAATGTTTGGGCCCCCTATGAATGATATGGGACATTGATTAATTTATCACACCTTTGTTTGGAGTTTCACATGAGGCAGCATACTATGATTCCACTCACCGATGAGGAAATTTGCGTTGGAGATTGTTGTGGAATACTGTTTTTCCAGGAACTTATTGAAGTAGGTGGAGAGACCAGCCAGCACTGAAGAAAAGCAGCACTGAGACAGCACGGTAATGATGAACACTGGATTCAGCAGCAGCTTAACAAGCATTTTGGGAAATACTGTAAGAGCAGAGAATAGACAAATCAGATTGGGTCAGAGATTACACATCTGAGTGCAGAACCGAGGATATACAAACCAAAGCAGATCGGTGAATATCCAACTCAGAATGAAGCTCGACTGTAAAAAAAAAACTCAGTGCAACAGAAAATAAACCAATGAAAGCAGAAAGTACACAAACCAGAGCAGAAAAGATACAAAGCAGAGTAGAGAATACGCAAACCAGAGCAGAAAATATACAAAGCAGAGCAGAGAATACGCAAACCAGAGCAGAAAAGATACAAAGCAGAGCAGAGAATATGCAAAGCAGAGCAGAAAATATACAAAGCAGAGCAGAGAATACGCAAACCTGAGCAGAAAATATACAAAGCAGAGCAGAGAATACGCAAACCAGAGTAGAAAATATACAAAGCAGAGCAGAGAATACGCAAACCAGAGCAGAAAAGATACAAAGCAGAGCAGAGAATATGCAAACCAGAGCAGAAAATATACAAAGCAGAGCAGAGAATACGCAAACCAGAGCAGAAAATATACAAAGCAGAGCAGAGAATACGCAAACCAGAGCAGAAAATATACAAAGCAGAGCAGAGAATATGCAAACCAGAGCAGAAAATATACAAAGCAGAGCAGAGAATACACAAACCAGAGCAGAAATGATACAAAGCAGAGCAGAGAATACGCAAAACAGAGCAGAAAATATACAAAGCAGCGCAGAGAGTCGGCAAACCAGAGCAGAGAATATGCAAAACAGAGCATAAATTATACAAACCAGAGCGGACAATATGGAAACCAGGGCAGAGAATACACAAACCAGAGCAGAAAATATACAAACTGGAGCAGAGAATACACAAAGCAGAGCCAGAATACACAAGCCAGAGCAGAGAATACACAAACCAAAGCAGACAATACACAAACCAGAGCAGAGAATATACAAACCAAAGCAGGGAATATACAAACCAAAGCAGAGAATACACAAATCAGAGCAGAGAATATACAAACCAGAGCAGAGAATACACAAATCAGTGCAGAGAATACACAAATCACAGCAGAGAATATACAAACCAGAGCAGAGAATATACAAATCTGAGCAGAGAATACACAAATCTGAGCAGAGAATATACAAACCAGAGCAGAGAATACACAAATCAGTGCAGAGAATACACAAATCAGAGCAGAGAATACACAAACCAGAGCAGAGAATATACAAACCAGAGCAGGAATACACAAATCAGAGCAGAGAATAAACAAATCAGAACAGGGAATACACAAACCAGAGCAGAGAATACACAAACCATAGCAGAGAATATACAAACCAGGGCAGAGAGCGGTCCGAGATCTTCAAAACAGAGCAAAAGGAGAGCGGTCCGAGAGCTTCAAAACAGAGCGAGAGGAGAGCGGTCCGAGAGGAGAGCGGTCCGAGAGGAGAGCCGTCCGAGAGGAAAGCGGTCCGAATGGACAGCGCTCCAAGAGGAGTGCTGTCCGAGAGGAGAGCCGTCCGAGAGGTGAGCCGTCCGAGAGGTGAGCCGTCCGAGAGGTGAGCCGTCCGAGAGGAGAGCGGTCCGAGAGGAGAGCGGTCCGAGAGGAGAGCGGTCCGAGAGGAGAGCGGTCCGAGAGGAGAGCCGTCCGAGAGGAGAGCCGTCCGAGAGGAGAGCCGTCCGAGAGGAGAGCCGTCCGAGAGGAGAGCGGTCCGAGAGGAGAGCGGTCCGAGAGCTGGGGCTGGGGCTCAGTCTGTGAATGCATCACATTCGGAGAAAAATATAAAAAGTGGCGTCACAGGGAAACAGGTAAGTGATTGGTTGGTGAGTATTTTGTTATATTTCTCATTTATCTTTCAAAACTCAGGTAATTTATCAGTAATTGTAAAGTTTTATTAGTATTAGTAAAGTTTATTAGTGTTAATAAAGCTTATTAGATTGTAATGGGTCGTGTTTGGAGAAGAACAAGGCCCTTTGCATAATTAGCATTTTTGAATCAAAGGGAGTATCTAAGCAATCTAAAGGTAAGTCATGGCAGGAGAGCTCAGCCCCGTGATATGCTCACCCTGCTCTATATGGGAAATAAGGGTCACTTCCAGTGTCCCAGGCGATCATGTGTACAGGAAGTGTATCCATCTGAAGCTACTGGCTATCCGCATTACGGAGCTGGAGCTGCGGGTGGATTCACTGTGGAGCATCCGCAAATCTGAGATCATCGTGGATAGCATGTTTATCGACGTGGTCACACCGCAGGCAAACACTGCAAAGGCAGGAAGGGAATCAGTGACCATCAGGCAGGGTAGAGGAAGGCAGGTTGTACAGGAGTCCCTTGTGCCCATCCCCCTCTCTAACAGATATACTGCTTTGGATATTGTTGGGGGAGATGGCTCAGGGCAAAGCAGCAAGAGCTAAGTTCATGGCAGCATGGGTGACTCAGCTGCACAGGAGGGGCGGAAGAAGAGTGGCAGGGCTATAGTGAGCGGGAATTCTATCGTAAGGCATTTCTATGGCCGCAAATGTGACTCCAGGATGGTATGTTGCCTCCCTGGTGCGAGGGTCAAGGATGTCACAGAACGGCTGCAGGACAATCTGAAGGGGGAGGGTGAACAGTAAGAGGTTGTGGTTCACATTGGTACCAACGACATAGGTAGAAAGAGGGATGAGGTCCTGCAACAAGAATTTAGGGAGCTAGGGCGGCACAGTGGCGCAGTGGTTAGCACCGCAGCCTCACAGCTCCAGCGACCCGGGTTCAATTCTGGGTACTCCCTGTGTCTGCGTGGGTTTCCTCCGGGTGCTCCGGTTTCCTCCCACAAGCCAAAGACTTGCAGGTTGATAGGTAAATTGGCCATTATAAATTGCCCCTAGTATAGGTAGGTGGTAGGGAAATATAGGGACAGGTGGGGATGTGGTAGGAATATGGGATTAGTGTAGGATTAGTGTAGTATAAATGGGTGGTTGATGGTCGGCACAGACTCGGTGGGCCGAAGGGCCTGTTTCAGTGCTGTATCTCTAAACTAAACTAAACTAAACTAGATAGCAGATTAAAAAACAGGACCTCAAAGCTTGTCATCTCTGGATTACTCCCGGTGCCACGTGCTAGCGAGTCTAGGAATAGGACAACAGAACAGATGAATGCATAGCTGAAGAGATGGTGCAGGAGGGAGGGCTTTAGCTTCCTGGATCACTGGGTCTGCTTCTGGTGAAGGTGAGATCTGTACAGGTTGGACCAACATCCTTGCTGGGAGGTTTGCTAATGCTGTTGGTGGGGGGGGAGGGGTTAAACTATTTTAGCAGAGGGATGGGATACAGAGTGGAGGTACAGTAAGGGATGATGCATAGTCAAATATAGAAGAGAAACTGAGTCAGTCTGGAAGGGGGAATAAATATAGACCTATTAAGGAAAAGCAAACAATGCAAGGCTGGATTGCATCTATTTTAATGCAAGGAGCCCTACTAGTAAGGCAGATGAACTGAGGGCATTTATTAACACATGGGATTATGATATTGTTGCTATCACAGAGACATGGTTGAGGGAGGGGCAGGACTGGCAGCTCAATATTCCAGGGTATAAAATCTACAGGCGAGGGGTAAAAGAGGAGGTGGTATTGCACTGTTGATCAAGGAGTCAATTACTGCAGTAAGGAGGGATGACATCTTCGGAGGTTCCGCAAATGAGGCCATGTGGGTAGAACTGAAAAACAAAAAGGGGGCAATCACTTGGCTGGGAGTGTACTACAGGCCTCCAAACAGTCAGGGAGAGATAGAGGAGCAGATATGTAGGAAAATCTCAGAGAGGTGTAAAAATAATAGGGTAATAATAGGAGATTTCAACTTCCCCAATATTAACTGGGATAGTTTTAGTGCAAAAGACTTAAAGGGGGCATAATTCTTAAAGTGCATACAGGAGAGCTTTTTGAGCCAGTATGTAGAAAGTCCTACAAGAGAAAGGGCGGTACTGGACCTAATCCTAGGGAATGAAGCCGGACAAGTGGTAGAAGTCTCAGTGGGGGACTATTTCGGGGATAGTGACCATAATTCTAAGATTTAAGGTAGTAATGGAAAAGGACAAAGAGGGACTGGAAATAAGAGTACTGAATTGGGGGAAGGCCGATTTCAATATGATAAAACAGGATCTGGCCAAAGTGCACTGGCAGCAGCTACTTGTAGGAAAGTCTACATAAGACCAGTGGGAGTCATTCAAAAGGAAATAGTGAGAGATCAGAGCCAACATATACCCGTTAAGGTGAAGGGAAAGACCAACAAGTCCTGGGAACCCTGGTTGTCAAGGAATATAGAGGATTGGTTACAGAAAAAAAAGGAGGCTTATGGCAGATTCAAAGTGCTGAAAACAGCGGAGACCTTAGAGTACAGAAAGTGTAGGGCAGTACTTTAAAACTAGGAGAGCGAAGAGGGGACATGTAAAAACACTGGCGGGCAAGATAAAGGAAAATCCCAAGGCAATTTATAAATATATTAAGGGCAAGAGGATAAGCAGGGAAAGAGTAGGGCCCATTAGGGACCAAAGTGGCAATCTGTGTGTGGAGCCGGAGGACATAGGTTAGGTTTTAAATGCTTACTTTTCATCTGTGTTCACTATGGAGAAGGACGATGTAGGTGTAGTGATCAGGGAGGGAGAGTATGATATACTAGAACAAATTAGCTTTGAAAGGGAGGAGGTATTAGCTGTTTTATCAGGCTTAAAAGTGGACAAATCTCCAGGCCCAGATGAGTTGTATCCCAGACTGTTATGTGAGGCAAGGGAGGAGATAGCAAGGGCTCTGACACAAATTTTCAAATCCTCTCTGGCCACAGGTGAGCTATTAGAGGACTGGAGGACAGCGAATGTGGTACATTATTCAAGAAGGGTAGCAGGGATAAACCAGGTAATTACAGGCTGGTGAGACTAACATCAGTGGTAGGGAAGCTATTGGAAAAAATTCTGAGGGACAGGATTAATCTCCACTTGGAGAGGCGGGGATTAATCAGGGATAGTCAGCATGGCTTTGTCGGGGGGAGATCGTATCTAACTAACCTGACTGATTTTTTTGAGGCAGTGACTAGATGTGTAGATGAGGGAAAAGCAGTTGATGTAGTCTACATGGACTTCAATAAGGCTTTTGATAAGGTCCCGCATGGGAGATTGGTTAAGAAGGTAAGAGCCCATGGGATCCAGGGCAATTTGGCAAATTGGATCCAAAATTGGCTTAGTGGTAGGAGGCAGAGGGTGATGGTCAAGGGTTGTTTTTGCAAGTGGAAGCCTGTGACCAGGGATCAGTGTTGGGACCCTTGCTGTTTGTAGTGTACATTAATGATTTAGACGTGAATATAGGAGGTATGATCAGTAAGTTTGCAGATGACATGAAAATTAGTGGTGTTGTAAATAGTGAGGAGGAAAGCCTTAGATTACAGGGAGATATAGATGGGCTGGTAAGATGGGTGGAGCAGTGGCAAATTGAATTTAATCCTGAGAAGTGTGAGGTGAAGTATTTTGGGAGGACTAACAAGGAAAGGGAATATACAATGGATGGTTGGACCCTAGGAAGTACAGAGGGTCAGAGGGACCTTGGTGTACTTGTCCATAGATCACTGAAGGCAGCAGCACAGGTAGATAAGGTGGTTAGGAAGGCATATGGGATACTTGCCTTTATTAGCCGAGGCATAGAATATAAGAGCAGGGAGGTTATGATGGAGCTGTATAAAATGCTAGTTAGGCCACAGCTGGAGTACTGTGTACAGTTCTGGGCACCACACTGTAGGAATGATGTGATTGCACTGGAGAGGGTGCAGAGGAGATTCACCAGGATGTTGCCTGGGCTGGAGCATTTCAGCTATGAAGAGAGACTGGATAGGCTCGGGTTGTTTTCCTTAGAGCAGAGAAGGCTGAAGGGGGACATGATTGAGGTATACAAAATGATGAGTGGCATTGATAGGTTAGATAGGAAGAAACTTTTTCCCTTAGTGGAGGGATCAATAACCGGGGTGCATAGATTTTATGTAAGAGGCAGGAGGTTTAGAGGAGATTTGAGGAAAAATATTTTCACCCAGAGGGTGGTTGGAATCTGAAACGCACTGCCTGAAGAGGTGGTAGAGGCAGGAACCCTCACAACATTTAAGAAGTATTTAGATGAGCACTTGAAATGCCATAACATGCAAGGCTACGGACCAAGTGCTGGAAAATGCTAGAATAGGTAGGTGCTTGAAGCCGGCACGGAAACGATGGGCCAACGGACCTGTTTCTGTGCTGTGTAACTATATGACTCTAAATAAATCAGGAGTGGGCCAGAGAATACAAAACTCGGAGCACGGAAGAGAAAAAAAACAGATCAACAAAGCAGAGAATACACAAATCAGAGCCGAGTCCACACAAGTCAGAGTACAGAATACACAAATCAGAGCAGAGAATACACAAGTCAGTGTACAGAATACACAAGTCACAGCAGAGAATACACAAGTCAGAGCAGAGAATACACAAGTCAGAGTACAGAATACACAAGTCAGAGCAGAGAATACACAAGTCAGAGTACAGAATACACAAGTCAGAGCAGAGAATACACAAGTCAGTGTACAGAATACACAAGTCACAGCAGAGAATACACAAGTCAGAGTACAGAATACACAAGTCAGAGTACAGAATACACAAGTCAGAGCAGAGAATACACAGGTCAGAGCAGAGAATACACAAGTCAGAGCAGAGAATACACAAGTCAGAGTACAGAATACACAAGTCAGAGCAGAGAATACACAAGTCAGTGTACAGAATACACAAGTCACAGCAGAGAATACACAAGTCAGAGTACAGAATACACAAGTCAGAGTACAGAATACACAAGTCAGAGTACAGAATACACAAGTCAGAGTACAGAATACACAAGTCAGAGTACAGAATACACAAGTCAGAGTACAGAATACACAAGTCAGAGTACAGAATACACAGGTCAGAGCAGAGAATACACAAATCAGAGCAGAGTCTACACAAGTCAGAGCCGCGAATACACAAGTCAGAACAGAAAATTCACAAATCAGAGCAGAGAATACACAATTTAGAGCAGAGTCTACACAAGTCAGAGTACAGAATACACAAGTCAGAGCAGAGAATACACAAATCAGTGCAGAGTCTACACAAGTCAGAGTACAGAATATACAAGTCAGAGCAGAGAATACACAAGTCAGAGTACAGAATACACAAGTCAGAGCAGATAATACACAAGTCAGAATGCACAAGACAGAGCAGAGAATACAAAAGTCAGAGTACAGAATACACAAGTCAGAGCAGAGAATACACAAGTCAGAGTACAGAATACACAGGTCAGAGCAGAGAGTACACAAATCAGAGTACAGAATACACAAGTCAGAGTACAGAATACACAGGTCAGAGCAGAGAATACACAAATCAGAGCAGAGAATACACAAATCAGAGCAGAGCCTACACAAGTCAGAGCCGCGAATACACAAGTCAGAACAGAAAATTCACAAATCAGAGCAGAGAATACACAATTTAGAGCAGAGTCTACACAAGTCAGAGTACAGAATACACAAGTCAGAGCAGAGAATACACAAATCAGTGCAGAGTCTACACAAGTCAGAGTACAGAATACACAAGTCAGAGCAGAGAATACACAAGTCAGAGTACAGAATACACAAGTCAGAGCAGATAATACACAAGTCAGAATGCACAAGTCAGAGCAGAGAATACAAAAGTCAGAGTACAGAATACACAAGTCAGAGCAGAGAATACACAAGTCAGAGTACAGAATACACAGGTCAGAGCAGAGAGTACACAAATCAGAGTACAGAATACACAAGTCAGAGCAGAGAATACACAATTCAGAATACAGAATGCACAAGTCAGAGTACAGAATACACAAGTCAGAGCCGCGAAAACACAAGTCAGAGCAGAGAATTCACAAATCAGAGCAGAGAATACAAAAATCAGAGCAGAGTCTACACAAGTCAGAGTACAGAATGCACAAGTCAGAGCAGAGAATACACAAGTCAGAGTAGAGAATATACAAGTCAGAGCAGAGAATACACAAGTCAGAATACAGAACACAAAAATCAGAGCAGAGAATAAACAAGTCAGAGCAGAGAATACACAAGTCAGAGTACAGAATACACAAGTCAGAGCAGAGAATACACAAATCAGAGCAGAGAATACACAAGTCAGAGCAGAGAATACACAAATCAGAGCAGAGAATACACAAGTCAGAGTACAGAATACACAAGTCAGAGCAGAGAATACACAAATCAGTGCAGAGTCTACACAAGTCAGAGTACAGAATATAAGAGTCAGAGCAGAGTCTACACAAGTCAGAGTACAGAATTGACGAGTCAGAGCAGAGAATACACAAATCAGTGCAGAGTCTACACAAGTCAGAGTACAGAATATAAAAGTCAGAGCAGAGAATACACAAGTGAGAGTACAGAATACACATGTCAGAATACAGAATGCACAAGTCAGAGCAGAGAATGCACAAGGCAGAGTGCAGAATACACAAGTCAGAGCAGAGAATACACAAGTCAGAGTACAGAATACACAAGTCACAGCAGAGAATACACAAGTCAGAGTACAGAATACACAAGTCACAGCAGAGAATACACAAGTCAGAATACAGACTGCACAAGTCAGAGCAGAGAATACACAAGTCAGAGTACAGAATGCACAAGTCAGAGCAGAGAATACACAAGTCAGAGTACAGAATGCACAGGGGCGGCACAGTGGCGCAGTGGTTAGCACCGCAGCCTCACAGCTCCAGGGACCCGGGTTCGATTCCGGGTACTGCCTGTGTGGAGTTTGCAAGTTCTCTCTGTGTCTGCGTGGGTTTTCTCCGGGTGCTCCGGTTTCCTCCCACAAGCCAAAAGACTTGCAGGTTGATAGGTAAATTGGCCATTATAAATTGTCACCAGTATAGGTAGGTGGTAGGGAAATATAGGGACAGGTGGGGATGTTTGTTGGGAATATGGGATTAGTGTAGGATTAGTATAAATGGGTGGTTGATGTTCGGCACAGACTCGGTGGGCCGAAGGGCCTGTTTCAGTGCTGTATCTCTAATCTAAAAAAAAATCAGAGCAGAGAATACACAAGTCAGAGAAGAGAATACACAAGTCAGAGAAGAGAATACACAAGTCAGAGCAGAGAATACACAAGTCAGAGTGCAGAGAACACACAAATCAGAGCAGAGAATACACCATTCAGAGTACAGAATACACAAGTCAGAGCAGAGAATACACAAGTCAGAATACAGAATGCACAAATCAGAGCAGAGAATACACAGGTCAGAGCCGAGAATACACAGGTCAGAGCCGAGAATACACAAGTCAGAGTACAGAATACACATGTCAGAGCAGAGAACACACAAATCAGAGCAGAGAATACACCATTCAGAGTACAGAATACACAAGTCAGAGCAGAGAATACACAAGTCAGAATACAGAATGCACAAATCAGAGCAGAGAATACACAAGTCAGAGCAGAGAATACACAGGTCAGAGCCGAGAATACACAAGTCAGAGTACAGAATGCACAAGTCAGAGCAGAGAATACACAAGTCAGAGCAGAGAATACACAGGTCAGAGCAGAGAATACACAGGTCAGAGCCGAGAATACACAAGTCAGAGTACAGAATACACAAGGCAGAGTACAGAATACACAGGTCAGAGCAGAGAATACACAAATCAGAGCAGAGTCTACACAAGTCAGAGCCGCGAATACACAAGTCAGAACAGAAAATTCACAAATCAGAGCAGAGAATACACAATTTAGAGCAGAGTCTACACAAGTTTAGTTTAGAGATACAGCACTGAAACAGGCCCTTCGGCCCACCGGGTCTGTGCCGACCATCAACCACCCATATATACTAATCCTACACTAATCCCATATTCCTACCACATCCCCACCTATCTCTATATTTCCCTACCACCTACCTATACTAGGGGCAATTTATAATGGCCAATTTACCTACCAACCTGCAAGTCTTTTGGCTTGTGGGAGGAAACCGGAGCACCCGGAGAAAACCCACGCAGACACAGGGAGAATTTGCAAACTCCACACGGGCAGTACCCAGAATTGAACCCGGGTCGCTGGAGCCGTGAGGCTGCGGTGCTAACCACTGCGCCACTGTGCCGCCCATAAAGTCAGAATACACAAGTCAGAGTACAGAATACACATGTCAGAGCAGAGTCTACACAAGTGAGAGTACAGAATACACATGTCAGAAGACAGAATACGCAAGTCAGAGCAGAGAATACACAAATCAGTGCAGAGTCTACACAAGTCAGAGTACAGAATATACAAGTCAGAGCAGAGAATACACAAGTCAGAGTACAGAATACACAAGTCAGAGCAGAGAATACACAAGTCAGAATACAGACTGCACAAGTCAGAGTACAGAATGCACAAGTCAGAGCAGAGAATACACAAGTCAGAGTACAGAATGCACAGGGGCGGCGCAGTGGTTAGCACCGCAGCCTCACAGCTCCAGGGACCCGGGTTCGATTCCGGGTACTGCCTGTGTGGAGTTTGCAAGTTCTCTCTGTGTCTGCGTGGGTTTTCTCCGGGTGCTCCGGTTTCCTTCCACAAGCCAAAAGACTTGCAGGTTGATAGGTAAATTGGCCATTATAAATTGTCACCAGTATAGGTAGGTGGTAGGGAAATATAGGGACAGGTGGGGATGTTTGTTGGGAATATGGGATTAGTGTAGGATTAGTATAAATGGGTGGTTGATGTTCGGCACAGACTCGGTGGGCCGAAGGGCCTGTTTCAGTGCTGTATCTCTAATCTAAAAAAAAGTCAGAGCAGAGAATACACAAGTCAGAGTACAGAATTCACAAGTCAGAGCAGAGAATACACAAGTCAGAGTACAGAATACACAAGTCAGAGCAGAGAATACACAAGTCAGAGTACACATGTCAGAGCAGAGAATACACAAGTCAGAGTACAGAATACACATGTCAGAGCAGAGAACACACAAATCAGAGCAGAGAATACACCATTCAGAGTACAGAATACACAAGTCAGAGCAGAGAATACACAAGTCAGAGTACAGAATACACAAGTCAGAGCAGAGAATGCACAAGTCAGACTACAGAATGCACAAGTCAGAGCAGAGAATGCACAAGTCAGAGTACAGAATACACAAGTCAGAGCAGAGAATACACAGGTCAGAGCCGAGAATACACAAGTCAGAGTACAGAATACACAAGTCAGAGTACAGAATACACAAGTCAGAGTACAGAATACACAAGTCAGAGTACAGAATACACAAGTCAGAATACAGAATACACAGGTCAGAGCAGAGAATACACAAATCAGAGCAGAGAATACACAAATCAGAGCAGAGTCTACACAAGTCAGAGCCGCGAATACACAAGTCAGAACAGAAAATTCACAAATCAGAGCAGAGAATACACAATTTAGAGCAGAGTCTACACAAGTCAGAGTACAGAATACACAAGTCAGAGCAGAGAATACACAAATCAGTGCAGAGTCTACACAAGTCAGAGTACAGAATATACAAGTCAGAGCAGAGAATACACAAGTCAGAGTACAGAATACACAAATCAGAGCAGAGAATACACAAGTCAGAATACAGAATGCACAAGTCAGAGCAGAGAATTCACAAGTCAGAGCAGAGAATACACAAGTCAGAGTACAGAATACACAAGTCAGAGTACAGAATACACAGGTCAGAGCAGAGAGTACACAAATCAGAGTACAGAATACACAAGTCAGAGCAGAGAATACACAAATCAGAGCAGAGAATACACAAATCAGAGCAGAGTCTACACAAGTCAGAGTACAGAATACACACGTCAGAGCACAGAATAGACAAATCAGAGCAGAGAATACACAGGTCAGAGGGGCGGCATAGCGGCGTAGTGGTTAGCACCGCAGCCTTACAGCTCTAGCGACTTCGGTTCGGTTCTGGGTACTGCCTGTGCAGAGTTTGCAAGTTCTCCCTGTGACTGCGTGGGTTTCCGCCGGGTGCTCCGGTTTCCTCCTACAGCCAAAGACTTGCAGGTTGATAGATAAATTGGCCATTATAAATTGCCCTTAGTGTAGGTAGGTGGTAGGGAATATGGGATTAATGTAGGATTAGTCTAAATAGGTGGTTGTTGGTTGGCACAGACTCGGTGGGCTGAAGGGCCTGTTTCAGTGATGTATGACAGAGAGCAGAGAATACACAAATCAGAGAAGAGAATACACAAATCAGCTGCTGGATTGTTCGACAAGAATCAGGATCAAGGTGGGATCACATGTTTCTTGAAACTTCTTCAAGTCAAGACTTACGCTTGATGAACTCTGTGGCTGTCATTTCATCCATGCGGCGTTCTCCCATCTCGCTCATCATGTCAGCTTCACTGCCTGATTTCTACAAAACAAAGTGATAACATCTGCAGATTAAATACCCATTGAGCAGAAGGGCTGAAACAACATCTTACCTAGCACTGAATGTTTCAAGCCCATCTCAACTTAAGTGCATTTGCACCAGAATCCACCCGCGTCATCTTCAAAACTTTATTAAGGTTATCTTTAAACACTCAGGGGAAACTTTGTTAAAGTCCTTTCTTGGACGCAGGGGTTGCAATTTGTGACCTGCACGCGCCTGCTCCCCTTGAGTTTGGCAGCACGCAAATTTCATGCTGCCTCCTCATTTAAATGATTTTTGTGTGTAGCCCATTGAATAGAAGCATAGAATTATTACAGCATAAAAGGCCATTTGACCCATTGTATCCATGCTGCCCCTCCTATGGAGCAATTTATAGACTGCCACATCCAGCCCTCTCCCCACATCCCTGCAAATTCCTTCTTTTCAGATATTTAGAATATTTAGATAATGTAGAAAGATTTACAGCACAGGAGGAGGCCTCTCTGCCCATTGTGTCTCTGCCTACTGACAAACGAACCACTCAGCCTAATCCCATTTTCCAGCACTTGGTCTGTATCCCTGGAGGTTACAGAACTTCAGGTGCATATCCAGACACCTTTTAAATGAGTTGAGTGTTTCTGCCTCTATTACCCTTTCACACAGCGAGTTCCAGACCCCTCCCACATTCTGGGTGACAAAACCTCTCCTCATTCCCCTCTAATCCTTCTATCAATCATTTTAAATCGATGCCCCCTGGTCACTTACCCCACTGCATAGGGAAATGGATCCTTCCCATCCACTCTATCCAGGCCACTCACAACCTTGTGCACCTCAATCAAATCTCCCCATTAGCCTCCTCTATTCCAAGGAAAACAACCATAGCTTAACAATCATTCTTCATAGCTGCAATTTTCCAGTCCTGCAACATTCTCATAATTCTGTTCTGTACCCTCTCTAGTGCAATTACATCCTTCCTGTAATGAGGTGACCAGAACTGCATGCAGTACTCAAGTTGTGGCCTAACTAGTGTTTTATATAGCTCCAGGATAACCTCCCTACTCTTATATTCTCTATCTCGGCTAATAAAGGAAAGTATTCCATATGCCTTCATAACCACCTTATCAATCTGTCCCACTACGTTCAGGGATCTGTGGACAGGCATTCCAGGGTCCCTCTCTTCCTCTATTCCTCTCAGTATCCTCCTATTTATTGTGTAATCCTTTGCCTTGTTTGACCTCCCCAACTAGATCACTTCACACTTCTCTGGGTTGAATTCCATTTGCCACTTTTCTGCCCACCTGACTAGTCTATTGATATCTTCCTGCAGTCTAAAGCTTCCTGGACACAATTTCAAAATAAGGGGGAAGCCACTGAGGACAGAGATGAGGAGAAATTTCTTTACTCAGAGTGTTTTGAATCTTTTGAATTCTCTACCCCAGAGGGCTGTGGAAGCTCAGTCACTGAGTATGTTTAAAGCAGAGATTGACAGATTTTTAAATACAAATGACACAAAGGGATATGAGGATAGTCTGGGGAAGAGGCATTGAAGTGGATGATCATCCATGATCATATTGAATGGTGGGGCAGGCTCGATGGGCTGAATGGCCTACTCCTGCTTTTATGTTCCTGAACAACATAGAAAAGACTAAGAAAGAGGTTCTGCATAGAGAGTATGAGCAGCCAGGGGCTAAATTAAAAGCAGAACCTCAAAGGTAATAGTCTCTGGATTAGTACCTGAGCCACAAGCAAACTGGAGTACAGTAAACAAGATTAGGGAGTTAAATGCGTGGTTCAAAGATTGGTGTGGGAGAATTGGGTTTCGATTCATGAGGCACTGGCACCAGTACTGGAGGAAGTGGGAGCTGTACCGTTGGGACGGTCTACACCTGAACCATGCTGGGACCAGTGTTCGGCGAGTCATATAACTAGGGTGCTAGAGAGGACTTTAAACTAAATAGTGGGGGCGAGGAATCAAGTGAGGTAAGATGTGATAATTTAGACAGAGAAGACAAGAGAGCAAGATAGCCATAAGAACATATGAAATAGGAGCAGGAGTAGGCCATTCAGCCCCTCAAGCCTGCCCTGCCATTCAATAAGATCATAGCTGATCTGTCCCAGGCCTCAACCCCTCTTTCGGGCCTACTCCGCATAACTCTTGATTCCCCAAGATTTCAAAAATCTATCTACCTCCTCCTTGAATACATTGAGTGACCTGGCCTCCACAACTCTCTGAGGCAGAGAATTCCAGAGATTCACCACACTCTGAGAGAAGAAATTCCTTTGCATGTCAGTTTTAAATGTGTGCCCCCTTATTCTGTAACTATGTCCCCTAGTTCGAGATTCCCCCATTAGTGGAAACATATTCTCAACATCTTTCCTGTCAAGCCCCTTAGAATCTTATATGTTTCAATAAGATCACCTCTCATTCTTCTGAACTCCAATGAATAAAGGCCTAACCTGTTTAGCCGTTCTTGATAAGACAACCCCTTCATCCCAGGAATCAGCCTAGTGAACCTTTTCTGAACTGTCTCCAATGCAAGTATATCCTTCCTTAAATACGGGGAGCAAAATTGTACGCAGTACACCGGGTGTGGCCTCACCAACACCCTGTACAGTTGTAACAAGGCTTCCCTATTTTTAAACTCTAACCCCCTAGCAATAAAGGCCAAAATTCCATTTGCCTTCCTAATTACTTACTGCACCTGCATGCTAACATTTTGTGTTTCATGTACAGGAACACCCAGAACCCTCTGTATTGCAATATTTTGTAGTCTTTCTCCATCTAAATAATAATATGCCTTTTTATTCTTCCTACCAAAGTGGATGACGTCACACTTTCCCACATTGAACACCATCTGCCAAGTTTTTGCCCACTCACTTAACCTATCGATATCCCTTTGCAGATTCTTTGTGTCCTCATCACAACATGCCTTCCCACCTATTTTTGTATTGTCAGCAAATCTGGATACACTATACTTTGTCCTTTCCTCTAAGTCATTAATATAGATAGTAAATAGTTGAGGCCCCAGGACCAATCCCATTAGTTATGGCTTTCCAACCTGAATAAGACCTATTAATCCTGACTCTCTGCCTTCTGTGTGTTAGTCAATCCTCAATCCATGCCAACACATTACCCCCAATACCCTGAGCTCTTATTTTGCGGAATAACCTTTTATGTGGCACCTTATCAAACGCCTTCTGAAAATCCAAATACAATACATCTACGGGTTCCCTTTGATCCACTCTGCTTGTTATATCCTCAAAGAACTCTAACAAATTTGTCAAACATGATTTCCCATTCATAAAACCATGTTGACTCTGTTTGATTGCATTATGTTTTTCTAAATGTCCTGCTATTTCTTCCTTAATAATGGACTCCAGCATTTTCCCAATGACTGATGTTAAGCTAACTGGTCTATAGTTCCCTGCTTTCTATCTCCTTCCTTTCTTGAACAGGGGCATCACATTAGCGGTTTTCCAATCCGCTGGTACCCTCCCGGAATCCAGTGAGTTTTGGTATATTATGACCAATGCCTCCACTATCTCTGCAGCCACTTCTTTTAAAACCCTTGGATGCAGGCCATCAGATCCTGGTGACTTGTCTGCCTTTAGTCCCATCAGTTTGTCAAGCACCTTTTCCCTCGTGATAGAGATTGTTACAAGTTCCTCCCTCCCATTTACACCTTGCTCATCTATTATTGCTGGGATGTTTATAGTGTCCTCCACCATGAAGACCGATGCAAAATATTGGTTTAAATTATCTGCCATTTCCCTGTTCCCTTTTATTAATTCCCCAGTGTGTTCTCGCACCCACACTTTTTGGGATTTTCTTCTCCCTGCTGCTTTCACATGCGTTCAAGTCCTCTGAAGAAGGAATTTTCCTCCATACAAGATCAGGGGGCAGGTTGTTCAACCTTGCCCGTCGAAGAGCGAAGTCCAAAGTACGGAAAGTCCTCATCAGAGAACTCCTCTTTGCTGACGATGCTGCTTTAACATCTCACACTGAAGAATGCCTGCAGAGTCTCATCGACAGGTTTGCGTCTGCCTGCAATGAATTTGGCCTAACCATCAGCCTCAAGAAAACGAACATCATGGGGCAGGACGTCAGAAATGCTCCATCCATCAATATTGGCGACCACACTCTGGAAGTGGTTCAAGAGTTCACCTACCTAGGCTCAACTATCACCAGTAACCTGTCTCTAGATGCAGAAATCAACAAGCGCATGGGTAAGGCTTCCACTGCTATGTCCAGACTGGCCAAGAGAGTGTGGGAAAATGGCGCACTGACACGGAACACAAAAGTCCGAGTGTATCAGGCCTGTGTCCTCAGTACCTTGCTCTACGGCAGCGAGGCCTGGACAACGTATGCCAGCCAAGAGCGACGTCTCAATTCATTCCATCTTCGCTGCCTTCGGAGAATACTTGGCATCAGGTGGCAGGACTATATCTCCAACACAGAAGTCCTTGAAGCGGCCAACACCCCCAGCTTATACACACTACTGAGTCAGCGGCGCTTGAGATGGCTTGGCCATGTGAGCCGCATGGAAGATGGCAGGATCCCCAAAGACACATTGTACAGCGAGCTCGCCACTGGTATCAGACCCACCGGCCGTCCATGTCTCCGCTATAAAAACGTTTGCAAACGCGACATGAAATCGTGTGACATTGATCACAAGTTGTGGGAGTCAGTTGCCAGCATTCGCCAGAGCTGGCGGGCAGCCATAAAGACAGGGCTAAATTGTGGCGAGTCGAAGAGACTTAGTAGTTGGCAGGAAAAAAGACAGAGGCGCAAGGGGAGAGCCAACTGTGCAACAGCCCCGACAAACAAATTTCTCTGCAGCACCTGTGGAAGAGCCTGTCACTCCAGAATTGGCCTTTATAGCCACTCCAGGCGCTGCTTCACAAACCACTGACCACCTCCAGGCGCATATCCATTGTCTCTCGAGATAAGGAGGCCCAAAAGAAGTCTCATCCTCTCAGGGTTCCACACTTACTTTAGCTACTCTCTTCCTTTTTATATACCCGTAGAAGCTCTTACTGTTTGCTTTGTTTTAAATTTGCCAATTTACTCTCATAATCAATTTTCTCTCTCTTCATTCACTTTTTAGTCATCCGCTGCTGGTTCCTAAAAAATTTCCAATCCTCTGGCCAACCACTAGCTTTCACTGCTTTGTACGCCTTTGTTTTTGATTTGATACTCTCCTTAACTTCCTTTGTTATCCATGGGTGGTTCATCATTCTCTTCGAGTCCTTCCTTCTGACTGGAATAAATTTTTGCTGAGTGTTATGAAATATCTGCTTAAAAGTCTGCCATTGTTTATCTACTGACTT
Organism: Heterodontus francisci; assembly: GCF_036365525.1. Lineage (NCBI taxonomy): Eukaryota > Metazoa > Chordata > Chondrichthyes > Heterodontiformes > Heterodontidae > Heterodontus > Heterodontus francisci. Next base: position 12,934,638 of record NC_090381.1, on the reverse strand, counting down.
CCCCTGTAGTCTATTTTCCCAGCCTGCTTTAGACAGCTCTTTCTTCATGCATCTGTAATTGCCCTTGTTTAAGTTGAAGATCTGAGGTGCTCATCGTCAAACTGAATTTGAAATTCTGCCATGTTTATGATCGCTTCCCCCTAAAGGATCCTTAACTACGAGATCTCTTATTAATCCTACCTCATTACACATTACCAAATCTAAAATAGCCTGTTCCTGGGTAGGTTCTGCAACATATTGCTCTAAGAAACAATCCCTGATGCACTCTGCAAATTCGTTTTCCATGCTACCCTTGCCAATTTGATTCGACCAGTTTCTATGCAGATTAAAATCACCCATGATAATTGTAGTGTCCTTCTTATACACCTCCATTATTTCCTGATTAATACTTTGCCCTACAGAGAGGCAACTCCTCGGGGGCCTATAGACCACTCCCACCCGTGATTTCTTTCCCTTGCTATTTTTTATTTCCACCCAAACTGATTCTACATCACGATCTATTACACCTATATCATTACTCACAACTGCACTGATCCCTTCCTTTAATAACAAAGCTACCCCACCTCCTTTTCCTTTCTGCCTATTCTGTACAGAACTTTAGTTAGGCCACACTTAGAATGTTGCCTGCAATTCTGGTCGCCACACTACCAGAAGGACGTGGAGGCTTTGGAGAGGGTACAGAAGAGGTTTACCAGGATGTTGCCTGGTCTGGAGGGCATTAGCTATGAGGAGAGGTTGGATAAACTCGGATTATTTTCATTGGAATGACGGAGGTGGAGGGGCGACATGATAGAGGTTTATAGAGTTATGAGTGGCATGGACAGAGTGGATAGTCAGAAGCTTTTTCCCAGGGTGGAAGAGTCAGTTACTAGGGGACATAGGTTTAAGGTGCGAGGGGCAAAGTTTAGAGGGGATGTGTGAGGCAAGTTCTTTACACAGAGGGTGGTGAGTGCCTGGAACTTGCTGCAGGGGGAGATGGTGGAAGCAGATACGATAGTGACGTTTAAGAGACATCTTGACAAATGCATGAATAGGATGGGAATAGAGGGATACGGTCCCCGGAAGTGCAGAAGGTCTTAGTTTAGGCAGGCATCGAGATCGGCGCAGGCTTGGAGGGCCGAATGGCCTGTTCCTGCGCTGTACTGTTCTTTGTTCTTCCGGAATGTCGGATATCCTTGAACATTAAGATTCCAGTCCTGGTCATCCTGCAACCACGATTCTGTGATAGCTTTCAAATCATATTCATTTATTTCTATTTGTGCTGTCAACTCATCTATCTTGTTACTAATGCTACGTGCATTCAGGTAAAGAGCATTAAGCTTTGACTTTTTACCATTTTTACCTACTCTGGTTCTAATTTCTGCTGTACTCTTATGCTCGTATTCTCTGTCCCTACCTGTCACACTTTGATTAATGTAAAGGTAATGCTAATCAGAGTGTGGCAGGAATGGACACAGCATACAAATTTAAGAGTGCCAGCAAATAAGGCTAGAGGTTGTGAACTAACTGAGGTGGGGGGGTGGGGTGGGGGAGGCTTCGGGTGAAGGGAGAGAGGTTGATGCATCAGAACAGTATAGTGTTCCACTTAAAGACAAGCAGAATGGGACAGGAAGTGACAGAAAGTTTAACAAAAATGGTACTTCAGCGAATAGGTCATTTCAGGGAATAGAAGTAAAACAATGAAATTAAAGGTTCTTTATCTGAATGCACGAAGCATCTGCAATAAGAGAGAGGAACTAGTGGCATAAATAGAGGTAAATGTTTTAGATCTAATCGCCATTAGAGACATGGTTACATAGTGATCAAGGTTCGGAAATAAATACTCCAGAGTACAGAATTTCAGAAAGACAGACAGAATGGCAAAGGAATAAAAGCAAAATACTACAGATGCTGGAAATCTGAAATAAAAACAAGAAATGCTGGAACCACTCAGCAGGTCTGGCAGCATCTGTGGAAAGAGAATCAGAGTTGTTTCAGGTCAGTGACCCTTCTTCAGAACAAATCTTCAAATCTGATGTTCACCTGATTGATCTACCTGCCCAGCCAACTTCAGGGATCTGTGCACCCTAGGTTCCTCTCTTTCTCTACACTTCTCAGTATCCTACCATTTATTTTTTATTCCCTTATCTTGTTAGTCTTCCCCAAATGCATTACCTCACACTTAGAGTCATTTGCAAGTCATTTACAGCATAGAAGGAGGTCATTAAGTCATTCTCCAGTTTGAACGCCAGTTGCCACTGTTCACCCACCTGACTAGTCCATTGATATCTTCCTGCAGTCGACAGCTTTCTTCTACACGACCAATTTTTGTATTGTCTGCAAACTTCTCAATCATACCCCCGACATTCAAGTCCAAATCTTTTATATATAACCACAAAAAGCAGGGGACCCAGTACTGAGCCCTGAGGAACCCTACTAAAAACAATCTTCCAGTCACAAAAATACCTTTGCCTCCTATCTCTGATCCAATTTTGGATCCAACTTAGCACTTTGCCTTGGATTCTGCCATGTGGGATCTTATCAAAAGCCTTGTTAAATATATATAGACTACATCAAATGCACTCTTGTTACCACCTCAAAAAATTCAATCATGTTAGCTCGACACGACTTTCCCTTCAACAAATCTGTGCTGACTGTCTTTGATTAATCCGTATCTTTCTAAATGAAGATTTATGCTGTCCCTCAATTTATCCAATAATTTTCCTACCAGCAAGGTTCGGCTGATTTGCCTGTAATTACTCGGTCTATCCCTTTCTCCATTTTTTAGACAATGGTACAACTCAGGTCTATCATTCAGAAACTCCACCTCATCCTCACACACACTCCACTGAAACAGCCTCACACCCACCTCTTGCTGCCTCCACATACCTCCAGCTATTCATCTATGGCAGGCAGATTACCCAAACACAGTGCAACACAATGACTGACATTTTGCGCTCTCTCTCGCAGGACAAGACAATATGAAATAAAAGGGAGCAGTGCAGAGAGCTGGTGGGTGGCAGGCAGAACTTCATCAACTAAACCCAATGGAGGAAATGGTACTCTGCATCACCAGGGCGGCTGTGATGGAGCAAATAGCATCCCGCATCTTCGAGACAATTCACGCCTACAGCATCATCCTGCCTTAGGCCCTTTAACTTCCACTTCACTCTCTTCCTGCTGTCTTACCTTTCGACGGATCATTTGTCGAGGGAAAAAGAAGTAAGGAATAGACGTGATGGCCAGAATGCCGCTGGATACCAGCAATCCTAGCCACCAGGCACCAATCCACCGAGGGTCACTGGGCTTCAAATCAATAGTAGCTGAGGAGAAAAACAAAACAAGGACACAGCTATCTGTCACTGAATAGAACAAAATCATAGAGCACAGAAGGAGGCCATTTGGCCCATTCTGTCCGTGCTGGCTCTTTGAAAGAACTATCCAATCTCTGCTCTTTCCCCAAGTATTTATTCCTTTAGAAATTTACTATTAAATCTATTCTTTCAGACAACACATTCCAGATCACAATAACTTGCTGCGTTAAAAAATGTCTCCTCATCGCCCCTTTGGTTCTTTTGTCAATTATCTTAAGTCTGTGTCCTCTGGTTACTCTGTCAGTGTAACAAAATTGTGTATAAACTGAATAAAAAAATATGTATTGAAATAATACAGGAAAAGACCGCCACATCTAACCAGCATTCATAGAGGTGATATAATATACTTCATAATTTAAGAGTAAGATTTTTCATCGGGTTATCTGATCTGAGGTTTTTTAAAAATTCTTTCATATGATGTGGACATCACTGGCTAGGCCATCCCTAATTGCCCTCGAGAAGGTGAGCTGCCTTCTTGAACTGCTACAGTCCTTGGGTGTTGGTACACCCACAGTGTTGATAGGAAGGGAGTTCGAGGATTTTGACCCAGCGACAGTGAAGGAACGGTGATATAGTTCCAAGTCAAGATGGTGTGTGACTTGGAGGGGAACTTGCAGGTGGTGGTGTTCCCATACAACTGTTGCCCTCATCCTTATAAGTGATAGGCTGCAATGAGGCCCTGGTAGAATCCAAACTGAGTGTCAGGGAGCAGGTTATTGCTGAGCAAGCGTCGCTTGATAGCGCTGTCAATGATCCCACAACCAACGCACCTGTGCTCCAGAACTAGCCGCGTCCCTAGCCAAGCTGTTCCAGTACAGCTACAACACAGGCTTCAACCCAGACAGTGTGGAAAATTGCCCAGGTATATCTTATCCAGAAAAAGCAGGATAAATCAATACACCATTCACGACTGGATGTGGCAGGACTGCAAGAGCAGTCTGATCCGTTGGTTGTGGTATCACTTAGCGCTGTCTATTGCATTCTGCTTCTGCTGTTTGGCATGCAAGAAGTCCTGTGTTGTAGCTTATCGGGTTGGCACCTCATTTTGCGGTATGCCTGGTGCTGCTCCTGGCATATTCTCCTGCACCCTTCATTGAACCAGAGTTGGTGCCCCAGCTTGATGGTAATGGTAGAGTGGGGGATATGCCGGGCCATGAGGTTACAGATTGTGGTTGAGGACAATTCTGCTGCTGCTGATTTCCCACAGCGTCTCATGGATGCCCAGTTATGCATTGCTAGATCTGTTCTGAATGTCATATTTAGCACGGTGGTAGTGCCACACAATACAATGGAGGGTATCCTCAATGTGAAGACGGGACTTCGTCTCCACAAGGACTGTGCAATGGTCACTCCTACCAATACTGTCATGGACAGATGCATCTGCCTCAGGTAGATTGGGGAGGACGAGGTCAAGCAGGTTTTTTCCTCTTGTTCGTTCCTTCACCACCTGCTACAGACCCAGTAATTTCCTTTGGAAAGCAGAATATAATTTGGATTATCAGATAAAATAAAGGGAGAAATGTATCTTGTTTCTCATCCAGTTAAGAGCACAGCATTTTTTATTAAATACCACTTACCTGTGTTCACCTTGTCCAGATCCACAAATACACGTAACATCACTGACCCCAGTAAGTACCCGAAGGAAGGCCCAAAGACAGATATTGCAAACAGGATTGCTGCAGAATGGAAGAGAAAGGACAAGGGTTTATAGTGTAAAATAAAGTCAGTGACTTACAGGTACCATACCCAAAACTGCACCTCATTGACAAGCCAGCCTAAGAATGCTAACATCATGGAAACAGTCAGAGACAGGGTCCTGCAGGAGTTAAGTCTGAAAATGGAAAAGAATATCGCCAGATGATAGGAAGGAGCAGGAGATAGAAATACAAAGTAAAGAGGCACAGATAAAGCAGCAAAGAGCTAGAGGCTTCACTTCTGCAATCAAAGGACTGTGAACTTAATATAAATGTATCTTAATACAGCCTGACTCACCTGCAAAGGTAAAGTAATTTAGGCCTCAATGTGGAACAGAGGTCCAGAAGAAGGCCATTCAGCCCCTTGATCTTGTTCCACCATTCAATTTGATTGTGACTTAACTGCATTTCAACTCCATTTTCCCAGTCTTTGCTCCATATCCCGTGACGCCCTTACTCAACAAACATTTATGAATAGTCTTGAAAGATCAAACTGACCCCGCATACATAATCTTTTGGGGACTGAGTCCAGATTTCTACAACCTTTGCTCCTGAATATCCTAGCTCTAATGTTAAGATTATGTCCCTTTGCTCTTAATTTCCCCCAATCAGAGGCAATTTTAAATTCTCCATATCTGCACTATCAAATCCTTTTAATATTTTAAACAGCTCAATCAGATCACCCCTTGATTTTCTATACTCAAGGGAACACAAGCCAATTTTATGCAACTTTTCCTCATAATTTATCTCTCCAAGCCCCAGTATCATTCTGGAGTATTTGCACAGTATCTCTTCCAAGGTCAATATATTCTTTGAGGTGCGATGCCCAGAACTGAATGCAATCTTCCAGATGGAGTCATAGAGTCATAGTCATAGAATCATACAGCACAGAAACAGGTCTTCAGCCCATCTGACCAAAGCTCTGTACAACTGAAGTATATATAACCTCCTCCTCTTCCTATTCTATCACCCTTGAGATAAAGGCTATATTCCATTCCCTTTTTGATCGCTTTTTCTACTTGTCCACTAGTTTTAAATTACGTCTGCATAAATCTCTTTGCTCCTCCACAGTTTCTAGTTTTGTCACCATTTGGAATATACTCAGAAGTAAGAAGCACAAAGTCCAGCTCAACAGAGTACTGCCGCGGCAGAGACCGTAAGAGAAATATAAGGGTTAATCTCTGTCTAAAATCTAGTCAAGTTTTGTATTTTAATGCAACATTAACCTTAACTTGTAGTTTCTTTCACAGTCTCAGTGAGTGGGAAACTAACAGTTAGATAATTAGGTGGCCAGTTAGAACTGGTTACCTGGTCAGCAGGGGCTGACTCAGGTCTTGGAATTTCTGCTAGTATAAATACAGAAGGTTTTTGCTCACACACAAAATAAATAGCATGGAGTCCAGTTTGACAGAGTACTGCTGTGATTATGTGTAACTCAGGTAATTCGGCTCAATGAGGGAGGAGGTGCTATTTTGGTCTATTACAAAACAAGGAATGCTCCGAGTTAGGGAGCAGGAGACAGTGAGACCTGGTGGCAGCTGCAGCAGCTGATAAATCAGAGCAGGGAAAGAGTGGAGCCTCCATGGCATTTTCCAGAAAAAGCAAGGAGTGACATCAGAGAATAGCAAGTAGGTGATGGTTGGATGAGTTTAAAGTTTTTTTTCTCTAATCTAGGGTGGTCATTTAAACTAGCACCGGGAAACTAAAAAGTACTATATTAAAATTACAACTTAGGTAAATGAATAAAATTTCAATCAGGGTAAGTATAACAGTAAATAATTTTATAAGAATATTAGCACAGAGCAGATCCAGAGACATTAATTAAAACTAATACTTTATACAAGATACTAACTACAGTGGCACAGTGGCGCAGTGGTTAGCACCGCAGCCTCACAGCTCCAGTGACCCGGGTTCAATTCTGGGTACTGCCTGTGTGGAGTTTGCAAGTTCTCCCTGTGTCTGCGTGGGTTTTCTCCGGGTGTTCCGGTTTCCTCCCACATGCCAAAGACTTGCAGGTTGATAGGTAAATTGGCCATTATAAATTGTCACCAGAAGAGGTAGGTGGTAGGGAAATATAGGGACAGGTGGGGATGTGATAGGAATATGGAGTTAGTGTAGGATTAGTATAAATGGGTGGTTGATGGTCGGCACAGACTTGGTGGGCCGAAGGGCCTGTTTCAGTGCTGTATCTCTGACTAACTAACTAACAGTACAGTAGGGATTAGAGATAATTTTAGATCATGGATGGGCAGCTGCGGCCTGTTCCTGTACCGTGTGGTACTGTCAAGACACTTTATGTGTCCTGGGTGACCACGTGTGTCGAAAGTGTCTCGAGCTGCTTGAGCTCAAGCTCAGGAGTTCCGAGCCTGAGGGGCAACTGGAGTCACTGCAGAGCATTAGGGAGCAGGAGAGTTTCCTGGATCGTACGTTCCAGGAAGTGGTCACCTCACAGGCAGTGAGAGTTCAGGATAGTAGATGAATGGCCATCTGGAAAAGCAGGAACAGGCAGGAAGTGCAGGAGTCTTCGGGGTGTGTGCTATTCTCAGCATTGGAGACTGCTGGGAGTGATGACACCTTGAAGGAGTGCAGTTCAGGCTGTGGCACCAATGGGCAAGGGATGGCACAGGAGGGAGCAGCAAAGTGCAGAAATGCAGTTGTTATAGCAGATTCTATAGTCAAGGCGACAGATAAGCATTTCCGTAACCGTTATTGAGAGTTCCCCACGGGGTATTGCCTCTCTGGTGCCAGGGTAAAGGGTATCATGGACAGGGTGCAGGATATTCTGCAGGGAGAAGGGAGTGAGCCAGAAGTTGTGGTGACATTGGTACCAATGACATAAAGAGAGCAGGTATTGAGGTCCTACAGTCAGGTTTTAGGACCTCGGGAGGAGATTTGAAAGTAGGACCTTGAACGTAGTAATCTCTGGATTACTCCCAGTGCCATGTGCTAGCGAGAACAGAAATAGGAAGATAGGGAGGATCAATGTGTGGATTGAGGTATGGTGCAGGAGGTAATGCTTCAGATTCTTGGGACATTGGGACTGGTTCTGGGGCAGGAGGCACCTGTTCGAAAGGGATGGTTCAATAGTGTGGTTGGGGAGGGTTTAAACTAAATTGGCAGGGGATAGTCGCCAGCATATCGAAGTAAAAAAGAGGAATAAGGTGCACAAAGCAGTGAGAGTCTTGGATTATACTGGAGAAAGAAATCGTACCATATTAGATAAAAGCAGATTAAGAAGGATTAGGAGGAATACAAAGACAGGTTTATAATGCATGTATGTAAATACACAAAGTGTGGTGAATACGGTTGGTGAGCTACAGGCACAAACAGCCATGTGAAAATATGATGTCACAATAGCAGAACCATAGTTTAAAAATGGTGAAGACTGGGTGCTTAATGTTCACTAAATGAATACTTTGTATCGGTATTTACTAAGGAAGAGGATTCTGACAAAATATCAGTAGAAGTGGAGATGATAGAGGTAATGGATGGGGTGAAAATTGAAAGACAGGATGTACTGGAAAGGCTGGCGATGCTTCGAATAGATAGATTGCTTGGTTCGGATGGTTTGCATCCCAGGTTGCTACAGGAAGTGGGGATGGAGATAGCGGAAGGGCTTGCTATAATATTCCAATCTTCCCTGGATACAGGGGAGGTGCCAGAGGATTGGAGAGTGGCAAATGTGACATCCTTATTCAAGAAAGAGTGAAAGGATGGTCCTAGCAAGTACAAGCCAGTTAATTTAACATCAGTGGTAGGTAAAGTTTTTGAAACAATAATCAGGGGAAAAATCAACAGGTGCTTGGAGAGTTTTGAGTTAATTAGGGAGAGCCAGCACGGATTTGTAAATTTGTGGATTTGGTATGGTGCAGGAGGTAATGCTTCAGATTCTTGGGATATTGGGACTGGTTCTGGGGCAGGAGGCACCTGTTCGAATTGGATTTGTCACCTTCAAAGATCGATGCATATGAACCCCCAGGTCCCTCTGTTCCCGCACACACTTTAGAACTGAGCCATTGGGCTGAATTTTGCGCCGCTCCAGCGGGTTGGATGATGATGCGGGGGAGGCGTAAAATTGAGCGGGAGGCTCCAGGAGGCCTACCCGCCCTGCTCCCGCCTCCGGTGAACATTATAGCGGTCGGGCCAGTGTGGGGGGGGTGGGGGGGGGGAGGGGGAATGGCTCACCCGCCCAAGGCCAATCAAGGCCCATAAGTGGCCACTTAACCGCCACTTAAGGGTCCTTGCCCGCCTCCACGGGTATTTTATCCTTGGCAAGCAGATGTGCTGGGGATGTGAAAGGCCACCCAGTGATTGCTGCCGGCCTTTCTGCGCCCCTGGAGGGGCCATGGCAGTAGGGCACAGGGTTCCCGATTGAGGGCCGCCCCCACATCCCAACTCACCCCCGGGACCCAAGACACCTCCCTCCCCTCAAACGACCACTCCAGCCTCACCAGGGAAGGACCTATCCCCCTGGTGAGGCAAGCCCAACGTACCTCGTCTTCAGGCTCCATGGCGTCGACTAGGCTGCAGTTCCAGCAGCGGCCACCTCTCTCAGAGGCGCTGCTGGGACTAAGAGCTGCCGGCCCGCTGATTGGCCGGCAGCTCAATGTGGTGGGACCTCCTCCCTCAAGTATTTGGAAGTCCCGCCTTAGGACAATTAAAGCCCGGGTACCCGTAAAAAATAGGACGGATCCCCAGGTCAGGCGGAAGCCGGTTTGCCACTGACTTTTATGTAGGTGGTGAATTCCCATCCGCCTAAGGTAAAATGCAGCCCATTAAGTCTATTTGCCTCTGTCAAAATGCATCATCTCACACTTCTATTAAATTCTATCTGCCACTTGTCTGCCCATTCTGAGAGCCTATCTATGTCATGTTGCAGTCGATTGGCATCATCATCACTGTTTGCCACACATGAAAGCTTGGCAACATCCGCAAATTTTGAAATTTTACTCTGTATTTCAAAATCCAGGTCATTTATATATATCAAAAAAGCAGTGGTCCCAGCACTGACCCTTGGAGAACACCACTGTCTACCATCCTCCAGTCTGAAAAGCAATCATTTAACACAACCCACTGTTTTCTGTCCTTCAGCCAATTTTTTAAAAATCCAAGCTGATACTATTCCATGAGCCTCAATTTTGTTAACCAGCCTTTTATGTGATACCTTATCAAACGCTTTCTCAAAATTCATAAAGACAACATCCATCGAATTTGCTTCATCAACCAGCCTTTCTAGTTCATCCTGCCTACCAATTAACACCCCATCCAATACCTCTACCATCTACCAATATTTTCTCCACAATAGGAAAAAGGGACAGGCAGGATAAATTCACAGACAGTGATAGTGAAATGGCAGAAATATAAATTAAATTATTTTGCTTCAGTATTTACCAAGGAGATGGATTAGGTGGACACAACATCGGAAGATAAGATTAGAAAGGATATAACTACATTTAAGATAAAGAAGAAATATTAAATAAACAAATCAAACTCAGAGGATAAAACCCTGGAACAGACAGATTGCATCCACCCATTTTAAGAGATACCAGAAGCACTATTATGCATATTTTAATAATTTGTTAGAAAAAGGTGTAGTGTCAGAGGACTGAAGGATAGCTAATAGTATACCTTTACTTAAGAAGAGAAATTGTGTCCAGGTAACTTAAAACACTTAACATTGGTGGACAGAAAGATAATGGAATCACTACAACAGGAGAACATTTTTAAAAATCTAGAAATCAGAAATATAATAATGCATAGTCAGCATGGATTTCAAAAAGGAAAGTCTTGCTTGACCAACCTCATTGAATACTTTGAAGAGGTAATAGAAAGAGAAGCCAAGGGTAATGGAGTAGATTTCCAAAAGGGTTTCAATAAGGCCCCACAAAATGACTGATGAATAAGCATACAGTCTCAAGGGACAAAAGCAGAATTAATATAGATTGTAAGTAGCCAAGGCCCCAGTAACAATTCTTGTAGCACTCCACTAGTCACAACTTGCCAACTTGAAAATGCTCTGTTTATCCCTACTCTCTGCTTCCTGTCAGATAACCAATCCTCTATCCATGCTAATATATTATCCCCAACTCCTTATATTGCATATTAATCTTTTTGTATGCATCTTATAAATTTCCTTTTAGAAATCCAAGTGTACTACATCTACTGGTTTCCCTTTATCTACCCTACTAGTTACATCCTCAAAAATCTCTAATAAATTTCCCTTTAGTAAAACCATGTTGACTTTGTCTGATCATGCTAAGAAAATAAGATAAAATAAATGGGGCAGTGGAGTGAAGGAATCTGGGAGTTCAAATACACAAATTACTAAAAGTAGTGATGCAGAGTCATAAGGCCATTAAAAAAAAGCAAACCAAGCACTATTGTTTATTTCTAGAGGGATAGAATTGAAAAGTAGAGTTATGTTAAAGCTCTTGGTTAGACCACACTTGGAGTACAGGGGCAGGATTTATTGGAAATGGCAGGGCACCTGGCACTGGGCCGAAAAGGCAGTGAGAACCCCACCTCAGCCATTCGGAACTCCCCCTCCCCCCTGCTCTATTCAACAGCACTCAGAATTAACTGAAAGTGAAGTGAAGGGTCCAATTGCTATTGTTACTCCTTATAGTTGAAGTTCCACTTGGCTGGTAGGTGTGACTTCAATTGTGTGTCGTCTTTGCTCTCTTCCTACTAGCCAAAAACAAACCTTCTATAAGCTAGTGGAGCCTGTGGGTAGAAACTTAATCACTGCCACTATTGTGATGTCATATCAAAAACCACAGCCCCCAGCATTACGTTACCTAGAATTAAACCACTGCTAGCTGCCTCAATGCTGTGGACTTTTATTCATATTAGTTAACAAGCCAAGCTTTCATTCAAGAATCATAGAAACTTACAGGATAGAAAGAGGGAATTTGGCTCATAATGCCTGTGCTGGCTCTTGGAAGAGCAGTCATGCTTTGTCCTTCATCCCTGCTTTTTGTTCTTTATCCTCAAGTGCCTGTCCAACTCATAATGCTGCTCCCTACACCTGAATGGTGAACATCTCTGCAAAAAACCTCCGAGTCTAAAAATAGGCACAAATTCAATTTGGAGGGTATGACATGGTAACCATTACTGAGACATGGCTGAAAGACAGTCAGGTAGAGGGAGAGGTGTAGCCTTACTGATTAGGGATGAAAATCACTTCAACGGTAAGAGAGGATATAGCAAGAGGTAAGCAGACAGGGTACAATTAATGGGTACAATTAAGAAATTGGTGTGGGAGTTGTGTATAAGCCATCTTGTAGCTTCTGTGATGGGATAAGGGATGGTGGCTTAGTGGTAACGTTACTGGACAAGTAATCCAGAGGCCCTGACCAATGGTCTGGGGACATTGGTTCAAATCTCACTACGGCAGCTGGTGGAATTTAAATTAAATTAATTAATAAATCCGGAATTAAAGCTCGTCTCAGTAATTATGACCAGGAAACTACCAAATTGTTGTAAGAACCCATCTGGTTCACTAACATCCTTTAAGGAAGAAAATTTGCTGTCTTTACCTGGTCTGGCCTACATGTGACTCCAGACCCACAGCAATGGGGTTGACTCTTAACTGCCCTCTGAAATGGCCTAGTAGCTCACCACCACCTTCTCAAGTGCATATAGGGATGGGCAACAAATGCTGGCCTTGCCAGCAATACCCACATCCCATGAAGGAATAAAAAAGCCACGTATCCAGATTTGCTGTTGACACAAATTGTAAGCAGTGTAGACGGAAGTATAAATTACAAAGAGATATTGATCGATTAAGTGAATGGGCAAAACTGTGGAAAGAGATTTCATTTGTAAGCAAATGTGAGGCCAGCTACTTTGGACCTAAAAATGATAGCCAAATGGTGAAAAGCTAGAAACAGTGGAGGTCCAAAGAGGCTTTGGAGCTGAGATAATAGATCATTAAAATGTCATGAACAGGTACTGAAAATAATCAAAAGGCAAATGGAATGTTGACATTTACATCAAGAGGCCAAGAATACAAGGGAGTAGAAGTAATGCTTCAGCTATACAAAACCCTGGTTAGACCACGCCTGGAGTACTGTGAGCACTTCTGGTAGTCATATCTTAGGAAGGATATATTGGCCTTGCAGGGAGTGCATCATAGATTAACTAGAATGATAACTGGACTGTTATGATTAAATTATGAGGAGAGATTACACAAACTAGAGTTGTATACCCTAAAATTTAGAAAGGTTAAGGGGTGATTTGATCAAAGTTTAAGATATTAAGGGGAACTGATGGAGAGAAACCATTTCCACTGCTTGGGGAGTCTCGGGCACACAGACGAAAAATCAGAGCCAGACATTCCAGGAGTGAAATTGGGAAACACTCCCATTACAATATTGCAACTGGTCTTTAAATCTGAGATTAACAGACTTTGTTTTAGCCAAAGCTATTAAGGGATATGGACAAAGGTGGGTATATGGAGTTAGGTTGCAGATGCATCATGATCTCATTGAATGGCAGAACTAGCTCGAGGGGCTAAATAGCCTCTTCCTGTTCCTATGTTGCTATGCTCCCATGTTCCATCCACCAACACACTTCATTTCCTGTCACTGAGCCAATTTTATATCAATACTGCCACTTTTCCCTGAATTCCATCTGCCTTCATTTTCTTAAGTCTCCTGTGTGACATTTTGTTGAATGACTTTTGAAAGTCCATATATTCACAACATCTACTGCACTACCTTTATCAACCTTCTCCATTAGATCAAAGAATTCAATGAAGTGAATCAGAGATGATTTGCCTTTAATAAATCCATGCTGCCTCTCCTACATTAACCCATGCCTGTCTGTTTATTTTGCCCCTGTTAATGAATTTCCAATAATTTCCCCACCACCAATATCAGGTTGACTGGCCTGTAGCTTGCTGGTTTATCCCTCTCCCCTTTCTTGAACGGTAGTCTCCTTCTTAGACAGTCCCCTGGGATCGGGGATCACTTGGTTCCACTCTAGTTCAATAGGTTCTGAGATGGCTGTTAAGTCTAATGCATGATCTGCAGACTCTGCCACAGGAGGGCAGGTGGTGTTTGAAGTGTCAGTTAGATGAATAGTTTGGAGGTTTGTGCAGTCCTCCAACACCTCAACTTTGCCTCCGCATGTTCCCAAAAAAGTCCCTCGAGGTGTATGATGCCTTCCTGAATGAGCTTTCTCCATTTAGGATGATCACGAGCCAGGGACTCCCACGAGTCGATGGGGACATCTGATCTCTTCAGGGATGCTTTGAGGATTGTCCTCCTTGGAGTCTCCTGCCGCAATCAAGTTCTGAATATTCAATATAGTTCCAAGTTCTTGAATGGTGAGAATAGCTACTGAGATAGTTGATGTGTTGGTTTTAATTTTCCAAAATTCCCCAGATTCGGCAAAGGTTCCATTAGATTGGAAAATAGCGAATGTAACTCCTTTGTTCAAAAAGGGAGGGAGACAGAAAGCAGGAAACTACAGGCCAGTTAACTTAACATCTTTCTTAGAGAAAATGTTAGAAGCTATTTTTAAAGACGTTATAGCAGGGCATTTAGAAAAATTCAAGGTAATCAGGCAGAGTCAACATGGTTTTGTGAAAGGGAAATCATGTTTAACAAATTAACTGGAATTCTTTGAAGAAGTAACACGTGCTGTGGATAAAGGGGAACCGGTGGATGTACTGTACTTAGATTTCCAGAATGCATTTGATAAGGTTATTATCAAAGATTATTACGTAAAATAAAAGCTCATGGTGTAGGGGGTAACATATTGGCATGGATAGAAGATTGGTTAGCTAACATGAAACAGAGAGTCGGCATAAATGGGTCATTTTCTGGTTGGCAAAATGTAACGAGTGGTGTGCCACAGGGATCAGTGCTGTTTCCTCAACTTTTTACAATTTATATAGATGACTTAGATGAAGGAACTGAAGGTATGGTTGCTAATTTTACTGATGACACAAAGATAGGTAGGAAAGTAACTTGTGAAGAGGACATAAGGAGGCTACAAAGGGATATAGATAGGTTAAGTGAGTGGGCAAAGACCTGGCAAATGGAGTATAATGTGGGAAAGTGTGAAATTGTCCACTTTGGCAGGAAGAATAAAAAAGAAGCATATTATCTAAATGGTGAGAGATTGCAGAGCTCTGAGATTCAGAGGGATCTGGGTGTCCTAGTGCATAAATCGCAAAAGATTAGTATGCAGGTACATCACGTAATTAGGAAAGCTAATAGAATGTTATCATTTATTTTGAGGGAAATTGAATACAAAAGTAGGGAGGTTATGCTTATACAGGGCATTGGAGAGACCACATCTGGACTACTGTGTACAGTATTGGTTTCCTTATTTAAGGAAGGATGTAAATACATTGGAAGCAGTTCAGAGAAGGTTCACTGGATGAATACCTGATATGGCGGGTTGTCTTATGAGGAAAGGTTGGACAGGCTAGGCTTGTATCCGCTGGAGTTTAGAACCGTAAGAGATGACCTGATTGAAACATGTAAGATTCTGAGGGGTCTTGACAGGGTGGATGTGGCAAGGATGTTTCCCCTTGTGGGTGAATCTAGAACTTGGGGTCACTGTTTAAAAATAAGGGGTCGCCCATTTAAGCCAGAGATGAGGAGAAATTTTTTCTCTCAGAGGGTCGTGAGTCTTTGGAACTCTCCTTCCTTAAAAAGCAGTGGAAACAGAGTCTTTGAATATCTTTAAGACAGAGGTAGATAGATTCTTGATAAGCAAGGGGATGAAAGATTATCAGGGTAGGTGTGAGTGTGGAGTTGAGGTTACAATCAGATCAGTCATGACCTGACTGAATGGTAGAGCAGGCTCGAGGGGCCGAGTGGCCTACTCCTGCTCCTAATTTGTATGTTTGTATGTAATGGTGGTATAACATTAGTGACCCTCCAGTCCTCTGGCACTGCTCCTGTTTCCAATGAGGATTGAAAAATTGAGACCAATGCCTCTACGATTTTTACCTTTGCTTCTTTCAGCAGCCAAAGGTGCATTGCACCTGGACCACTTTCAAGGTACTGATTTGAGGGTGACACAAACTAATACCAATTGTTACAGATACCAGCAGATACATGGTTCCACTGTGAGGCACTTCAAATCTCTCTAAAAAATCAAACCTAACACATTTAGCTGATGATATTGACATGAAATCTGATTGTGCCACACATGAAATGTTCCCATTTACTTCATGAAAGTGCACACATCATGCAAATATAAATCAAACAAGCTGGTTATAGGAATAAAAGCAAAATACTGCAGATGCTGGAAGTCTGAAATAAAAACAAGAAATGCTGGAAATGCTCAGCAAGTTTGGCAGCATCTGTGGAGAGAGAAGCAGAGTTAACGTTTCAGGTCAGTGACCCTTCATCAGAACTGGCAGATATTAGAAATGTGAAAGATTTTCAGCAAGTAAAGCGGGCAACACCCCCACCGCCCCCACCCACCCCCCGACCCCCACCGCCCGCTTTACTTTCTTAAAATCTTTTACGCTTCTCTCTCCACAGATGCTGCCAGATCTGTTGGTTACAGGAATTGTCTGACAACCAAATCAGCTCTCAGATATCCTGATCGACAAACAAGCGAAGTGGCTCCAACTAAAGGATATGCACAAAAAAAGGGGAAATAATGGCTTTTCAAGTGATAGGCATACTTGCAGAATGGGTTTATTAATGAATGTGTACACCTATCATAACCTCTGCATCACCAACTCGTTCTTTCACACTAAACCCTGTCACCAGGTTTCATGGAGGCACCCAAGATCACGTCGTTGGCACCAGCTAGACCTCATTGTCACAAGGCGAGCCGCCTTAAACAGTGTTCAAATCACACGCAGCTTCCACAGTGCGGACTGCGACACCGACCACTCCCTGGTGTGCAGCAAGGTTAGACTCAGACCAAAGAAGTTGCATCATTCCAAGCAGAAGGGCCACCCGCGCATCAACACGAGCAGAATTTCTCACCCACAGCTGTTACAAAAATTTCTAAATTCACTTGTAACAGCCCTTCAAAACACTCCCACAGGGGATGCTGAGACCAAGTGGGCCCACATCAGAGACGCCATCTATGAGTCAGCTTTGACCACCTACGGCAAAAGTGCGAAGAGAAATGCAGACTGGTTTCAATCTCATAATGAAGAGCTGGAACCTGTCATAGCCGCTAAGCGCATTGCACTTTTGAACTACAAGAAAGCCCCCAGCGATTTAACATCCGCAGCACTTAAAGCAGCCAGAAGTACTGCACAAAGAACAGCTAGGCGTTGCGCAAACGACTACTGGCAACACCTATGCAGTCATATTCAGCTGGCCTCAGACACCGGAAACATCAGAGGAATGTATGATGGCATGAAGAGAGCTCTTGGGCCAACCATCAAGAAGATCACCCCCCTCAAATCTAAATCGGGGGACATAATCACTGACCAACGCAAACAGATGGACCGCTGGGTTGAGCACTACCTAGAACTGTACTCCAGGGAGAATGCTGTCACTGAGACTGCCCTCAATGCAGCCCAGCCTCTACCAGTCATGGATGAGCTGGACATACAGCCAACCAAATCGGAACTCAGTGATGCCATTGATTCCCTAGCCAGCGGAAAAGCCCCTGGGAAGGACAGTATTACCCCTGAAATAATCAAGAGTGCCAAGCCTGCTATACTCTCAGCACTACATGAACTGCTATGCCTGTGCTGGGACGAGGGAGCAGTACCCCAGGACATGCGCGATGCCAACATCATCACCCTCTATAAAAACAAAGGTGACCGCGGTGACTGTAACAACTACCGTGGAATCTCCCTGCTCAGCATAGTGGGGAAAGTCTTTGCTCGAGTCGCTCTGAACAGGCTCCAGAAGCTGGCCGAGCGCGTCTACCCTGAGGCACAGTGTGGCTTTCGTGCAGAGAGATCGACTATTGACATGCTGTTCTCCCTTCGTCAGATACAGGAGAAATGCCGTGAACAACAGATGCCCCTCTACATTGCTTTCATTGATCTCACCAAAGCCTTTGACCTCGTCAGCAGACGTGGTCTCTTCAGACTACTAGAAAAGATCGGATGTCCACCAAAGCTACTAAGTATCATCACCTCATTCCATGACAATATGAAAGGCACAATTCAACATGGTGGCTCCTCATCAGAGCCCTTTCCTATCCTGAGTGGTGTGAAACAGGGCTGTGTTCTCGCACCCACACTTTTTGGGATTTTCTTCTCCCTGCTGCTTTCACATGCGTTCAAATCCTCTGAAGAAGGAATTTTCCTCCACACAAGATCAGGGGGCAGGTTGTTCAACCTTGCCCGTCTAAGAGCGAAGTCCAAAGTACGGAAAGTCCTCATCAGAGAACTCCTCTTTGCTGACGATGCTGCTTTAACATCTCACACTGAAGAATGCCTGCAGAGTCTCATCGACAGGTTTGCGTCTGCCTGCAATGAATTTGGCCTAACCATCAGCCTCAAGAAAACGAACATCATGGGGCAGGATGTCAGAAATGCTCCATCCATCAATATTGGCGACCACGCTCTGGAAGTGGTTCAAGAGTTCACCTACCTAGGCTCAACTATCACCAGTAACCTGTCTCTAGATGCAGAAATCAACAAGCGCATGGGTAAGGCTTCCACTGCTATGTTCAGACTGGCCAAGAGAGTGTGGGAAAATGGCGCACTGACACGGAACACAAAAGTCCGAGTGTATCAGGCCTGTGTCCTCAGCACCTTGCTCTACGGCAGCGAGGCCTGGACAACGTATGCCAGCCAAGAGCGACGTCTCAATTCATTCCATCTTCGCTGCCTTCGGAGAATACTTGGCATCAGGTGGCAGGACTATATCTCCAACACAGAAGTCCTTGAAGCGGCCAACATCCCCAGCTTATACACACTACTGAGTCAGCGGCGCTTGAGATGGCTTGGCCATGTGAGCCGCATGGAAGATGGCAGGATCCCCAAAGACACATTGTACAGCGAGCTCGCCACTGGTATCAGACCCACCGGCCGTCCATGTCTCCGTTATAAAGACGTCTGCAAACGCGACATGAAATCGTGTGACATTGATCACAAGTCGTGGGAGTCAGTTGCCAGCATTCGCCAGAGCTGGCGGGCAGCCATAAAGACAGGGCTAAATTGTGGCGAGTCGAAGAGACTTAGTAGTTGGCAGGAAAAAAGACAGAGGCGCAAGGGGAGAGCCAACTGTGCAACAGCCCCAACAAACAAATTTCTCTGCAGCACCTGTGGAAGAGCCTGTTACTCCAGAATTGGCCTTTATAGCCACTCCAGGCGCTGCTTCACAAACCACTGACCACCTCCAGGCGCGTATCCATTGTCTCTCGAGATAAGGAGGCCCAAAAGAAGAACTCCACTGACAGTGGGTCTGTGAACAGTACACTACGGTGTGGGTGATGTATTCCTGATCTGGCTTTGACTGGTCATATAAAGCATCTGTCCTACATTATAAAAGGATTATTTAATTGTTACACACAAACTTCTTTGGCTAGAAATTCAGCACCAGTAGCATCTGAAGTCCAGAAATACTGCAGACCCTCATGATCTTCTTCCCTGCCCTGCTAGCCTGCTGCCTACAGGACACCCAACACTCCCCCAACAATACTCCAGACCCCTGCGATCTTCTTCCCAATTCTCCCAATCCCACTCTGAGGCCCAGCCAACACTATTCCACACCCCTGTGACCATGCCTGGAGATTGCTGCATGAACATGTGTGGGCTCCTCGCACGGCACCTTTTGCATGATAATGAGGTCCCAGCCCCAAAATACCAGACTCCTCAGACCTCTGCGTTGTAGTGCTGGCTGTGAGGTACTCTGCGGACATCCTAGGCCCTTGGGTTTCTTGCAAACATTTAATTATAATTTATCACAGACAGAGATTTGCTAAGATGGATTTAAATGATATGGAAATGAATAGGCTTTTTATGGAATAAAAACAAAGTGCTGGAAATACTCAGCAGGTCTGGCAGCATCTGTAGAGTTAATACAGTTAACATTTCAGGTCTGTGACCTTTCATCAGAACTGTCGAAAGTTAGAGATGGAATAAGTTTTGAACAAGTGAAAGCCATTTGGGGGGGGGGAAGAAGAACAAAAGGAAAGATCTGTGTTAGGTTGGAGGGCAGGAGAGATCAAATGACACAATGTTTCATGGTACAAAGCCAGATGGAGTGATAATGGAACAAGTATAAAACAAGAGATGTGTCTAGAGGAGTTGCAAATGGCAGATGGCAGGACAGCAGACATCTAATACAAAGAAAAGGAAAGAAGAGAGAAACAGGAGGAATAAAAACAAACCAGCAAAGAAACAAAATGAGGGCAGAGATTCTGATCTAAAATTGTTGAACTTAGTCGAAAATCAAGGTGCCCAGTTGAAAGACGAGTTGCTGTTTGAGTTTTTGGAGCACTTTCGCAGGCCAAGGACTTTTATTAAAGGTTATTTGTTTTTTATTGAACTTGGCACATAGATTTGCATTTCTGAGTAGATGTGAGAAAAGTGAACTCGATCAGGTGTACAAATAGAGTGGATTACAGTGACCAAATGTACAGATTCCAATAACATGTTCAACAGGTTTCATACATGGCTTTGTATTCCTTTGTATTTTGAAGGTTGAGGGATGATCTAATTGAGGTGCTTAAAATGATAAAAGGGTTTGATAAGATACATACAGAGAAACAATTCCCTCTAATGGGGGAAAACAAAAACATGAGGGCATAATTTTAAAATTAAAGCTGGACCATTCAGCAGTGAAATCTGGAAATGCTTTTCAAATAGGATGGTGAAAATCTGAAACTCTCTTTCTAAGATGCTGTAGGTGTTGGATGTCAATTGAAATCTTTAAGAAATGAGATTGATAGATTTTTATTGGGTAAAGGTACCAATGTAAAAGTAAAGGTCCCAAGGGATATGGAGAAAAAGCAAATAAATTGAATTGAGGTACAGATCAGCCATTATCCAACCGAATGGTGGAAAAGATTCAAGGGGCTGAATGGTCTTCTCCTGTTCCTATCTAGACTCGAGGACCGGAGGGTCCTCCTGTTCTTATGTACCAGGCTGCGAGGGCTGAATGGTCTCCTCCTGTTCCTATCTAGACTCGAGGACCGGAGGGTCCTCCTGTTCTTATGTACCAGGCTGCGAGGGCTGAATGGTCTCCTCCTGTTCCTATCTAGACTCGAGGACCGGAGGGTCCTCCTGTTCTTATGTACCAGGCTGCGAGGGCTGAATGGTCTCCTCCTGTTCCTATCTAGACTCGAGGACCGGAGGGTCCTCCTGTTCTTATGTACCAGGCTGCGAGGGCTGAATGGTCTCCTCCTGTTCCTATGAAAACTAAATTCCATGAGTTTGTTCATCAGCTGAAACCCAAATCTGAACTGTGGCTGAAATCCTCTGGTTTACGTCAAGTAATTGTCACAGAGTCTGGAAATGTCTTTTCCATATAACATTGCAATGCAGAAACAGGTCATTCAACTCAACCAGTCTGTATTGGTGTTTATCGTCCAGACAAGCAGTATTCCAATCCCATGTACTGTCCCTGTTTACAAATCCCTTCATCCTCCTTTTCTTCACTGAACTAAGCTGGTCTTAAGCTTTTATTTTGGTGAAAGCTGCTTCTTTTTGACTTCGTGGTTTGTTTCTATAAGATGGAGAATTTTCAAATTTGGATGAGGAAATGCCAAAGAATTCACCACTCTGTATTTCATACAGGTTCGGAACTTCTGCAGCCTGGTTGAGTCTATCGTTCACCAAGTGTGAAAGGTTGCAGCTCCCGTTTCATCATTTGGAGGGACTGCTCCTCAAACATCAGGCTCCGCTTCAGTCCCACATTCCTGATGTTTACGGAGGATCTCCTCATGGACTGATTCTAGACCCGGCCAAGGTGCCCATCCAAAGGTCCAGGATGGACACAGCCCATAAAGGTGGTCACTCTGGCAACTTGCCTCTCTTCAGTATTGTCTGCACCTGGGTGGCCCTGGAGAAGGAGCACGCAGAGCCCACAAGTACCACTGAGACATACTGCGAACAGTGGGCATTGCAGGGACTGGAGAACATTATGCATTGGATATAACAATTAATTAAACAACTCCCTCTATTTTACAGTTAGTTTGTTTTCCTTTGATGACACTAGGGTAACCCAGTGTCTCCTTGTAGTGAATTCAGGAAAAAGTTGTGAAGAAGTGTATATCTCCTCCCATTATTTGAGGGCACTCGGATCCTGGGGAGTTGATGGTGCCAGCCAGCTAGGCTCCCAGTAAGTTTGTATAAATGTCCCTGGTTAAGCAAAACATGCAAGGAATCTTATAAGTTCCAATGATTCAGATCAGGGGCAGCTCTTCCGGGAGGAGAGACATAGGTTGGTGATAGTGTATTTGTGTCTTGTTGCATTCCCTTTAATTGACTATGTTGAATTGATGTTGAGAGATGATACAAGTGCTGACCATCCTGAGAATGAACAATAGATCACAGGATGTATAATATGGCTGTATTCAGGATTAACGTATATATCTATTTTCAAAGATTCACCAGATAAAGCATTTTGAAACTCACCTATATAGAGTGGAGAATTAGTTGGTTCAGCAAAGTCATCCACATATGAAATGCCAAAGGGTTGAATAGGAACTGTCCCAATCCCTGCCATTAACTGAGCAATGACAAGTATTACCCACACACTGCTCAGCTTATAAGATTTGACGGCCGACTTCGCACAGTATTCGAGGGTGTGCGTATGGTTCACTGGCTGACAGGTGTTTCTGTCAGGTTGGCTTATATTCCCTGCAAGAAAAAGACACAGATTTTATAACTCTTACTTTTATAATTTTCTTTTGTCTAATGATTAACGCAGAAACTGGGATGGAATTTAGCACTCCTGGTGCAGGGCGTTGTGCGGGAGCAGGTCTGTTAATCTCCCTCTGAACAATTTCATGGAGTCTTCGCCAGTAGACTTGTCTGAGACCAATACTGTATCAGGTCCAGACAGGCAACAACATCAATCCGCCCTGAACTGAGTGAGAAGAGTCACACGGCTGACAAAAACTGTCTGATATTCCATTCAGCTTCATCAGGCTGAGAGTGACTCCTATCCAGAGCGGGTTTGAAGTCGAGCATTATGTGTTTAACAGCGTCACAATAATAACGATTTCAAGTTCAAGTCTTGCAACTTCCTGTCATTGCTTATCTGAAGTTGAATCATTTTCCATCTAGCTTGCTCAATTAAGTCCAAAAAGACAGTGATGTGCTTCATTTTGAAAGGGGGGGGGGGGGTGGGTTCAAGGAAAAAGATACATTTTCTGTGCTCCCTCACTGAATTGTACCATTATGTACCAACGTGTTATGACTGCTCCATCATAGGAGAGGTTCACAGCACAGAGGGACCTGCCTTCCTAGTTCTGCACAAACATCAACAATGACAGAAACCAAAATCAAAAATGGGCTCATGGATAAAGAGTGATTTTGGTTTTCTGTGATACTCAGATAAGCAGCAGGTAATGCAATGGTGCCACCTGCCTGATTGCAGCAGCGAGATACCTGAACCATCTTGGTGGTCAGTCTGATTAGAATCCAGTTGGCAAGCTATGGGGCATGGAAGGGAACTCAATCAGTGGGTGGTCAGGAAGGGAACAAGATTGGTCTGAGGGAGCTCCACAGTGGGGGCTGGTAGTGGGTTTATCTGCTGATTGGTCCACGGAAATCGTACTAAGATCATATGATGGGTGTAGGATCCTGATTCAGACAATGGCCATCTCCAACAAGAGAGAATCTAACCATCTCCCCTTGACATTCAACGGCATTACCATCGCTGAATCCCCCATTATCAACATCCTAGGGGCTACCATTGACCAGAAATTGAACTGGAAGAGCCATATAAATACCATGCCAAGTCAGAGGCTAGGAATCCTACGGTGAGTAACTCACCTCCCGACTCCCCAAAGCCTGTCCACCATCTACACAGCACAAGTCAGGAGTGTGATGGAATACTCTCCACTTGCCTGGATGGGTTCAGCTCCAACAACACTCAAGAAGCTTGACACCATCCAGGACAAAGCAGCCCGCTTGATTGGCACCCCATCTACAAACATTCACTCCCTCCACCACCGACGCACAGTGGCAACAGTGTGTACCATCTACAAGATGCACTGCAGCAACGCACCAAGCCTCCTTAAACAGCACTTTACGAACCCACGAACTCTACAAACTAGAAGGACAAGGGCAGTAATTGCATGGGAACACCACCACCTGCAAGTTGCCCCTCCAAGTCATACACCATCCTGACTTGCAACTATATCGCCATTCCTTCACTGTCGCTGGGTCAAAATCCTGGAATTCCCTTCCTAACAGCACTGTGGGTGTACCTACCTCAAATGGACTGCAGCGGTTCAAGAAGGCAGCTCACCACCACCTTCTCAAGGACAATTAGGGGATGGGCAATAAATGCTGGCCTGGCCAGCGATGCCCACATCCCATGAATGAATAGAAAAAACACCACTTCACACTTGTGAAAGGTGCCACATAATTGCAAGACTTTGTGGACCAAGGGGCATCCGAAATATTCCAGGGTGCACAATATTTCAGAAAGACCGGCAGAATGGCAAAGGAGATAGGGTAGCCCTGATAGTAAAGGATGACAAAGAACAAAGAACAGTACAGCACAGGAACAGGCCATTCGGCCCTCCAAGCCTGCACCGATCTTGATGCCTGCCTAAACTAACACCTTCTGCACTTCCAGGGACTGTATCCCTCTATTCCCTTCCTATTCATGTATTTGTCAAGATGTCTCTTAAACGTCGCTATCATATCTGCTTCCACCACCTCCCCTGGCAGCAAGTTCCAGGCACTCACCACCCTCTAAAAAAAACTTGCCTCGCACATCCCCTCTAAACTTTGTCCCTCACACCTTAAACTTATGTCCCCTAGTAACTGACTCTTCCACCCTGGGAAAAAGCTTCTGACTATCCACTCTGTCCATGCCGCTCATAACTTTGTAAACCTCTATCATGTCGCCCCTCCACCTCCGTTGTTCCAGTGAAAACAATCTGAGTTTTTCCAACCTCTCCTCATAGCTAATTCCCTCCAGACCAGGCAACATCCTGGTAAACCTCTTCTGTACCCTCTCCAAAGCCTCCACGTCCTTCTGGTAGTGTGGCGACCAGAATTGCATGTAATATTCTAAGTGTGGCCTAACTAAAGTTCTGTACAGCTGTATAAGGACATTAGTGAGAAAGGATCTGGCCCTCAGAAAATCATGAAGTAGAATCAGCATGGGTGGAAATTAGGAATAGCAAGATTCAAAACTCACTGGTGAGAGTAGCTTATCGGCCCCCTAACAATAGTTATACCATTAGATATCGCACTAACCAAGAAAGTATTGGAGAATTGCTGCCTTTGTTACAAGCACCAGTAATTTATCGTCGTTTGGTAGTACAGATCTTGAGAATTGCTGAAAATAGAGACATGTTGTGGAAGCTTTTCATCTTGCACTCATCAGGACAATCGCAAGAATAACCAATGTAAGGGAAAACAACAACTTGTACTGCATGAAAAGAGAGTGCTGATTGGTTGGCAAATGAACTCATTGGTAGAGGCATTGCCATGGAGAATGCACCAGTTTACGGTGACTGATAGTTAACTGCCAAGCTTTGTTTGAAATTTAAACCAGGCAGCTTGACTCTGATTGGTCAAGGCATTGCTCTGAGGAATGAACCAGCGAATGGCTGTCACTTATTTTCATCAGCTGAAACAGGCGCAATATGTGTACATGTTCTTTCTGTTTGCAAAGAACAGGGCCTTGTGCAATGATATATGTTGCTTCCAGTCCACACAAATGTGCCACTCTGCGAGCCCTACTGACAATCTTAAATTGGTTGTCAGTGTAATTCTTAGCATACTGTGGATTATTTAGCAAATGTTGTCCAATCGCAGAATCACATCTAATGTTGGACACTGTGTTTTGAGTTTTGCAAGCACGGGCTGGTTGGATACGGCCTGTACCTTGCCCGTTGCAAATAGCGGAAGGGACAAGGTGTCTGATATGATCCTCCAGTCTTTGGGACGTACGGCCTATATACCTAGCATCACACTGGCATTGAAATTCATATATCACATTACTCATTTGTGTGATAGGGAGGACGTCTTTTTGGCTTGACGGCAGCATCCTGTTAGTGGCGAACACCACACGTGTTGCTACTGCATAGTAGCAGCGTGAAACAGCTCGCTTTACCTGTTGCTCAAATTTTTGGGATACATTACCCTTGCAGGATAATTTGAGGTAGACTGGGCACTTTTCAGGGCCGAAAATGACGGCCTTAGGCTCGTTCATAAGTTTGCGCGATATACAGCGAGAAATTATCTGATCAGGGTAACCGTTGTCATGCAGCATGTCTTTGATTCGCCCTATTGGTCCACAGTGTCCGGTTTCCTCCCACATGCCAAAGACTTGCAGGTTGATCGGTAAATTGGCCAAATATAAATTGCCCCTAGTATAGGTAGGTGGTAGGGAAATATAGGGACAGGTGGGGATGTGGTAGGAATATGGAATTAGTGTAGGATTAGTATAAATGGGTGGTTGATGGTCGGCACAGACTCGGTGGGCCGAAGGGCCTGTTTCAGTGCTGTATCTCTAAACTAAAACTAAAACTAAACTAAACCAATTTAAGATTGTCAGTAGGGCTCGCAGTGTGGCGCATTTGCGTGTACTAGAAGCTACATATATTAATACACAAGGCCCTGTTCTTTGCAGACAGAAAGAATATGTACACACATTGTACATCTACTTGTCCATAGATCACTGAAGGCAGCAGGACAGGTGGTTAGGAAGGCATATGGGATATTTGCCTTTCTTAACCAAGGCATAGAATATAAGAGCAGGGAGGTTGTAATTGAATAAAAATAAGAAATGCTGGAAATATTCAGCAGGTCTGGCAGCATCTGTGGAGATAGAAACAGAGTTAACGTTTCAGATCAGTGCTTCTGATGAAGGTAATGCATTTTGGAAGATCTAAGACAGGTGGGAAGTATACAGTAAATGGCAGAACCCTTACGATTTTGACAGGCAGAGAGATCAGGGCGTACAGGTCCACAGATCACTGAAAGTGGCAACGCAGGTGGATAAGGTAGTCAAGAAGGCATACGGCATGCTTGCCTTCATCAGTCGGGGCACTGAGTAGAAAAATTGGCAAGTCATACAGAACCTTAGTTAGGCCACACTTGGAATATTGCGAGGCAAGTTTTTTACACAGAGGGTGGTGAGTTCCTGGAACTTGCTGCCGGGGTAGGTGGTGGAAGCAGGTATGATAGCGACGTTTAAGAGGCATTTTGACAAATACATGAATAGGATGGGAATAGAGGGATACGGTTTCCGGAAGTGCAGAAGGTTTTAGTTTAGACAGGCATCAAGATCGGCACAGGCTTGGAGAGCCGATGACCTGTTCCTGTGCTGTACTGTTCTTTGTTCTTTGCAATTGATGGGATTGAAGGCTGATAAACTCCCAGGGCCTGCGAAGCTACATCCCAGAGTACTTAAGGAAGTGGCCCTAGAAATAGTGGATGCATTGGTGGTCATCTTCCAAGATTCTATAGACTCTGGAACAGTTCCTACAGATTGGAGGGTAGCTAATGTAACCCCACTATTTAAAAAGGGAGGTAGAGAGAAAACAGGGAATTATAGACCAGTCAGCCTGACATTGGTAGTGGGGAAAATTCTAGAGTCCATTTTCAAAGATTTTATAGCAGAGCACTTGGAGAACAGTGGTAGAATCGGACTTTGTTCTTTTTTTCTTTTATTCTTCATGGAGTGGTCAATAACCAGGGGGCATAGATTTCAGGCAAGGGGCAGGAGGTTTAGAGGGGATTTGAGGAAAAATCTTTTCACCCAGTGGGTGGTTGTAATCTGGAACAGACTGCCTGAAGGGGTGGTAGAGGCAGGAACTCTCACAACATTTAAAAAGTATTTAGATGAGCATTTGAAATGCCATATCATACAAGACTACGGGCCAAGTGCTGGAAAATGGTATTAGAATAGATAGGTGCTTAATGGCCGGCATGGACGAGTTGGGCCGAAGGGCCTGTTTCTGTGCTGTATAACTCTGTGACTCTATGTATTCACTGCTCACAATGTGGTCTCCTCTACATTGGGGAGACCAAACGCAGATTGGGTGACCGCTTTGCAGAACACATCCGTTCAGTTCAAAAGCCTGGCCCCGAGCTTCCAGTTGCTGGTCATTTCAACACATTCCCCTGCTTGCATGCCCACGTCTCTGTTCTGGGATTGCTGCAGTGTTCTAGTGAACATCAACGCAAGTTCGAGGAACAGCACCAGTACAGCCTGCCGGACTGAACATTGAGTTCAATAATTTCAGAGCATGACGGGCCCGCATTATAGAAAGGATGTGGAGGAGATTTACTAGGATGTTGCCTGGTATGGAGGGAAGGTCTTACGAGGAAAGGCTGAGGGACTTGAGGTTGTTTTCGTTAGAGAGAAGGAGGAGGAGAGGTGACTTAATAGAGACATATAAGATAATCAGAGGGTTAGATAGGGTGGATAGTGAGAGTCTTTTTCCTCGGATGGTGATGGCAAACACGAGGGGACATAGCTTTAAGTTGAGGGGTGATAGATATAGGACAGATGTCAGAGGTAGTTTCTTTACTCAGAGAGTAGTAGGGGCGTGGAATGCCCTGCCTGCAACAGTAGTAGACTCGCCAACTTTAAGGGCATTTAAGTGGTCATTGGATAGATTTATGGATGAAAATGGAATAGTGTAGGTCAGATGGTTTCACAGGTCGGCGCAATATCGAGGGCCAAAGGGCCTGTACTGCGCTGTAATGTTCTATGTTCTAGGTCATCCTAGAACCATCCCAGGAATCAGTCTGGTAAACCTTCGCTGCACTCCCTCTATAGCAAGAACATCCTTCCTCAGGTTAATAGACAAGGTAAGTGCTCATAGAGTTGGAGTTAATATATTAGCATGGATGGGGGAATTGGTTAATGAACAGGAAGCAGAGAGTGAGCATAAATGGGGCATTTTCAAGTTGGCAGGCAGTGAATAGTGGAGTGTCGCAAGGATCAGTGCTGGGGCCTCAACTATTTACAATCTATATTAATGACTTAGATGAAGAAACAAAGAGTAATGTATCAAAGTTTGCTGATGATAGAAAGCTAGGTGGAAAGGTAAGCTGTGGGGAGGACGCAGAGAGGCTGCAAAGAGACATAGACAGGTTAAGTGAGTGGGCAACAAGATAGCAAATTTTTTTTTTTTATAGATACAGCACTGAAACAGGCCCTTCGGCCCACCGAGTCTGTGCCGACCATCAACCACCCATTTATACTAATCCTATTCTTTTGGGCCTCCTTATCTCGCGAGACAATGGATACGCGCCTGGAGGTGGTCAGTGGTTTGTGAAGCAGCGCCTGGAGTGGCTATAAAGGCCAATTCTGGAGTGACAGGCTCTTCCACAGGTGCTGCAGAGAAATTTGTTTGTCGGGGCTATTGCACAGTTGGCTCTCCCCTTGCGCCTCTGTCTTTTTTCCTGCCAACTACTAAGTCTCTTCGACTCGCCACAATTTAGCCCTGTCTTTATGGCTGCCCGCCAGCTCTGGCGAATGCTGGCAACTGACTCCCACGACTTGTGATCAATGTCACACGATTTCATGTCGCGTTTGCAGACGTCTTTATAGCGGAGACATGGACGGCCATGTCTCCGCTATACTAATCCTATACTAATTCCATATTCCTACCACATCCCCACCAGTCCCTATATATTTCCCTACCACCTACCTATCCTCGGGGCAATTTATAATGGCCAATTTACCTATCAACCTGCAAGTCTTTGGCATGTGGGAGGAAACCAGAGCACCCGGAGAAAACCCATGCAGACACAGGGAGAACTTGCAAACTCCACACAGGCAGTACCCGGAATTGAACCCGGGTCGCTGGAGCTGTGAGGCTGCGGTGCTAACCACTGCGCCAATGTGCCGCCCAGTGGAATATAATGTAGGGAAATGCAAAGTTATTCTCTTTGGATGTAGGAATAGAAAAGCAGAACATTTTTTAAAAGGTGTGAAACTTTTAAGTGTTGATATTCAAAAAAACTTGAATGTTCATACAAGGAATGCAAAAAGTTAGCATGCAGGTACAGCAAGCAATTAGGAAGGCAAATGACATGTTGGCCTTTATTACAAGGGGACTGGAGTACAGGAAAAAAAAGTTGTGCTACAATTGTACAGAATTTTGGTGAGACCACATCTGGAATACTGTGTGTAGTTTTGGTCTCCACATTTAAGAAAGGATATATTTGCATTGGAGACAGTGCAGCGAAGGTTCACTAAATTGGTCCCTGGGATGACAGTCCTACAATGAGAGGATGAGTAAATTGGGTCTATATTCTCCTGCAGAGCCAGTAAAAACACATACAGTAAAAACACATACAGCAAAAGCATGTAAGAACAAAGGGGCCAGTAACTCAACAATGAACAGTGTGTTGAAGCTGGATGAGTAGAAAGGGGGCACAGCACACAGATAGCCGAGGAATTGCAGATAGTATAGTAAAGATGTTGAGGAGGATCCCAGACACAGTCCTTGCACGTAGCAGATATAGGGAATCGTCATGGACACCAGATATGATTAAACTCATAATAGACAATGGGAAACTGAAGTTTTGAACAGGTTCTCACTGAGCCAAATAAGGAATTTTCATTATGTCATTATACCAGACCCCTATGAGTAGGTAAGAGGGGAGGGTCTTAGAAACAAGATTTAAAGCCTGACTGAAACTAGGGAAGGCATGAGAACCCCGGGGAAGAACACTTGAGAAGATACCCTGAGCCAGGGGCTGAGAGAACAGAAGAGCAGCCGCAAGTCCGAGACTGATCACCTCGTGTCTTGACGAGTAGTATACTGTACAAGTAGTGAGAGCTTGTACTTTGATGAGTTTTGATACTGTACAAGTAGTGAGAGCTTGTACTTGCTGATTTTGTGTGTGAATAAAATATTGATACACCTTTCACCAATCGGATTCCGCAGATTCTTTAAGAGTAAGTGCGTGTTAGGCACAACATGATTGGCGCCCGAACAGGGACTCAGTTGTAGTGCTATTTCAAGTTATTTTGAATCGCCTCGCTGAGTTTGAACTAAATTATAAACAAAGTTACGAGTCTGACGGATCGGATTGGTGAATCTTTGAGTAATTATGGTCCTGGCCAGGCCACAGTGGGAGTTGGAGCTCCAGAAATATTTGAAGGGCAAGTGGCCCTCGTGGATAGAGTTTGCAGTTAAACAGTACACGGGCCAGGGGTCCGTTGGGGTACAGCATTGGGAGGATGCGCGTACCCATCAAGCCAAAAAGGAGCTTGATAGGGCCCTGAAGGCAGAGTCAGTTAGTGTAGTACAGGTGGTGCAGAGTGAAGTTGAAAGATTGAAGCAGGAGTTGCAAAAGTTAGAAACAGAAACGAATGAGTGGCATGATAGGGTCCTGAAGGCAGAAACAGTTATTTCACCACAGGTAGTGCATTTAAGTCAATTCCAGTCTCAAGCTGAAATGGCTGAGTACAGTCGCAGTAAGGCTGAGAGGGAAGCGAACAAGGCCAAGGAACAGCTCACAGGATTGGAACAGAAATGCTCTGACTTACCGACTACATTGACGGTTCTGCACCGCTCACAGAAGGAGCGGGTGTACCAGTCAGCGGATCATACCAAATGTCAGGAGGAGACAAGTAAACTACACTCTCAACTCTCAGCACAGAGGGGCATAATATGCACTTTTGTGGATAGGGAGGATGATGACAATGACGATTTTAATCGGGCCAACTTGGCAGCTAAGGCCAGAGGGCTCCATGACAAAGTTTATGGCAGAGTGACATAAAAAGACTATGTTTTAATGAAATTTCAAGTGAGTAAAAACAAGTTACTGCGTCTTTTGATTCGAATGTGTGAATGTTGGAAGCTTCCACGAATGAACTGTATGTCCTTGGAATTTGCAGCTTGTGTTCTGTGGAACTAATCGTCATTAACTCTTTGTTGTCTGGCCTTGACGTTGAAAGAATGAGTCTGTTACTTTTTCTATTTTTACACGTGTATCTTTTGTGGGAACCTATTTTGGTTGTGAATTGGTTGCTCCTGTGTGTTCCTTGGCACCGGGACAGGGAATTTGACAGAGATGTTGTTACTTTGAATTCATAACCCATTACAGGAATCAATTTTCTAAGTTGTTTGGAATTGAATGAGTGTGTAAAGTGATTGTTGAGTGCATTCATTTCAATTTAAGATTGTGCACCCAGGAATGGGATATAAAATTGAATTATATTTTAAGTTAAAGTTTTATTTTTATTTTAAAAGTTGGTTTTGCAACTGTGAAAAGGCAATGAACAATTTTGTAAGAGATAAGCTTCAGCCTTGAAGGTCTGAAGATGTTTGGCAGAAATCCAATTTGAAGTTTAAAACTCTACTTTAATTGGAGTTCCAGTTTCAAATCTGTTCTAGTTTTTTTTTGGAGTTTAAATTAAAGACATGTTTAACTGACTGTTTTAAGTAGCAAATGTCAGGAATTGGATATTGGTTTAAGGGAGGGAAGGATAAACAAAGGAGATATAGGAAAGATTCTGTCTGTTTAAAGTTTGTTTAAGAAGTTGGTGTTAAATATTTTGTTGTAAGAATGTTAAATAACTTTTTCTTTCGTTTTTGGTTTTATTACAGTCATTTGAAAAGGCGCCTGAAGAAAGAACAAGAAAAATGACGTAATTTACATATCTTTTTTTTAAAAAGCACGTGCTATTCTGTTCTGTGTGTAGTTAATAAGTATTATAAGTTAATAAGTCTGAGTTAAGTTTATACTATTAAGGTTAATTGACCTGTAAAGTTGGAAAACTGGAAATTTCATTTGTGGCCACAATGAACTTTCAAGTTTATTATGTCAAGTTTTGGAGGAGTCTTCAGTTCCAGACATAAGACTCGTTCATATAACATTGGCAGTTTTGATTTTTAAATATTTATTGCAGTAAATTGGAATTTGGAATCATCTTTGTTATAAAAAAAAATCCTTGGATTCGAAACCTCTTAAAAGATGCCAAAAATTTGGAAACAATTGGAGTTGAATCTAAAATGCTGTCTTTCCTGATGGAGATGCTTTCCTTTGAAGCTGATAATGTTACTAATTATTTTGTTGTTTTCAAACCCTAAGGATACCAAAAGGATTGAAAAAAAAGTTTAAAATGGAGTGTAGTTCTTTTCGTTCAGAAAAAAAAGGTTACGTAAGGTGACGCAGCTGAGAATGTTTTGCTCCGCCCCCTTGGAGACAAACAAAGAAATTAACCCTGCTGCAGCTATCGTTTTTCCATTTACTCCACCACACAATTTTTGTATAGCTGAGAGTAAAATTTATGTATATTGGACATGATGAAATCTTCAATTTCTAAATTGACAGATATAATTGGACAAATTAACTCATTGGACTCAGGGGCAGAGCCACAATGGATTCTTTGTGTTTTTTTAGCAATCGACGGCAGGCTCCAAGGCTACATGAGAACTGAGGCCACAGCAAGAGATCCAGCAGCTTTAAGAATTTAAGAACTTAATTGCAGAAATCAAATGTCACAGCATCTTTATCAATGAGACAAAGTGCTTGAGTAGGAGAAATAGTTGCAAGCACTTCTGTCTTTAATGTAAAAAAATTTAACACCACCAAGTCTGGGCATAAGAAATTGGAATCGATAAACAAAATTTACTTGATATGAGTGGTTATTTAAAGCACTCAAAGAGAAATTTATCTGATGTTTAAGAGGACAATCAAAGTTTTAGAAAATGAAAAACAAAAACAGTCTAAGTGGTTTACTGTGTTGGATATTAGCAATGGATTCTGGTCCATACCACTGGCACAAGAGTCTCAATATAAATTTACGTTTACATTCCAGGGACAACAATACACCTGGACGTGTCTCTCCCAGGGATTTCAGAATAGTCCGTCAATATTCCACCTTCCTCCAGAAGGTCAGAGTGAAAGTTAAGCCGAAAAAGGCACAGATAATGAAGGAAAAGGTTTCCGATTTGGGAATGGTAATAACACAGGGAAAGCATGAGATAATGCAGATGCGAGTACAGACAATCCTCGAACTCCCCCTACCACAAGATACTAAGGCTCTGAGATCACTCTTGGGCCTTGTTGGGTATCGCAGGATCCTTGCTAATGGATTTGCCTTAAAGGCAGCCCTTTTTATGATCTCCTAAATAAGAACTACTACATGCTTGGCGGACAATTTAATCTGCTGAGTATTTCCAGCATTTCTTGTTTTTATTCCAGATTTCCAGCATCCACAGTATTTTGCTTTTATTTTCGTGGACAATTTAATCGACCAGGTGTGTCAGGTTTTGACAGCAAAGGCCCTCCAGGGACCTTTTGTGTCAAAATCATTGCGGGGTGTACAAGGGAAGGAGCCTGCAATCAAACCAGCACACAAAATTTTTTGGTGATGGTTCCTCTACAGGGGAGGACAGGATTAGGCAGACAGGATGTGGGTTACATGTACAGGAGGATGGAAGTCCCAGACTCAGGGACGAATAGAGGTGGACTTCTCTTGTAAATGTAACTCTCGGACAGTGGGTATTTGTCGAATGCCGAAAAGGGACCCCCCCCCCCCGAATTCCCTGTATGGCAGTGCGATGATAAAGACTGTAAAAAACGATCTATATGTGTGAAACCACACAATGATAGGGGTTAATGGCTCTATTGCGTTGGGGAAAATAAAAAAAGGACAGTTCCTATTCCAGGTCGTGAGATTAAACGGACAAGAAACACCAGCCCCCACCGTTACCCCCACATCCGAATTACCGACGAGTAAGGATACGACTCAGCAGCCACAAGTGACTGATCTCCCTTGCCCTGCCTTAACTGCAGGACCAGAAAATGGACTTGCGATAATAAAACTAATAAAATTGTATATGATATACAGCATGAGTTGGTACCAGCAATATTAAATATCTCA
Source organism: Heterodontus francisci (assembly GCF_036365525.1). NCBI lineage: Eukaryota > Metazoa > Chordata > Chondrichthyes > Heterodontiformes > Heterodontidae > Heterodontus > Heterodontus francisci. The sequence continues at coordinate 12,899,643 of NC_090381.1, read as the reverse complement.
GATATCCAGCAACCTGACTGGTGCCCTGAGAAGACCCAAGAGTTGTACAAGGTATTATTGCAACAATGGCTGAGACAAGAATTTGGTGAGGAGGGAATTATAAAGGGAAAGAAACGTAAACATAGTTTACTGAATGACGCAGCCACAGTCTTTCATACGGGAACTTCAATTGTCAATACTATCGATTTGGAAAGCATGGACCAAAGGGTTAGAACTCTCAGTCAGCTAGTAAAGGATATTTTGAAAGAGGAACAAAAGGGACAGAGTGGTGTAGCTAAAATAGGACAGGATTTGACGAATGCAGTGACAGGACTGGTGAGAGTACTGGAAGGTCATGCTCACACTATTAATGATATAATAGAAAAGGTAAAGGAGGTCCATGACATTTCAAACAATGAAAGTGTTTGTAGTACGTATGGGTCGTGGATGTGAGAACAAACTTGAGAAAGTTTGAGGCAAATTGATGAGGGACAGGTACCAGTTTGGATGAATGACACCCAGTTGGAGGACTGAGCTAGTCACACAAATGATAAAATTACCAGCTGCCAACTCAGAAAACTTGTTAAGGTATGGAAAGGTCAGGAGTGTTTAAATACAATATCTATGAGTATTGGAGTAGTATTGGGAATACCTATAATTCCGAGAGATAAGTTAGGGATGCAGTTATATGAAGTAGAAATATAGGGGTGATAAGGGGAAAAGATTACATAAAATACTATGATATATTACCCTATGTTGTGGAAACTGGAAAAGAGATAACTGGGACAACATTGTCTGAGTGTAGTCTGGAAAACCAGGTGGCCATATGTCCTCATCCTATATATAAAACAGCAGAGTCAAAACGTGGATTTAATGCCACTGTAAATTGCACCATGGAGACGAGGAACGCATTGTCAGGGCTAACCCACCTCACCTATATGGGAAAGGGGAGATATTGTTTAACTACCATGGCGAAGGAGTACCAGTATGGACATAACTGGACTTGCCCGGTGAGCAACAGTACATTTTGGTTCAACCCACAAATACCAACCCGAGTAGGAAAGATGGGGTTTGTAGATATACATAAACGAAAGACAGAAACGATAACTGTGACAGAAAGTATTAAGGAGGATTTGACAAATTACCTCCGGGAATATGAATATACTATTCAGCCATTGCCCACCCACTTGGGTAAAGACAGACAGCAGCTAGAAGCCATTGGTGAAGTGTACTACAATCTGGAACAACAGTCAAAGATGCTACAAGATGAGATTGACGAGATAAACGATTCTACCTGGTGGCTAGACTTCTGGAACTGGGGGTCAAAGATGCAGATACACCCCTGGTTTAGAATTATCTCCCATGTCCTGATAGTGGTTTTGGGTATCATGGTGATATATGTGACGTACCTAATTTGGAAACTTAAGAAATTAATTAGGCGATGTGAGAGGATGTATGAACGCAGGTTGGACAGCTACCCGAAAGGAAATCAGTATTCGAACTTGCTCTATAAAAGGATAGACAATTAGTTATGCCACACAAAGGTAACTGTATAACCCATTCGTTTATACTTAAAATGAGTTAATGAATGATCAATGTACTGTCAAAATGAAATTGTATTATCTTCGCGCAATTGATTGGTTATGTAATAGTGATGTTTACATTGTGCTTTCTTTAACATTACACTGCTTATGCTTTTGCTTTGAAAATGAAATTGTAATTGCACAAGTGTACTACCTAAGAGACATGAGAGTGTGATCCCTTGGGCATAGCCCTGCAGGATCAAAGGGGGGACTATAGACCCAGTAAAAACACATACAGTAAAAACACATAAGAACTTAACTAAAACAAAGGGGCCAGTAACACAACAATGAACAGTGTGTTGAAGCGGGATGAGTAGAAAGGGGCACAGCACACAGATAGCCGAGGAATTGCAGATAGTATAGTAAAGATGTTGAGGAGGATCCCAGACACAGTCCTTGCACGTAGCAGATATAGGGAGTCATCATGGACACCAGATATGATTAAACTCATAATAGACAATGGGAAACTGAAAAGAAATGAACCAGGTTCTCACTGAGCCAAATAAGGAATTATCATTTTGTCATTATACCAGACCCCTATGAGTAAGAGGGGAGGGTCTTAGAAACAAGATTTAAACCCTGACTGAAACTAGGGAAGGCATGAGAACCCCGGGGAAGAACACTCGAGAAGATACCCTGTGCTGGGGCTCAGAGAACAGAAGAGCAGCCGCAAGTCCGAGACTGATCACCTCGTGTCTTGACGAGTAGTATACTGTACAAGTAGTGAGAGCTTGTACTTTGATGAGTTTTGATACTGTACAAGTAGTGAGAGCTTGTACTTTGATGAGTTTTGATACTGTACAAGTAGTGAGAGCTTGTACTTTGATGAGTTTTGATACTGTACAAGTAGTGAGAGCTTGTACTTGATGATTTAGTGTGTGAATAAAATATTGATATACCTTTCACCAATCGGATTCCGCAGATCCTTTAAGAGTAAGTGCGTGTTAGGCACAACACTTCGGAGTTTAGAAGAATGAGAGGCGATTTCATTGAGACAGATACGATTCGAATGGGGCTGGATAGGGTAGACATTGGGAGATTGTTTCTGCTGGCCGAGGAATCTAAAACAGGGGGGTATAGTCTCAGGATAAGGAACTGATCATTTGGGACTGAGGTGAGGAGAGATTATCTCACACAAGGGGTTGTGAATCTTTGGAATTCCCTACCAAGAGGGTTGTAGGGTTGTAGATGCTCCATCGTTGAAAACATTTAAGACTGGGATAGATAGATTTTTGGTCCAAGAGGACCAAGAAACTGATAAAGAAAAGGAAAAGAGACTATGAATGCAAGCCAGCAAGAAACATAAAGGTGGATTGTAAAAGCTTCTTTAGGAAGAAGGAAAAGATTAGCAAGGACAAATGTGGGTCCATTATAGGCAGAGACAGGAGAAATTATAATGCAGAATAGGGAAATGGCAGAGAAAGTAAACAATTATTTTGTGCCTGTCTTGACAGAGGAAGTTACAGAAAATCTCCCAGAAATACTAGGGAACCAAGGGAATTGTGAAAATGAGGAACTGAAAGAAATTAGTATTAATAAAGAGGTAATACTCAAAAAACTAACTGGGCTGAAGATTGATAAGCCCCCTGGACCAGATGAGCTACATCTCAGAGTGTTGAAGGAGGTGGCTCGAGAGATAGTGATTGCACTGGTGTTTATCTTTCAAAATTCTATAGACTCTGGAAGGGTTCCTGCAGACTGGAAAGTAGCAAATGAAACCCTACTATTTAAGAAAGGAGGGAGAGAGAAAAAGGTCCCACATAAAATTAGAGGACATGGGATTGGGGGTAATATACTGCAATGGATTGAGAATTGGCTAACAGACAGAAAGCAGAGAGTAGGAATAAATGTGTCATTCTCAGAATGGCAGGCTGTTACTAGTGGGGTACCGCAAGGATCAGTGCTGCAGCTGTTCACAATCGATATAAATGATGTGGGGACCAAATGTAATATTTCCAAATTTGCTGATGACACAAAATTAAGTGAGAATGTAAGTTGTGAGGAGGATGCAAGGAGGCTTCAAGGGGATTTGGACCGGCTAAGTGAATGGGAAATAACATGGCAAATGGAATATAATGTGAATAAGTGTGAAGTTATCTATTTTGATAGAGAAAAAAACAGAAAGACAGTTTATTTCTTAAATGGTGAGTGTTGATGGCCAAAGCGACATGGGTGTCCTTGTTCATGAGTTACGAAAAGCTTGTATGCATGTGCAGCAAGTAATTAGGAAGGCAAATGATATGTCAGCCTTCATTGCAAGGGGATTTGAGTACAGGGGTAAAGAAGTCTTGGTGCAATTGTATACAGCCTTGGTGAGACCACACGTGGAGTATTGTGTCCAGTTTTCGTCTCATCTAAGTAAGGATAATTCCAAAGATTCACCACCCTCTGAGTAAAGAAATTCCTCCATACAGGGAGTACAACAGAGGTTCATCAGACTAATCCCTGGGATGGTGGGATTATTTTATGAGAGAGTGAGGAAACGGGGCCTGTCTTTTCGAGAGTTTTGAAGAATGAGATGTCATCTCATTGAAACTTACTAAATTTTTTACAGGGAACGACATGGTAGATGTGGATAGGATGTTTCCTCTGGCTGATGAGTCTGGAACCAGGGGACACAGCCTCAGAATAAGGGGTAGGCCATTTAAGAATGAGATGAGGAGGAACTTCTTAACTCAGAGAATTCTCTACCCCAGAGGACTGTGGAAGTTCAATCATTGAGCATGTTCAAGACAGGAATCAATATATTTCTGGATGCTAATGACATCAAGGGATAGGAGGCGAGTGGGGAAAATGGCGTAGAGGTAGATGATGGCCTATTCCTGCTCCTATGTTCCTCTATTCCTATGTCAGCATTCCACAAAACACAGCGACAGGACTGAGTTATCAGATACCTCTTTGGAATCCAGATACCTGTGCAGACCCATCTGAAATGATAATGTCCTCTCTGCCCATTATACTTCTAAGATGGCTCCTGGGCAGTCAGCTCCCCTAGGAAGCTCCTCACTGTTCACGTCCATCTGTGACCATGTACTGCCATCCACTGCTCTTTGTCCCCACTAAATCCTCTCTTCTGTTGCTTGATTAGAATCCCCTGATTCTAACAGGGGGTGTATTTTTAGCCCAAACTTCAAGTTAATTTTTAGATTAAATAGTGGTGTGCCACAGGGACCAGTGCTGGGGCCTCAACTATTTATAATCTATATCAATGACTTAGATGAAGGGACTGAAGGTATGGTTGTGAAATTTGCTGATGACATGAAGATAGGTAGTTGTGAAGAGGACATAAGGAGGCTACAAAGGGATATAGATAGGTTAAGTCAGAGGGCAAAGATTTGGCAGACAGAGTATAATGTGGAAAACTGAACTTGTCCACTTTGGCCAGAAGAGTAGAAAAGCAACATGTTATTTAAATGGAGCAGATTGCTGCAGTTGTATAGGGCATTGGTGAGACCGCATCTCGAGTATTGTGGACAGTTTTGGTCTCCTTACTTAAGAAAGGATAAAATTGCATTATAAGCAATTCAGAGGAGATTCACTCCACTGATTCCTGGGATGAGCGAGTTATCTTATGAGGAAAGGTTGGACAGGTTGAGTCTGTATTCGTTGGAGTTTAGAAGGATGAGAGGTGATCTTATTGAAACACCGAGGGGACTTGACAGGGTAGATGTTGAAAGGATGTTTTCCGGTGTGGGAAAGACTAAAACTAGGGCCCACAGCTTAAAAATAAGGGGTCTCCATTTAAGACAGATGAGGAGAAATTATTTCTCTGATGTTCGTGATTGTATGGAATTCTCTTCCCCAGAGAGCGGTGGAGGCAGGATCATTGAATGTTAAGGTAGAGGTAGTCAGATTCTTGACAAATAAGGGAGTCAAAGGGTATCGATGTAGGCAGGAAAGTGGAGTTGAGTTCACAAACGGATCAGCCATGATCTTATAGGTTGGTGGAACAGGCTTGAGGGGCCGAATAGCCTATTCCTGCTCCTAGTTCATATGTATGTAAATGACCGCTGTCTGATGGTACAAACTCCATCCCCTGACCTCACCTTGTGAGCTCTGGTAAAAGGTCTGGATAAGACCTGGATGTGGTTTTTTCTCTCAAATCGGACTTCAAATTGCTGACTTCACTGGACATCAAGATTATGTTTCTATTCTGGACAAAGTTGGAAAACATGCAAGACTCTGCTTCCATCTATTATCTGGTGCCTTTTGTTTTCTGATTTATGAGCCATGGAAAGATCTGGAAAAATCTAGATCGAGATCTTCTTTCAAACTTGGCTTCAAATTTCTGGACTTACCTCAACATCAAGAAGCCACTTTTGCTCTGGACTACACTGGTTATAACCTAAGACTCAACTTTGTCTCTGAATTGCTACTCTGTTGTAATATTCAAAGTAACTTTGATCCATTTACTGCCCTTCCCCCATCACTGCTGTGACTGAAAGATTTCAAACTCCTGCTGAGCCTGTGACTGGCCACTGGTGATACCGATTTTTCTGCTTCAGCCTATTCCTGGCCCGAAATTCACTCGCCTGCGCTGAGTTCACTCCTAAGCAACCTACAGTCAAGACCACCTGAGGGCATAGTAGCTGGAGGGTTCGGAGGATGGAAGTAGCAACCTGGAGGTGGGCAGCAATGACCTATCGCTGCTCCCTTTGCAAACCTGGAGGACAAGATCACACCTGCTTTTTGTACCGATCTTGGGCCCTGCCGGTTGGTGCCTTCAAGTGGATTCCTGTTATGTGATTGTTGTTTCCCTCAAGTTAACACCTTCAGAAAACTCCTGCAACTGAATAGACCCTGGACATATAGGCCTTCGTCTTTCCTCTGGACACCAGCCTATGAGGTCGAGAGAGGGGTGCAGATGCTAGGCAAGTCTACACCTTCTAAAACCATGCCTCGGCTACCCAACAAACAAAGAAAGGTAACCTTTTTGCTTGGAAACTAGAATGTGAGGACTAAGTGTCCTAAAATGAACAGGGACCCACACACCACAGCTGGTGTACACAAGACAGCCCTGATTGACCGTGAGCTACACAAACTTGATATCAACATTGCTGCTCTATAGAAACCAGATTAGCCAACACAGGCTCTATTTGAGAGGCTAATTACACCTTCACTTGCATGGAATGTGAGCTGAAGATGACCGTGAGCGTGGTGTAAGCTTCGCAGTGAGTAACCGCTGACACAGTCAATTGAGTCGCCAGTAGCAACTTCAGAGCGCCTCATCTCCCGGTGGTTATCATCCGATGGAGGCACAGTCAACATCAAATGCACCTACGCACCAACTCTGAATGGCAGCATCTCAGATAAAGAGAATTTCTATGACTCCCTAGGTGACGTTCTGAGGAACATCCCAAATGCTGTGAGGCTATTCATCCTGGATGACTTCAACGCACGTGTTGGGGCAGACAGTGATTCATGGCCAACGTGCCTTGGTCACCATGGGGTGGGCAAGATCAATGATAACGGATGCCTTCTTGAGCTTTGTGCCATAAAGGAACTCTGCATCACCAACACATTCTTCCCAGGCAGACATCGCCACAAGGTATCAAGCATCACCCTAGTTCTGGTCATTTCCACCAATTAGACCTAATCATCACAAGGAGGTGCAATCTGCCCTGTGTTCTTCACACCCACACCGACCACAGTGCAGACTGCGACACCAATCACTCTCTTATCAGGTGCACCCCCGAATTTTCCACAGATCTAAACACGACAACCCGCCACACATCAACATCCCTTGCATAAGCAATAATGCCAAATACCAGCACTTCGCATTGTCGCTAGAAAGCTTGCTCCACACCAAAGCCTTAACGGGAAGCACTGATGCCGGCATTGATGAAGTTTGGAAGTCACTCAGCTCAATCATCTATGAAGCAGCAGAAGCATCGTTTGGTAAAAGCAGAACCTGCAACAAGGGCTGGTTTGAGACCTACTCAACTGAGATGATGCAATTGATGCAAAAAACAAAGCCTACATGATGCACAACATAAACCCAACAGTTAAGACACAGCATGGCCTGAAAGTAGCCAAGACAGCTGTGCAAAGGAGAGGGAGATACTGCGCAAACAAACACTGGATCAGTTTATGTCAAGAAATCTAAACTGCACGTGACAAAGGAAATCTGTGAGCTACGTACGAAGGGATCAAGAAGGCACTTGGCCCTGCCATCACCAAAGTTGCTCCCCTGAAGTTGGCAGATGGTGAAGTACTCACCAACAGAAGTAAACAGATGTCCCGCTGGGCTGAACACTACTGTGAGCTATACTCCTGTGATTTGAACATCTCCCAGTTTGTGCTTGACACTCTCCCACAACTTCCTGTCATGGATGAGTTAGATGAAAAACTCTCATCACTGGAGCTCGAGAAGGCCGTAGACCACCTAGCGACCAGAAGGGCACCGGGCAAGGACAGAACCTCAGGCAAACTGATTAAGCACGGAAAATCCCATCTATTGCCACACCTTTATATCCTGCCGCTCCTCTGCTGGAAAGTTGGCTCTGTTCCACAGGAGGTGCGTAATGCCAAAACCATCACACTATACAAAAACAAAAGGTGACAGAGGAGACTGCAACAACTACAGGTGCATCTCACTCCTTAGGGTCATGGTGTAGGCCTTTGCTAGGGTCATACTTAAAAGACTCCATTTACTTGCAGACTGAGTTTAGTGCAGTGCAGTTTCCGTGCTGGCAGATCTACTGTGGATATGATCTTCTCCGTACTCCAGTTACAAGAGAAGTGTAAGGAACAGTGTATACCCATTTACCTTACTTTCATAAATCTCACTCAGGCATTCGACACTGTCAGCAGAGCAGGGCTCTGGACAATTTTGAGAAAAATTGACTGTCCACTGAAGCTCCTCAGTCTCATCCACTCCTTCCATGACAACATGCTCTGCACTGTACAGTTTGATGGCTCCACTTCCAACAGTTTCCGAGTGAAGAATGGAGTGAAACAGGGTTGTGTCCTAGCCCCCACTCTGTTTGGCATCATCTTCTCCCTGCTCCTGACCTTTGCCTTCCCTGCAGATATGGAAGGAGTCTACTTGCACACTAGGCAAGCTCTACAATCTATCAAGGCTGAAAGTGAAGACAAAAACACATCATGTCCTGATCAGAGAACTCCTCTACGCTGATGATGCTGCACTAGTCACTCACACGGAAACTCAGCTGCAAAGACTCAGACTGGTTCTCCCACCCTGTAACTTGTTCTCCTTGACTATAAACATCAAGAAAATCATGGTCATGGGACAAGGTGTTGCATCTCAGTACCGATCACACTAAATAACACCCCACTGGAAGTGGTTAGCAAATTCTGCTACCTCGGGCTCACGGTGACAGACAATCTGTCTCTTGATTCAGAACTCGATACACGCATAGGGAAAGCAGCTACCACCTTTGGCCGACTTGAGCATAACACCAAGCTGACCCTCGGGACCAAGCTGATGGTTTATCAGGCCTGTGTTCTCAGCACCTTGCTCAACGACAGTGAAATATGGGCAACTTTCAGCTACCAGGAAAAGCTGCTCAATAATTTCCATCTCTGCTGTCTGTGGTGTGTTATGGGTACAACCTGGCAGGGCAAAATCACAATTGCTGTCAAAGGCAGAGCTCCCAAGTGTGTTAGCGCTAATCAAACAGAGGTGGCTTCGATGGATCGGACATGTCCACAGGGTGGAAGATGGTTGTATACCTAAGGACATTCTGCATGGTGAGGTAGCTGGGACCAGACGACCAGTGGGGCACCCAAAGCTTCAGTTCAAGGATGCTTGTAAGTGTGACATGAACGCCCTAAATTGCACTTGGGAGTCACGAGCTGGTGAAAGAGGGAAATGGTGCCACATCCTGTGGACTGGTGTGTACTACTATGATGACCAGTTGCTACAGCAGCTTGGCAACAGTGCCAACATCAAAAACAACAACTCACAGCGTCACTTTGCAGTTTCACCTGTGGCACTTGTGGCAGAGCCTGCTTCTTCAGGATTGGCCTCCAGAGCCATCAGCAAAGGTGCAGCAAGAGAAGACACCCCACCTAAATGGATTGTTTGCCGAGTGTTCATCTTTCATAGATGGAAGGAGGCCAACCAACCAATGCATTGTGTCTACATGAAAGTTATGGCAGTAACAACACTCTTGTCACTTGTCACAGGTTGACAGAGAATAAAGATTTGCAAGAGTTAGCAAACTCACTCAGAACCAACATGAACACCACCATAGTAGGGAAAAGGAATAATTAGCTGTGGTGAATCCTCTTATGAGACAACAGAATGTGGCTGTGGTGGAACAGGAAAAGACCCAGAGCCCACATGTGGGAGTGCTGGGGCCGGACCCAGGAGGGCTTGATAGTGGCAATGTCAGACAGTCAAAAGTATTCTGAAATATAAACAGAAAGTGTCTGGCAGCATCTGTGGAGAGAGAAGCAGAGTTAACGTTTCAGTTCGATAACCCTTCAACAGAATGCCAAAGTATTCTGTTCTCCATCACTGATGTGACTCACCTTTATGCAAAACACAAAAATAAAAATCACCTTCCTTACACTCTAAAAATTGAAAAAGCCAGTAAGATTTTAATGATCCAAATTTCCACTGATTCTCGGATACATTTATAAATGTATAAGAAAAAGCAAACATGAATCACCTTGTGTTGCCTTACCTACTGCTGATTTTGTGTACTCATAACGCTCAGAAATGAAGTGGGGCAAGGTGAGCAGGAAGGCTCCAAGACAAAGGAGAAGACCTCCCATTCCAATCAGCCTCGGTCGGTGAACTCGACTTCCAAAATAACTGACAAAAATAATCAGAAGTGTGTTCCCAATCTGAAAGAAATTGGAACAGAAAGACATTAGTTGTACAAAACATACATCAAGAGTTAGGGATGAAAGGACATTGTTGAATAAATACTTTCTTCATTGTGATACATTAGCTGTCCTGCAACATGCCCCGGACATCAGAACTCAAAGAAAAACATGTGGTCGGCTGTTTATCTTGACACAAAGTGCACTGGAATGACATGTAAAATGACTTCCAAACATTTAATAGAAGTGCAGGCTCTTGTATCAGACTAACATGGATAATCAAACCTAATAGGCAGTATTTTAACAGCACGCCACCACACAGCCCCCGCAATATTACGAGAGGGGGCTGATTTAACAAGAGGGGGCAGAGCCAATGACGTAGAGGGAGCGGTGACCACGTCCACGGCAACGTCACCCAATGCCATTTTTAAAGGGTTTTAAGCCCTTAACAAAGATTTAAATTTGTAAAGGTATAGTAGATGTGATTTTTTTTTAAAATAAATAATTAGGAGATGGAGGCTCTTCCTCAGACCCCCAATAGTCCAATATTAACAAATCTCACTTTATTCCCAACCTTAACTTCCCCACCCCCCCCAACCTAACATTTGCCCGTCAAACCTTTCCCACCATCCCCACAGCCAATAAAAAGTGTTTCCCCCTTCCCCCACCCCTCCCGCCCTGAAAATTCTATTCCTCCACCCTACCCACCAGTGTCTCGCCTCAGAACTCGGCACGTGAGTTGTGATCAGCAGCCTTCAAATCAGCGTGGGACAGCCGCCGTCAGCGGGTAAGTTAATTTGCATCTGATTGATGTTAATTTACTTATTTAGATGAAGCCCCCACCCCCGCTTGTAGGTCCCCCCACCGCTGGTAATATGGGACAGGCCCTTTCGATGTCAAGGGTCAAGGCGGGCCTCCCCCACCACGACCCACGACGTCGAAGGGCCGGTAAAATTCAGCCCAATCTCTCTGAATCTACTTAAACCGCCTTTCATTGGACAGTAACATCCTCTGTTTCCATACTCTAACATTATTATTGATAATATAATGTTGCCTTTGCTAGTGTCATACTTAAAAGACTCCAGTTACAATAAAAGTGTAGAGAACGGAGTATATCCCTTTGCTCTACAAGATTTTGGGACAAATTGACTGTCGACTGAAGCTCCTCAGTCTCATCCACTCCTTCCATGACAACATGCTCTGCACTGTACAGTTTGATGGCTCCACTTCCAACAGTTTCAGAGTGAAGAATGGAGTGAAACAGGGTTGTGTCCTAGCCCCCACTCTGTTTGGCATCATCTTCTCCCTGTTCCTGACCTTTGCCTTCCCTGCAGATATGGAAGGAGTCTACTTGCACTCTAGGCAAGCTCTACAATCTATCAAGGCTGAAAGTGAAGACAAAAACGCATCATGTCCTGATCAGAAAACTCCTCCATGCTGATGATGCTGCACTAGAAGTTCACACTCAGCTACTAAGACTCACGGACTGTCTCTCCGGTGCCTGTAACTTGTTCTCCTTGACTATAAGCATCTAGAAAATCATGGTCATGGGACAAGTTGACCTCAGGACCAAGCTGATGGTTTATTCGGCCTGTGTTCTCAGGACCTTGCTGCATGGCTGTGAAACATGGGCGACTTACAGCTACCAGGAAAAGGTGCTCAATAATTTCCATCTCCGCTGTCTGCAGTGCATTATGGGTATATCCTAGCAGAACAATATTACAAATGTGACAGTCCGCTGAAAGGCAGAGCTCCCAAGTGTGTTGGCACAGACTGCTTCGGTGGATCGGACATGTCCGCAGGATGGAAGACAGTCGCATACCCAAGGAGCTTCTGTATGGTGAGGTAGCTGGGACCAGACGACAAGTGGGGCACCCAAAGCTCCGCTTCAAGGATGCTTGCAAACTTGACATGAAGGCCCTAAATGTTGACTATCGCACCTAGGAGATACTAGCAGGTGAAAAGGGAAATGGAGCCACATCCTATGAACTGGTGTGCACTACCACAATGACCAGTTGCTACAGATGGAAGGATGCCAGCAATGTTTGATCAACTGTGGGATGACCTACAAGGAAGTCCTAGTCCAAAGGAAGATGGTTGTGCTTTTTGGAGACCAATCATATCAGCCCCTCAGGGTAGTGTCCTAGGCCTAGACATCTTCAACTGCTTTATCAACGACCTTCCCTCCATCAGAATGTCAGAAGTGGGGATGTTCACTGATGATTGCACAATGTTCAGCACCATTTGTGACTCCTCAGATACTGAAGCAGCCAGTGTCCAGATGCAGCAAGACCTGTTCAACACGCAGGCTAAACATTCAGTAAGTCACCTCCTGACTCCCCAAAGGCCTGTCCACCATCTACAAGGAGTGTGATGGAATACTCTCCACTTGCGTGGATGGGTGCAGCTGCAACAACACTCAAGAAGCTCCACACCATTCACGACAAAGCAGCCCGCTTAATTGGCACCCTATCCACCACCTTCAAAATTCACTTCCGTCAGCTGAATCCCCTAACATCCTGGGGGGGTTACACTGACCAGAAACTGAACTGGACCAGGCACATAAATGCTGTGGCTACAAGAGCAGGTCAGGGCTGGGAATTCTGTAAGCAAGTAACTCATCTCCTGTCTCCCCAAAGCCTGTCCACCATCTAAAAGGCACAAGTCAGGAGTGTGCCATGCTAGGCCCCCACCTGCCATGAATGAGGCACATTAATTTTGTCATGAAGATTGATTTAAACTGGAGTGAAGAAAGGACTTGTTAAACAGATCAGCCGTAGCTGAAAAAGACATTTTCATATTAACAGACGGTGATTGGAAGGACAAAGGACCGTTCTCTGACACATTCAACCCACAATGGACTTTTGATCACCAGGTATTGTGTGTAAGAGGAGCATTCCAGAGACTGCTAAGGTGATACAATCCAAGACATGGTCAGATCAGTTAGTCAAATGACTAACCTGCTTGGCAACATGGGGTTTTCTGAATTGTACAAACAGTTTGAACTCAAAGACTTTTGCTCCTGGACTGAGAAGATCTCTCCTGTCTGCTCCCTTCTCTTTCTCACAAGCCTCTGAATCCACTAAAGACACAGGAACCCCAAGAGAGAAAACTCTCCTACAGCGAACAGGGTTGAAGAAGAATGCTGGGCCCCAACGAAAAGCAAGATCTACCTACAGTCAAGGACTCTACAGTAAGCTCGAAGAACCATAACAAAAACTCTTCAGATAGTGCCTCAAACATTTCCACTTTATTTTTCTTCTGCTCTTTTCTGTCTCTATCTGCATGTGTATCACGTGTGCATGCTAGTGTGGGTGCGTCGTGTATCCATAAGTGTGAACCGAATTTGAGTTTAAGTTTAATAAATTTCAACTTTTCTTCTTTAAACCTAAGAAAGCCTGTTTGTGCTGGTTTCTTTGCCTTATAATTGTAAAATAGTGAACAAAGATTCAACAAGGGGGAGCTAAAAACACAGTGTGTTTAAAATTAAACCCTGTTACAATAAGACCAAGCGAAGGCTGAGAAGGAACCCTAGACCTCTTTCTCACCTGGTTCTAACAAGTGTGATGAAATATTTGCCATTTGCCTGGATGGGTGCAGCTCAAACAACACTCAAGAAGCTCAACACCATCCAGGACAAAGCAACTCACTTGAATGGCACCCCATCTACAAACATTCATATCCTCCACCACTGACACAGTGGCAGCAGTGTGTACCAACTACAAGATGCACTGCAGCAACTCACCAAGGCCAAAATCCTAGAACTCCCTAACAGCACTGTGGGTGTACCTACACCCCAAGGATGGCAGTGGTTCAAGAAGGCAGATCACCACCACCTTCTCAAGGGCAATTAGAGATGGGCAATAAATATGCTGGCCTGGTCAATGACGCTCACATCCTGTGACTGAATAAAAAAATAATTCTTCTAAACTTGTTCTTATACACTAGGTGTCATGAACAAGCTGTCATCGAATAACGAGTGTAAATCAGTTCTCATAGACTAACTGTTGGCGACTTGCTGTTCTAGACTTGCTGTCTATTAGATTTGCTTTTTGATAAACCTTGATAGCCATTGACCCATATTGGTGGCTGTGATTAAACTTTATTCAGCATAAGTAAGACATGATACATTACAGTATCTGAGCAATTGCTGACAAGGTATAATTGAGAGTGATATTATCCTGTTTATTCTTTGGGTAAAAGTGCTGGGGAACTTGCTGAGTTCCCATAACCACCTTCTTGTGTTTCCCACAGGACCAGTTGCTGAGGGGAAGGAGAGTGGCCAAGCACAATTATCACCGCCCTCCTCGGCAGGGAGAGACTGAACAGAGCCAGCACCATCACATCATTCCTCCATACCTTCCCCCAGCACAGACACACTCACCCCAGAGTAGCTTAAAAAGGGGAGAAATGGGTGAAGCTCAGGAGAGGCAGTCAGCTGTGGGCAGTCCCCCTCAGAGGACAGAGAACAGACAGTGTGATGCTCTGCTGGGTGATGATACTGGGCCTTAAGTGTCACAAAAAAGGGTTTTCCTGGTGAACGGAGGCAGATAAGTTCCTATTTGTCAGTGTTCCCGGAGGCCTTGAGGAGCCATGGGCAGGCAGTGGAGGAGTCCATGCAGTCATGATTCAGGGATTCGATGACATGAGCTCCCCCATTGAAAGATTGGGCAACCTCTTGGAGAGCAAATGCAACAGCACTCTGAGTGGGTGCAGGAGTAGTGCACTGATATGCACAGAAAGACTGGAGAGTCTCTGCAGCATAAACCGCTCAGCGTTGTTGATAGCTCAGAGATGCTCAAAGTGGATGCCAGCTGCGTCCCAGTCCGTGACCTCATGTAGCATCCAAGAGTACCAGGAAAGGGCATAGACAGTCGAAGAGGTTGATGTGGAGTCACCTCTCTGGGGCCACCAGTGCCATCCCTCTGGCTCTGCTGCAAGGCCCCATGACAGAGACTGCACCTTTAATGACAGAGGTGCGGCAGCCTGTGGAGGACCCCCACGGGCACCTCCAAGACAAGGATGGAAGCAATGGGCATCTCAGTCAGATGCAGAGAGTAAGGAGCAGGCTGACTCCACCTCATCGTCTGTCAGAGGGGCCACCCTGTAGAAGTGCTAGGGAAAGAAAGGCACCACGCCATTGACTGCACTTAATGAGTCACCTGGGTGACGTTTTCTGAACTTCTGGTTTGCTTTTCTTGTAATAATTGCTTATGTTTGCTATTGGATTTGTGTGTTATTAATGTCAAAAGAGGGAAGGAGTTTGGCAGGGGGGGTGGGGGTAGGGAGGCAGCCTGTGTTTGCTGTGTTCCCATGCTCTGTGATGTCAGCGAATGTGGGAGGTCGAGGGCCCATTCTCGATGGTCATGGGTGGCAATGGGACTCCTCAGATATGGGCGATTGTGGGATGATTGCACTCTATGCTGAAAGATGAGTTTTGGGTCACCTGTCATTAGAGTTCAGGTGAAGCATTGCTGAATCAGCAGACCCCTTGTAACCAGACAACCCTGCCAATCACTGAGACCTGGGACAGCCTCGGCGGTCGTCCCGCCAAAGCCTGGGCACCTCTGCAGCACCCTCTTCCCCGATCTATCTGACAATGAGTGGCATTCCAGGCCCTCCTCTTCATCCATTACTCGACCTCTTTATAAAGCCATGTTGTGCAGGACTCAGCAGACGACCACAATATGAAACACTCTAGCGGGCTGGTACTGGAGGGCATCAGCTGACCAGTCAAGGCAACGGATGATCTTTTTCAAGATACCTCACTTTCCTCCTTTAAGATGTTCCTTAAAATTTCCTCTTTGGCCAAGCTTTAGGCCATCTCCCCTACTATTGCCTTGTGGCTGAGTGTCAAATGTTGTTTTATACTGCTCCTGTGAAGAGTGTTGGGGCATTTTATTGCATTAAGGGCACTATATAAATGCACATTGGTGTTATGTGTGACAGCTAGCCTATGACTTCTGCTGTATGAGAGCTAATCCGTAAGAACTAGTCTACAACAGCTGATCTATGTTACTCTTTATCAAACTTGGGAACGTCTCGTCAGAAGACTGAGATTCTATGTTCCAAGGTAATGAAGACGATTGCTGCCCAACATCTGACCTAAGCTGCTAGCGAAGAGATGCCAAAGAGCTGCAGTGTTTCCCAGGTGAAGATATGAAAAACCAAAGAACTCTGAGCCCTTCCTGGTGATCAACTATTAGGAACAGGAGACGGGAAGAGAGATCAGGCAGTGGTTCAACATTTGGACCAGTGACAGAGGCCGGGATTTCACGAGGAGGCAGTAACCCACCCACTGGCTGAAAAGTTGGGGGACAGCCTACCTTCACCAGGTCTGAAAGCCACGCCGCTATTTAGCATGACCCAGGCCCTTAACTGGCTTTAGTCGGGACTTCTGTCCCTCTGAGGCAGGAAATCATGCCTCCAAGAGCTGCTGGCCAGAGGGCCTGTAGCTTCTCAGTCCCAGCAGCGCCACTGGGAGCAGTGGCCACTGCTGGGACTGCACCCAGTGAGAATTGGAATGATAGATGTCGTCCTTCAGAGAGGTAAGCGGAGCTCAGGCCCTGTGTGGGGGAGAGAGAGGGGTGAGTCAGAGAGCAGGGCAGGCGGATTAGTTTTCGTGGGGGCAGCCAGTGCTGCTAATTGGGCCTTCCTGGCCCTCCTCTTCGGCCATCTCTAGACCTCTTCATAAAGCCATGTTGTGCAGGACTCGGCAGAGTTTTGGATAATCTCACATTTACAGAGAGTAGAATGTGGGAAGCTGGCCAAGAGTTTGTTGGAATAGTCAAGTTTAGAGGTAACAATGACAGACATAGAGTATCAACAGATGAATGCAGGCGAGGCAAAGTTATGGAGGTGGAAATCAGTCGTCTGGGTGATGGTGAAGAGATGTGGTCAGCAGTTTATCTCAGGGACATATATGACACCAAGATTGCAAACAGTGTGGCTCAGCCTCAAACAGTTGGCAGGGAGCAGGATAGAGTTGGTAGCTCGGGAACAAAGCTTGTGGTGGAGAGTGAAAACCATGGAACATAGGAACAGTAGTAGGTCATTTAGACTTTTTGATCATGTTCTGTACATGACATTTTAATGATTTATGGAACTGGACTCCAAATCTCTTCAAAAAAAAATTCAAAATGTTCAACAAAAACACATTCCATTGAAAAACAAACACAGCCAGAAAGACCCATGCGTGGCTCACTCAGTAAGTTAAGGATAGTATTAGATTATAAGAAGCTTGCAATGATGCAAAAACAGAGTAGCAAGTCTGAGGATTGGGAGTGTTTTAGAAACCAGCAAAGGACCACCAAAAAGTTGATAAAGGAAAAAATAGAATGAGTATAAAGTAGCCAGTAATTTAAAAACAGATTGTAAGAGTTTTTATAAGTATATAAAAAGGAAGAGAGTAGCTAAAGAAAACATTGGTCCCTTAGATGCAGAGAGAGGAGCAGTTATCAGGGGGAATGAGGAATGGCAGAGGCATTGAACAAATATTTTCTGTCTGTCTTCACAGTAGAAGACACAAGTTTCATACCAGAAATAGGCAGTAACCTAGCAGCTAAAAGGAGTGAGGAAATTAATAGAGAAAAAGTATGGGAGAAACTTCAGGGACTAAAGTCTGACAAATCTCCAGGACCTGATGGCCTACACCCTAGGGTTCTAAAAGAGATAGCGACAGAAATAGTGGAGGCGCTGGCTATGATTTTCCAAAATTCCTTAGATTCAGGAACGGTCCCATCAGATTGGAAGTTGGCAAATGTTACACCGCTTTTCAAGAAAGGAGGTAGAGAGAAAACAGGGAACTACAGGCCAGTTAGCCTAACATCAGTCGTTTGGAAAATGCTGGAATATATTATTAAGGAAGTCTTAACAATGCACTTAGAAAAGCACAGTATAATTAGAACAAGTCAACATGGTTTTACTAAAGTGAAATCCTGTTTGACAAATTTAGTAGAATTTTTTAAGGATGTAACTAGTAGGGTAGATAAAGGGGAACCAGTCAATGTTCCAAAAGACATTGATAATAGTTAATAATATTCAATATTTGATTGAAACATATATGATTTTGAGGGATCTTGACAGGGTGAATGTGGAAAGGATGTTTCCTCTTGTGGGAGAATCTACAACTAGGGGTCACTGTTTAAAAAAAGGATGTCTTTGGAATTCTCTTCCTCAAAGCATGGTGGAAGCAGAGTCTTTGAATATTCTTAAGGCAGAGGTCGACAGATTCTTGATAAGCAAAGGGGTGAAAGGTTATCGGGGGTTAGCGGGAATTTGGAGTTGAGGTTACAATCAGATCAGCCATGATCTTATTGAATGGCGGAGCAGGCTCGAGGGGCCGAGTGGCCTACTCCTACTCCTTGTTCATATGTTTGATAAAGTGCCACACAAAAGATTAATAGGCAAGATAAGGGCTCATGGAGTTGGGGGTGATATATTCGCATAGATAGAGGATTGGTGAATGGACAGGAAGCCAAGTGGGCATAAACAGGACATTTTCAAGTTGGCAGACAGTGAGTAATGGAGTGCCACAAGGATCAGTGCTGGGGCCTCAGCTATTTACAATCTATATTCACACAATCACAGAGTCGTTACAGTGCAGGAGGCCATTCTGGCCCATCATGTCCACACTGGCTCTCCGAAAGAGCAACTCCCTCAGTTCCATTCCCCTGCCTTCTCCCCATAACCCTGCACATTCTTCCTTTTCATATACCTGTCTAATTCCCTTTTGAATGCTCCAATTGAACTTGCCTCCACCACACCCTTAGGCAGAACATTCCAGACCTTAACCACTCACTACGTAAAAAACCTCATGTCACCTGTGCTTCTCTTGCCAAATACTTTAAATCTGTGCCATCTCGTTCGCGATCCTTTCACAAATGGGAACAGTTTCTCTCTATCTACTCTGTCCAGACCCCTCATGATTTTGAATATCTCTATAAAATCACCTCTCAGCCTTCTCTTCTCCAAGGGAAACAGTCCTAACTTCTCCAATCTATCTTCATAACTGAAATTCCTCATCCCTGTGAACCATTCTTCTGAATCTCTTCTGTACTCTCTCCAATACCTTCATGTCTTTCCTCAAGTGCAGCACCCAGAATTGGATGCAATACTCCAGCTTAGGACAAACTATTGTCTTATCCAAGTTCAACATAACATCCTTGCTCTTGTACTCTATGCCCCTATTAATAAAGCCCAGGATACTGTATGCTTTATTAACCACTCTCTCAACCTGTCCTGCCACCGTCAATAAATTATGCACAGGCACACCTAGGTCCCTCTGCTCCTGCATCCCCCTTTAGAATTGTACCCTTTATTCTATGTAGTCTCTCCATGTTCTTCCTACCAAAATGAATCACTTCACATTTCATATTAATGACTCAGATGAAGAGGCACAGAGTAATGTATCCAAGTTTACTGATGATACAAAGGTAGGTGGAAATGCAAGCTGCAAGGAGGATGTAGAGAGACTGCAAAGAGATACAGACAGGTCAAGTGAGTCAGAAACAAGATGGCAGATGGAATATAATGCAGGGAAGTGTGAAGTTATTCACTTTGGTCATAAGATTAGAAAAGCCAAATTTTTTTTAAAAGGTGTGAAACTTGTAAGTGTCAATGTTCAAAGAGATGTGAGTGTGCTTGCACAAGGAACGCAGAAAGTTAACATGCAGGTGCAGCAAGCAATTAGGAAGGAAAATGGCATGTTGGCCTTTATTGCAAGGGGATTGGAGTACAGGAATAAAGAAATCTTACTACAATTGTACAGGGCTTTGGTGAGACCACATCTGGAATACTGTGTGCAGTTTTGGTCTCCACATTTAAAGAAAGGATATACTTGCATTGGAGACGGAACATGCGAAGGTTCATTGGATTGGTCCCTGGGGTGAGAGGGTTGTCCTATGATGAGAAGCTGAGTAAATTGGGCCTGTATTCTATGGAGTTTAGAAGAATGAGAGGTGACCTCATTGAAACATACAAGATTCTGAAGGGGCTGGATAGGGTAGACGCTGAGAGATTGTTTCTGCTGGTCGAGGAATCTAAAACGCGGGAGCACTGTCTCAGGATAAGGGGCTGATCATTTAGGACTGAGATGAGGAGAAATTACTCAAAGGGTTATGAATCTTTGGAATTCTCTGTCCCAGAGGGTAGTGGGTGCTCCATCGTTGAATACATTTAAGGCTGGGATAGATAGATTTTTGATCTCTCAGGGAATCAAGGGATATGGGGAGTGGACGGGAAAGCAGAGTTGAGGCCTAAGATCAGTCATGATCATATTGAATGGTGGAGCAGGCTCGATGGGCCATTTGGACTCCTCTTGCTCCTCATTCATGTTCTTGGCACCTCCACTGTTTCTAGCTTTTCGCCATTTAGAAGGTAACCTGTCCTATGATTTTTAGATCCAAAGTGAATGACCTCACATTTGCCTACATTGAACTCCAATTGCCACAGTTTTGCCCATTCACTTAACCTATCGATATTTGTAATTTTACACTTCCATCTACACTGGTTACAATACCGCCTATCTTTGGGTCTTTGGCAAATTTGGACAAGTGGTCTTCTATCCCATCAAAGTCATTAATAAATCCAGTGAATATTTGAGGCCCCAATACAGATCCTTGCGGGACACCACTAGTCACATCCTGCTAATTAGAGTACCTGTCCATTATCCCTACTCTGTCTCATTCCACTCTGCCAATTTCCTAACCAGGTCAATAATTTCTCTTTGATTCCATCAGCTTCAACTTTAACCAATAGTCTCTTATAAGGGATCATGTCAAATGCCTCCTGGATGCCCATATAAATAACGTCTATAGACATTATGCTGTCAACTACTTTAGTCACCTCCACAAAAAATTCAGTCGGGCTTGTCAGGCATGACCTACCCGTAATACATCCATGCTGGCTCTCTCTGATCAACTGAAAATGTAAGGTTCAGTCACCCTATTCTCACTTATAGTAATTGCCCCAGAAATAGATGTTAGGCTAACCAGGCTATAATTCCTCAGTTTCGCGCTCTCACCTTTGTAAACACCCATCCTGGCTTCGAACTTCCCAATGCTTAGGAGGAAAGTTCTGCTCATCCAGCACTCTGTCGAACAAGCAGTCTAACAACTCCGAGACAATGCAGCAAAGGGGTCAAGGGCGTTATAGCGTCAGTTATTGGGCGGCACAGTGGCGCAGTGGTTAGCACTGCAGCCTCATAGCTCCAAGGACCCGGGTTCGATTCTGGGTACTACCTGTGCGGAGTTTGCAAGTTCTCCCTGTGTCTGCGTGGGTTTCCGCCGGGTGCTCCGGTTTCCTCCCACAACCAAAGACTTGCAGGTTGATAGGTAAATTGGCCATTGTAAATTGCCCCTAGTGTAGGTAGGTGGTAGGAGAATGGTGGGGATGTGGTAGAGAATATGGGGTTAATGTAGGATTAGTATAAATGGGTGGTTGATGGTCGGCACAGACTCGGTGGGCCGAAGGGCCTGTTTCAGTGCTGTATCTCTAAATAAATAAAAAATTGCACAGAGGGAGGCCATTTGGCCCATTGCATCCATGCTGGCTCACTCTAGAGGATTCCAGTCAGGCCCATTCCCCCACTCTATCCCCGTAGCCCTGCAGGTTTATTTCCCTCAAATGCCCATCCAATTTCCTTTTGAAATCATTGATTGTCTCTGCTTCCACCATCCTCGTAGGCAGCAAGTAACAGATCATTAGCACTCGAGTGTAAAAAAGTTCTTCTCACATTCCCCTCTGCATCTCTTGCCCAAAACTTTAAATCTGTGTCCCTGAGTCCTTGTACCATCAGCTAATGGGAACAGCTTTTCTTTGCCTACCCTATCCAAACATACCATAATCTCCCCTCAATCTTCTTTACTCCAAGGAGAACAATCCCAACTTCTCCAACCTAACCTTGTAGTTAAAATCCCCCATTCCCTGGAATCATTCTTGTTAATCTCCTCTGCACCCTCTCAAGGACCCTCACATCCTTCCGAAAGTGTGGTGACTAGAACTGGACACAATACTCCAGTTGTGGTCTAACCAGAGCTTCATGAAAGTTCAGCATTACTTCCCTGTTTATGTACTCAATACCTCTATTTATAAAGCCCAAGATCCCATATACTTTGCTAACTACTCTCTCAATATGTCCTGCCACCTTCAAAGATCTATGCACATGAAACCCTCCTGTGCCATCCCTTGCCCATTGGTGCCACAGCCTGAACTGCACTCCTTCAAGGTGTCATCACTCCCAGCAGTCTCCAATGCTGAGAATAGCACACACCCCGAAGACTCCTGCACTTCCTGCCTGTTCCTGCTTTTCCGGATGGCCATTCACCTACTATCCTGAACTCTCATTGCCTGTGAAGTATGATCCAGGAAACCCTAATGCTCCACAGTGACTCCAGAGGCCCCTCACATTCTGAAATCCTGAACTCAAGCTGAAACAGCTGGAGACACTTCCGACACACGTGGTCACCCAGGACACATGAAATGTCCTTTAGTTCCCACATCACGCAGGAATTGCAAACAACAGGTCTCAGCTGCTCATCCATGATCGAAGAAAATATCTCTAAAATTAATAGATTATACAATAGGGAATAATCAAAATGTGTCCAGATTTGATCTGTGCTAATATTCTTACTAATTCACATATTGTTATACTGAACCCAATCAAAATGTTTAATTTCCCAGCTCCTAGCTTGAACTAATGCCCTAGTTTATAGAGAGAAGGAAAGAAATACTCACCAATCAAACACTTACCTGCTTTCCGGTGATGTCACACTTAGTTTTTTCTCTTCTCCAACTCAGTCCATCTGCTCCCAGCCACCACTCTATTTATCCCTGCCAGTCTCACTCAGCTCTTGCTTCTGGTCTGAGATGGTGGTGAGGTAGAACTTGCTGTCAGTGTATATGTTGAAACTGCAGGTGTGTTTTCGAATGATGTTGCTGAGGGGCGGCATATAGATGAGAAATAGGAGGATGCCAGGGATAGATCCTTGGAGTTATCGGAGATAATGATATGGAAATGGGAAGAGAAGCCATTGTAAATGATTCTCTGGCTATGATTAATAGATAAGAATGGAACCAGGTGAGAGCAGTCCCAGCTAGCTGAACAATGGGTTTTAGAATTAAGTAGGATTAAATGATTTTCACCTACAAATCCCTGTTGCTGTAAATTAAACAATCTTTCAATCATTCTTTAAACATTTTTATACAAGTTGAAACATCAGGTGGCTCTCAGAGGGGAAAGTAGTCACTGTAGTAAGTTCTGAAAAAAACTCAAAGAATAAATCTTTAAGGGTTTTTTTTGTATTTACTGGACCCTGGTAATAAGGTCCTAATACAGATTCAAAAGCTTGTGTTAAATAAATGTTCCCACACGCTGTGCCACTCACCATTTGGAATAGTTTCCACACATACAATGTGCTCTGACCCAAAAATATTTCACTATGACTATAGTTAAATCGGTGGAATGAACAGATCAAACAAGGAACCTCCCATCTCACACATGAGTAGAGACTTTATAGAAAACGGAATTACATAAAATTACATACAGCCCGGTACAATAAAATCATGATGAGTCAGGGGGAATGTCCCAAAGCTTGGACCCCATTCCTGGTCTAATGGTTTAAACCCTGCTCCATCATTCCGCTTTGTACAGTGCAGGGGAGACAGCTCTGCTTCTCTTTTCTGATCAACATTCGTTGTTTCTGACTAGAGAATACTCAAGAGAGAATGTTAGGAAAATTTGGAATTGGGATCAGTGTGAAGACCCAATGGTCCAACAATTCAACAACACTGTCTCTGTCTGGGCTCACATGCCTAGAATGGCAACTTAAAGTACATGTTGTTCAGCACCTGTGCCAGCTTCAAAAGGGTGGCAAAAACTTGGTAAGAGAGAGAGTGAGAAAGAGAAAGAAATATCAAAATAACACTTGAGTGGATCACTTTGAATACAGATCTGGTGATGTGAAAGAGAGAACATGTCTATCCAGAGTTAAACTCCTACAGAATCGTGTCTGTTCTGAGTTAAACTCGACAGCACAAAATCTGTGCTGTGTTTAACTCCCATAGGACTGTGTCTGTCCTGAATTAAACTGTGGCTCATTTCTGCTACTGTACCTCGTGCAAGCTGGATATGAACCCAGATGAGAAGCTGGAGAACCCATATCGTTTCTCAATGGTAGTGATGCTGCTTTTGAAGTAGGCACTGTGCAGGAGTTGGGCGAACTGCAGCATGCCATGGCACAGGACGAACAGCTGCAAAGGAAGGAGGAAAATAGGTCAGGTGATCCTGTCACAATCCAGAGTATTAGGTGCAGTTCAGGGATTTCCCAACTTTCAAAACATGTATAAATCGAGGAATACATGTGGTTAAAAATTCATCCAGGTTCGATGAATGTGCCTGAAGTGGTTCTGGTAAAAGAAGGTTAGTTAATGGGACAGTCACCAAGTGACAAACTGGGCTGGTGTCAAACCCCTCAAACACCTTCTGTAAATCAGGAACTTTCACCTGGTAATATTCTTCCTTATTCTGCACACAGCAAAGCATAGCCAGCAAGAAGGAGGTTCCAAATATTGAGCTTCAGAGCTGAGGCCTTACAATATGTGCACCTTGAAGCACTAGTTCACATGCATGTGTTATGGCCAGGTGGTGAAGGGTGTGGGTGGTTCTGACTGTTCAATTCCCTACCTGACCACAGCATGTGTTTTTTGTATTAGGGTTTAACCCCTTTGTGTTTTATTTTTCAAATAAACAGGCAGTGACAGGTTTTCATGTAGGTTTAAAACAGAAGATTAATGATTTATTGATCAATATGCCTTATTAACACATGGGCTGCCTTTTAAAAGTTAAAAATTTGTTACATCGCGCCTCTGCTGGGAGACGGGCATTTTCTTCCTTGTAGTGACTGACAATGACCCAGGATGTGGCTACTTCACATCTTTGTTTCAGAAGAACCCATTCAATTCAAAAGTGTCTCTTGATGGGTTCAATTGACACCTCTCAATCTAGTTAGGCATCCTTTGTTCTAAACAGTATGACCATTTTCGAATACACATTTTAGCAACATTGTTCACTTTAAAAAAAAGAAAAAAGATCAAAAAAATGGAAAGTCAGCTTTTAAAACGCTTCAGTTTTAGTCTGTAATTTTTCATGGTCGTACTTCTTGTACTCCTAAAAAAGGGGAAAAATGAAATTCCTCAGATTTCTTTTTTTTTTAAATGTTGTTCAGTTTTTGGATTAAGAAAGAAAGAAAAAGGTAAGAAGGTTTAGGGGTCACACCGTTGCATACATGGCACCCATACCTCAATCTCAACTGCTACTGCTGCCATTGTTTACAACAGTCATTTCTTGCACAAGTTTGAAGGTTTTCCACCCCTATCAACATTCCTTTGGATGAGGTACCATTACAAATTGTATTTCTCTTGGTTATGTGTTGTCAAATGGAGTTGTAGTTTTTCTATAATCAGTTTGCAGTACTTTAGGAACATTAATCTCAATAAGCATGTGGTTGTTGGTGAAGCTTGTGGTATGCAAATTTCCATTACTGCATTGCTCTGGGTTGCCTGCAAGTTTCCTTGTCTGTTAAAGCTTCAACTCCTTAGCTATTGCTTCCATAATACATGGCTTTGACAATTCAGGTTCCGGCACATTGATATTTCTTATTTCTAGGGTGATAGTGGATGATAAATGTTTTTTTAGCCCCTGCGAGGAGGCAACTGGGATTTCCTCCTGCCCCTAGTTCTTGCTGAGTTATGAATCTAAATTGTTGGGTTTGATTAGCTTTGGATTTGGAACCTGATCCCTTGATTCTTCATGTGTGGATCAACACTGACCTCACTTTTAGTTTTCTTGTGATTTACTTTAAGGTATTTGCCCTTCCCTTTTCCTTTTACTTCTGGGATGTTTTTTCCCTAACCTGCCCCATGTCCTCTGGAACTTCCGTGCACTTCCCTGTGGCACTTCAACCAGGTGAGGCATCTCCCACACTTTCAGCTTGCCAGTTTGGGAACTTTCCTTATCCCTATTTAAATCTTTAGAAAAAGGTTTCAGCTAACTATACCTCTGGTGCTTTTCATTCAACCTTTGTGCTTTTATCTCATCTCCTTTACATTTTACTGGCTCTATCTTGGCCTTTTTAAGTCTACCCCCTGCATGGGTAAGCTCAGAATGACCCCAATCATCACTACACTGGTGACCAACTTACTCTGTGGGTAATCTTTAACGAAGGGAACCTTTAAGCATTTGCCAGTAAGCCCATTTTCCCATGCCGTGGTACTTGTTAGGCTTTTGGCTGGCATTGCTAACCTTTCTTGCTGCTCCCTTTTTCTCTTCTGCTCTACAATTATAGTCCCTCTATTTTCAACTGTCATTCTCTTTCCTCTTTTTCCTTCTGAAACTGTCTTTCTGCTCTTTCCTTTTGAAGCAGAAACTCCCCATTTTCATTTTCCTTTCGAAACTGCATCTCTTCCTTTTTCAACTGCAACTGTATTCAAGTTAGAATTATTTTTTCAGATTCTGATTCTATGCTTTCCTCTGGTTCAGGGGTAAGTTTAAAATAGTCAGCTAGACTCAGGTTTCTTTGCCACCTCTGTAGCTAAGCTTTGTAAATCTTCAATACTTCATTTATTTAACTAATGGGATATCTCTCCCTGTTCTACAAACTCCTTAGCATGTGGACATCTCTTTAGTTTCTAGCACCGTAGAGAACAAACAGAAGAATACAAGAAAACTGTTTTGCTTACGTTTCCACAATTTTAACAGGTCCATTTTGCTCCCATTTTCCACATCGCTCATGTATCTGGCAGTTCAGATCCTGGCTTTGAGCTCCCAAGTGTTTTTTTTGCTCTTGTTATGAAGGTTTAACTCCTTTGTGTTTTATCTTTCAAACAGACTGTACGGAGCAATACGCCTTAACCACACACACACAACACACACACAACACACCATTAAATTCTATTACACTCCGTTACACAGTAACTCACCAAGGCTCTCTCGACAGCACCTTCCAACCCCGTGACCACCGAGGTGCATGGGAACACCACCTGCAAGTTTCCCTGCAAGTCACACACAAAGAACAAAGAACAGTACAGCGCAGGAACAGGCCATTCGGCCATCCAAGCCTGCGCCGATCTTCATGCCTGCCTAAACTAAAACCTTCTGCACTTCCGGGGCCCATATCCCTCTATTCCCTTCCTATTCATACATTTGTCAAGATGTCTCTTAAACGTCGCTATCGTATCTGCTTCTACCACCTCCCCTGGCAGCATGTTCCAGGCACTCACCACCCTCTGTGTAAAAAACTTGCCTCGCACATCCCCTCTAAACTTTGCCCCTCGCACCTTAAACCCATGTCCCCTAGTAACTGACTCTTCCACCCTGGGAAAAAGCTTCTGACTATCCATTCTGTCCATGCCACTCATAACTTTGTAAACCTCTATCATGTCGCCCCTCCACCTCCGTCGTTCCAGTGAAAACCATTCCTTCACTGTCACTGGGTCAAAATCCTGGAACTCCCTTCCTAACATCACTGTGGGTGTACCTACCTCACATGGACTGGAGCAGTTCAAGAAGGCAACTCACCTTCTCAAGGGCAATTAGGAATGGGCAATAAATGCTGGCCTAGCCAGTGACACCCACATCCCATAAATGAATAAAAGCAAAGGCAAGGGAACCAAAATTAGGGCTCCTTGGATGATGAAGGAGATAGATAACATGATGAGATTTTAAAAAAGGAGGGTGTATGATGCATGTCAGGTGATTTCTTCAAGTGAGAACCAGGCCAAATACAATAAGTTGAGAGGGGAAGTGAAGAAAAAATAAGACTGGAAAAGAGAGAATATGAGAATCGAATGGCAGGCATTATCACAGGAAGTGGCTGAAGTGAATAGTATCGATGCATTTTAAGGGAAGATAGACAAGCATGTTAGGGAGAAGGGAAGAGAGGGTTACAATAGATTTAGCTGAGAAAAGATGGGAAGGAGTTCGAGTGGAGCATAAATGCTGGCATGAAGTGACTGGGCTGAATGGCTTGTTTCTGTTCCGTATAGCCTATATATGTAATGTTTGTTTGTAATGCAGTGTCTTATGAAAACCCAACTTGCTAAATGGGAAATATTAATTTCATCAATTAAAACTTTGCCTGAGACGTTTACTGAAAATTGTTCCAAATAACTTTTTTAAAAAGAAAAGCTGGCAGCTAAGATGGCCAGGACAATTTGCATCTGAATCATCAGCAGAGCAGACTGGAAACAAACATGATTGACTCAACCTAGCCAGGACAATGGGGTGCTCTCTGATTCAATTACCCGAGATAGCCTTCTCAATGTGCTGGTCAAGAGCCATCAACACCCATTGACTTTGAAAGAGTCAACCCCTTCCAAGTTTATCTTTTATTTATTTATTTTTAATTATATTTTTAAATAAAATGATAAAAAATAAATAAATAAAAATAAAGTGTGACTGGACAGCTGAAGGTGTGGTACCTTGAATCTCAGAATTTTCCAGAAGGGCTTATTAACCCAACAAAGAGGTTTGGGAATGTCATGTGATGACTGTGCAGCTTTGGAAAGGCTCAGCTTTGTCATTCAGAAAGTGAACAGTAACTGTAAGTCATCAAGGGAGTAGTAATCTGTCTCTCCAGCAAAGATGCAGAGAAGCCTTAGCTGAAGCTGGTAAAGCCAAGTCCACAAACAACAACTAGGATAGAACCACAGAAAAATTATGGCACAGAATGAGGCCATTCAGCCCGTTGTGTCCATGCCAGCCAAAAGAAACTGGCCACCCAATCTAATCCCACCTTCCAGCACCTGGTCCATAGCCTTGCTGATTACAGCACTTCAGACGCATGTCCAGATACCTTTTAAAAGAACTGAGGGTTTCTGCCTCCACCACCAAGGGTCAAAACCCCCTCTTCAGCCTTCTGAAGCAAGCCCGAATCGTACACAGAGCCCAGCGAGGACTTCAGGACGATAATTTCAACGAAAGACTCTGGGACTAATGAACTGTATTTAAATTCTATTTATTTCAGACTCTACTCCAACCACTCAACTCTCTTTTCCCTCTGTAATCTATTTGTGTATGTGTGTGTGTGTGTCTCTGGTGTGAATGTGAGCATGGATGCAAAGCAAATTTTTGTCATATTAGCCAGGTTAGAGTGTTAAGGATAATAAACTTACATCTTTATCATTTAAACTCAAGAAAACCTGTCTGATTGGTTCTTTGGCAATTATATTAGAACAGGAGCAAGCGCTCAATGAAGTGGTAAATTCCATCATGGATTTAAAAAAAGGATAAACCCTGTTGTGGTCAAACCAGAGAAGAGAAGAAAGGGGAGCCCGAGACCCCTTCCTCAGCTGGTCATTACAAGTGTGAAAGAATATACTGGAGTATAATAGAGTCTAATGTGGTGTGATGGAATATCATGCAGCATAGTAGAATCAATTGCAGTATAATGTAATCCAATGGATTATTATGGAATCTATTGCAGTAATCAAACTAAATAACACCCCTCTGGAAGTGGTTAGTAAATTCTGCTACCTTGAGTCGACGGTGTCAGACAATCTGTCTCTTGATGCAGAACGCGAAACACTCATAGGGAAAGCAGCTACCACCTTTGGCCGACTTGCGAAACACGCATGGAATAACACCAAGCTGACCCTTCGGATAAAGTTCATGGTTTACGGACCTCTGTTCGCAGCACCTTGCTCTACGGCTGTGACACATGGGTGACTTAGAGCTACCAGGAAAAGAAAGTAAATCATTTTAATCTTCGCTGCCTGCGGTACATTACGGCTATATCCTGTGTTATGTCCCAGGTGGGAGAAGTGCACTGTCTTTTCTAGTTCCACTTCTCCACAGGTCACAACTATTTAAATGTATACCTGGTGACCATTGCAGCCAATCCTACACTCTCGGCATGGAGAACTGCCTCCTCTCTCTGACTCTGCTGTACTGAGGGAGTGCTGCACTGTTGGAGCTGCCTCCTCTCTCTCTCTCTGTTGTACTGAGGGAGTGCTGCACTGTTGGAGCTGCCTCCTCTCTCTGACTCTACTGTACTGAGGGAGTGCTGCACTGTTGGAGCTGCCTCCTCTCTCTCTCTCTGTTGTACTGAGGGAGTGCTGCATTGTTAGAGCTGCCTCCTCTCTCTCACTCTGTTGTACTGAGGGAGTGCTGCACTGTTGGAGCTGCCTCCTCTCTCTCTCTCTCTCGGTTGTACTGAGCGAGTGCTGCATTGTTGCAACTGCCTCCTCTCTCTCTCTCTGTGCGTTGTTCTGAGGGAGTGCTGCACTGTTGGAGCTGCCTCCTCTCTCTCTCTCTCTGTTGTACTGAGGGAGTGCTGCATTGTTGCAACTGCCTCCTCTCTCTCTCTCTCTCTCTGCGTTGTTCTGAGGGAGTGCTGCACTGTTGGAGCGGCCTCCTCTCTCTCTCTCTTTGTTGTCCTGAGGGAGTGCTGCACTGTTGGAGCTGCCTCAGCTCCCTCTCTCTGTTGTACTGAGGCAGTGCTGCACTGTTGGTGATGCCTCCTCTTTCTCTCTCTCTCTGCTGTACTGAGGGAGTGCTGCACTGTTGGAGCTGACTCCTCTCTCTCTCTCTCTCTCTCTCTGTTGTACTGAGGGCGTGCTGCATTGTTGGAGCTGCCTCCTCTCTCTCTCTGTTGTACTGAGGGAGTGCTGCACTGTTGGAGCTGACTCCTCTCTCTCTCTCTCTCTGTTGCACTGAGGGAGTGCTGCACTGCAGGAGCTGCCTCTTCTCTCTCTGTTGCACTGAGGGAGTGCTGCACTGTTGGAGCTGACTCCTCTCTCTCTCTGTTGTACTGAGGGAGCGTTGCACTGTTGGAGCTGCCTCCTCTCCCTCTCTCTGTTGTACTGAGGGAGTGCTGCACTGTTGGAGCTGCCTCCTCTCCCTCTCTCTGTTGTACTGAGGGCGTGCTGCAATGTTGGAGCTGCCTCCTTTCTCTCTCTCTCTGTTGTACTGAGGGAGTGCTGCACTGTTGGAGCTGCCTCCTCTCTCTCTCTCTCTCTCTGTTGTTCTGAGGGAGTGCTGCACTGTTGGAGCTGCCTCCTCTCTCGCTCTCTCTCTCTGTTGTACTGAGGGCGTGCTGCAATGTTGGAGCTGCCTCCTCTCTCTCTCTGTTGTACTGAGGGAGTGCTGCACTGTTGGAGCAGCCTCCTCTCTCTCTGTTGTACTGAGGGAGTGCTGCACTGTTGGAGCTGCCTCCACTCTCTCTGTTGTACTGAAGGAGTGCTGCACTGTTGGAGCTCCCTCCTCTCTCTTTCTCTGTTGTACTGAGGGAGTGCTGCACTGTTGGAGCTCCCTCCTCTCTCTCTCTCAGTTGTTCTGAGGGAATGCTGCACTGTTGGAGCTGCCTCCTCTTTCTGTCTCCGTTGCACGGAGGGAGTGCTGCACTGTTGGAGCTGCCTCCTCTCACTCTCTCTCTGTTGTACTGAGGGAGGGCTGCACTGTTGGAGCTGCCTCCTCTCTCTCTATGTTGTACGGAGGCAGTGCTGCATTGCAGCAGCTGCCGTCTCTCTCTCTCTCTGTTGTACGGAGGCAGTGCTGCACTGTTGGAGCTGCCTCCTCTCTCTCTCTCTCTCTCTCTCTCTCTGTCTGTTGTACTGAGGGAGTGCTGCTCTGTTGGAGCTGCCTCCTCTCTCTCTCTCTGTTGTACGGAGGGAGTGCTGCACTGTTGGAGCTGCCTCCTCTCTCTCTCTCTCTCTCTCTCTGTCTGTTGTACTGAGCGAGTGCTGCTCTGTTGCAGCTGCCTCCTCTCTCTCTCTCTGTTGTACGGAGGGAGTGCTGCACTGTTGGAGCTCCCTCCTCTCTCTCTCTCTGTTGTTCTGAGGGAGTGCTGCACTGTTGGAGCTGCCACCTCTCTCTGTCTCCGTTGCACTGAGGGAGTGCTGCACTGTTGCAGCTGCCTCCTCTCTCTCACTCTCTGTTGTACTGAGGGAGTGATGCACTGTTGGAGCTGCCTCCTCTCTCTCTGTTGTACTGAGGGAGTGCTGCACTTTTAGAGCTGCCTCCTCTCTCTCTCTCTCTCTGTTGTACTGAGGGAGAGCTGCACTGTTGGAGCTGCCTCCTCTCTCTCTGTTGTACTGAGGGAGTGCTGCACTGTTGGATCTGCCTCCTCTCTCTCTCTCTCTGTTGCATGGAGGGAGTGCTGCACTGTTGGAGCTGCCTCCTCTCTAACTCTCTGTTGCACGGAGGGAGTGCTGCATTGTTGCAGCTGCCTTCTCTCTCTCTCAATCTGTTGTACTGAGGGAGTGCTGCACTTTTGGAGCTGCCTCCTCTCTCTCTCTCTCTGTTGTACTGAGGGAGGGCTGCACTGTTGGAGCTGCCTCCTCTCTCTCTATGTTGTACGGAGGCAGTGCTGCATTGCAGCAGCTGCCGTCTCTCTCTCTCTCTGTTGTACGGAGGCAGTGCTGCACTGTTGGAGCTGCCTCCTCTCTCTCTCTGTTGTACTGAGCGAGTGCTGCACTGTTGGAGCGGCCTCCTCTCTCTCTGTTGTACTGAGGGAGTGCTGCACAGTTGGATCTGCCTCCTCTCTCTCTCTGTTGCACGGAGGGAGTGCTGCATTGTTGGAGCTGCCTCCTTTCTCTCTCTCTCTCTGTTGCACTGAGGGAGTGCTGCACTGTTGGAGCTGCCTCCTCTTTCTCTCTCTGTTGCACGGAGGGAGTGCTGCACTGTTGGAGCTGCCTCCTTTCTCTCTCTCTCTGTTGCACTGAGGGAGTGCTGCACTGTTGGAGCTACCTCCTCTCTCTCTGTTGTTCTGAGGGAGTGAATCACTGTTGGAGCTGCCTCCTCTCTCTCTCTCTGTTATACTGAGGGAGTGCTGCTCTGTTGCAGCTGCCTCCTCTCTCTCTCTCTGTTGTACAGAGGGAGTGCTGCACTGTTGGAGCTCCCTCCTCTCTCTCTCTCTGTTGTTCTGAGGGAGTGCTGCACTGTTGGAGCTGCCACCTCTCTCTGTCTCTGTTGCACTGAGGGAGTGATGAACTGTTGGAGCTCCCTCCTCTCTCTCTGTTGTACTGAGGGAGTGCTGCACTTTTAGAGCTGCCTCCTCTCTCTCTCTCTCTCTGTTGTACTGAGGGAGAGCTGCACTGTTGGAGCTGCCTCCTCTCTCTCTGTTGTACTGAGGGAGTGCTGCATTGTTGCAGCTGCCTTCTCTCTCTCTCTGTCTGTTGTACTGAGGGAGTGCTGCTCTGTTGGAGCTGCCTCCTCTCTCTCTCTCTGTTGTACGGAGGGAGTGCTGCACTGTTGGAGCTGCCTCCTCTCTCTCTCTCTCTCTCTCTCTCTGTCTGTTGTACTGAGGGAGTGCTGCTCTGTTGCAGCTGCCTCCTCTCTCTCTCTCTGTTGTACGGAGGGAGTGCTGCACTGTTGGAGCTCCCTCCTCTCTCTCTCTCTGTTGTTCTGAGGGAGTGCTGCACTGTTGGAGCTGCCACCTCTCTCTGTCTCCGTTGCACTGAGGGAGTGCTGCACTGTTGCAGCTGCCTCCTCTCTCTCACTCTCTGTTGTACTGAGGGAGTGATGCACTGTTGGAGCTGCCTCCTCTCTCTCTGTTGTACTGAGGGAGTGCTGCACTTTTAGAGCTGCCTCCTCTCTCTCTCTCTCTCTGTTGTACTGAGGGAGAGCTGCACTGTTGGAGCTGCCTCCTCTCTCTCTGTTGTACTGAGGGTGTGCTGCACTGTTGGATCTGCCTCCTCTCTCTCTCTCTCTGTTGCACGGAGGGAGTGCTGCATTGTTGCAGCTGCCTTCTCTCTCTCTCACTCTGTTGTACTGAGGGAGTGCTGCACTTTTGGAGCTGCCTCCTCTCTCTCTCTCTCTGTTGTAATGAGGGAGGGCTGCACTGTTGGAGCTGCCTCCTCTCTCTCTATGTTGTACGGAGGCAGTGCTGCATTGCAGCAGCTGCCGTCTCTCTCTCT
This sequence comes from Heterodontus francisci, assembly GCF_036365525.1. Taxonomy (NCBI): domain Eukaryota; kingdom Metazoa; phylum Chordata; class Chondrichthyes; order Heterodontiformes; family Heterodontidae; genus Heterodontus; species Heterodontus francisci. Next base: position 12,865,372 of record NC_090381.1, on the reverse strand, counting down.
CTCTGTTGTACGGAGGCAGTGCTGCACTGTTGGAGCTGCCTCCTCTCTCTCTCTGTTGTACTGAGGGAGTGCTGCACTGTTGGAGCGGCCTCCTCTCTCTCTGTTGTACTGAGGGAGTGCTGCACAGTTGGATCTGCCACCTCTCTCTCTCTCTGTTGCACGGAGGGAGTGCTGCATTGTTCGAGCTGCCTCCTTTCTCTCTCTCTCTCTGTTGCACTGAGGGAGTGCTGCACTGTTGGAGCTGCCTCCTCTCTCTCTCTCTGTTGCACGGAGGGAGTGCTGCACTGTTGGAGCTGCCTCCTTTCTCTCTCTCTCTGTTGCACTGAGGGAGTGCTGCACTGTTGGAGCTACCTCCTCTCTCTCTGTTGTTCTGAGGGAGTGAATCACTGTTGGAGCTGCCTCCTCTCTCTCTCTCTCTGTTATACTGAGGGAGTGCTGCTCTGTTGCAGCTGCCTCCTCTCTCTCTCTCTGTTGTACAGAGGGAGTGCTGCACTGTTGGAGCTCCCTCCCCTCTCTCTCTCTGTTGTTCTGAGGGAGTGCTGCACTGTTGGAGCTGCCACCTCTCTCTGTCTCCATTGTACTGAGGGAGTGCTGCACTGTTGCAGCTGCCTCCTCTATCTCACTCTCTGTTGTACTGAGGGAGTGATGCACTGTTGGAGCTGCCTCCTTTCTCTCTGTTGTACTGAGGGAGTGCTGCACTTTTAGAGCTGCCTCCTCTCTCTCTCTCTCTCTGTTGTACTGAGGGAGAGCTGCACTGTTGGAGCTGCCTCCTCTCTCTCTGTTGTACTGAGGGAGTGCTGCACTGTTGGATCTGCCTCCTTTCTCTCTCTCTCTCTGTTGCATGGAGGGAGTGCTGCACTGTTGGAGCTGCCTCCTCTCTAACTCTCTGTTGCACGGAGGGAGTGCTGCATTGTTGCAGCTGCCTTCTCTCTCTCTCACTCTGTTGTACTGAGGGAGTGCTGCACTTTTGGAGCTGCCTCCTCTCTCTCTCTCTCTGTTGTACTGAGGGAGGGCTGCACTGTTGGAGCTGCCTCCTCTCTCTCTATGTTGTACGGAGGCAGTGCTGCATTGCAGCAGCTGCCGTCTCTCTCTCTCACTGTTGTACGGAGGCAGTGCTGCACTGTTGGAGCTGCCTCCTCTCTCTCTCTCTCTCTCTCTCTCTGTCTGTTGTACTGAGGGAGTGCTGCTCTGTTGGAGCTGCCTCCTCTCTCTCTCTCTGTTGTACGGAGGGAGTGCTGCACTGTTGGAGCTGCCTCCTCTCTCTCTCTCTCTCTCTCTCTGTCTGTTGTACTGAGGGAGTGCTGCTCTGTTGCAGCTGCCTCCTCTCTCTCTCTCTGTTGTACGGAGGGAGTGCTGCACTGTTGGAGCTCCCTCCTCTCTCTCTCTCTGTTGTTCTGAGGGAGTGCTGCACTGTTGGAGCTGCCACCTCTCTCTGTCTCCGTTGCACTGTGGGAGTGCTGCACTGTTGCAGCTGCCTCCTCTCTCTCACTCTCTGTTGTACTGAGGGAGTGATGCACTGTTGGAGCTGCCTCCTCTCTCTCTGTTGTACTGAGGGAGTGCTGCACTTTTAGAGCTGCCTCCTCTCTCTCTCTCTCTCTGTTGTACTGAGGGAGAGCTGCACTGTTGGAGCTGCCTCCTCTCTCTCTGTTGTACTGAGGGAGTGCTGCACTGTTGGATCTGCCTCCTCTCTCTCTCTCTCTGTTGCATGGAGGGAGTGCTGCACTGTTGGAGCTGCCTCCTCTCTAACTCTCTGTTGCACGGAGGGAGTGCTGCATTGTTGCAGCTGCCTTCTCTCTCTCTCACTCTGTTGTACTGAGGGAGTGCTGCACTTTTGGAGCTGCCTCCTCTCTCTCTCTCTCTGTTGTACTGAGGGAGGGCTGCACTGTTGGAGCTGTCTCCTCTCTCCCTATGTTGTACGGAGGCAGTGCTGCATTGCAGCAGCTGCCGTCTCTCTCTCTCTCTGTTGTACGGAGGCAGTGCTGCACTGTTGGAGCTGCCTCCTCTCTCTCTCTGTTGTACTGAGGGAGTGCTGCACTGTTGAGGCGGCCTCCTCTCTCTCTGTTGTACTGAGGGAGTGCTGCACAGTTGGATCTGCCTCCTTTCTCTCTCTCTCTGTTGCACTGAGGGAGTGCTGCACTGTTGGAGCTGCCTCATCTCTCTCTCTCTGTTGCACTGAGGGAGTGCTGCACTGTTGGAGCTACCTCCTCTCTCTCTGTTGTTCTGAGGGAGTGAATCACTGTTGGAGCTGCCTCCTCTCTCTGTCTCCATTGTACGGAGGGAGTGCTGCACTGTTGGAACTGCCTCCTCTCTCTCTCTCTGTTGTACAGAGGGAGTGCTGCACTGTTGGAGCAGCCTCCACTCTCTCACTCACTGTTGTCCTGAGGGAGTGCTGCTCTGTTGGAGCTGCCTCCTCACTCTCTATCTCTGTTGTACTGAGGGAGTGCTGCACTGTTGGAGATGCCTCCTCTCTCTCTCTCTCTGTTGCACGGAGGGAGTGCTGCACTGTTGGAGCTGCCACCTCTCTCTCTCTCTCTCTCTCTCTCTCTGTTGTACTGAGGGAGTGCTGCACTGTTGGAGCTGCCTCCTCTCTCTCTCTCTCTCTGTCTGCTGTACTGAGGGAGTGCTGCACTGTTGGAGCTGCCTCCTCTCTCTCTGTTGTACTGAGGGTGTGCTGCACTGTTGGATCTGCCTCCTCTCTCTCTCTCTCTGTTGCACGGAGGGAGTGCTGCATTGTTGCAGCTGCCTTCTCTCTCTCTCACTCTGTTGTACTGAGGGAGTGCTGCACTTTTGGAGCTGCCTCCTCTCTCTCTCTCTCTGTTGTAATGAGGGAGGGCTGCACTGTTGGAGCTGCCTCCTCTCTCTCTATGTTGTACGGAGGCAGTGCTGCATTGCAGCAGCTGCCGTCTCTCTCTCTCTCTGTTGTACGGAGGCAGTGCTGCACTGTTGGAGCTGCCTCCTCTCTCTCTCTGTTGTACTGAGGGAGTGCTGCACTGTTGGAGCGGCCTCCTCTCTCTCTGTTGTACTGAGGGAGTGCTGCACAGTTGGATCTGCCACCTCTCTCTCTCTCTGTTGCACGGAGGGAGTGCTGCATTGTTCGAGCTGCCTCCTTTCTCTCTCTCTCTCTGTTGCACTGAGGGAGTGCTGCACTGTTGGAGCTGCCTCCTCTCTCTCTCTCTGTTGCACGGAGGGAGTGCTGCACTGTTGGAGCTGCCTCCTTTCTCTCTCTCTCTGTTGCACTGAGGGAGTGCTGCACTGTTGGAGCTACCTCCTCTCTCTCTGTTGTTCTGAGGGAGTGAATCACTGTTGGAGCTGCCTCCTCTCTCTCTCTCTCTGTTATACTGAGGGAGTGCTGCTCTGTTGCAGCTGCCTCCTCTCTCTCTCTCTGTTGTACAGAGGGAGTGCTGCACTGTTGGAGCTCCCTCCCCTCTCTCTCTCTGTTGTTCTGAGGGAGTGCTGCACTGTTGGAGCTGCCACCTCTCTCTGTCTCCATTGTACTGAGGGAGTGCTGCACTGTTGCAGCTGCCTCCTCTATCTCACTCTCTGTTGTACTGAGGGAGTGATGCACTGTTGGAGCTGCCTCCTTTCTCTCTGTTGTACTGAGGGAGTGCTGCACTTTTAGAGCTGCCTCCTCTCTCTCTCTCTCTCTGTTGTACTGAGGGAGAGCTGCACTGTTGGAGCTGCCTCCTCTCTCTCTGTTGTACTGAGGGAGTGCTGCACTGTTGGATCTGCCTCCTTTCTCTCTCTCTCTCTGTTGCATGGAGGGAGTGCTGCACTGTTGGAGCTGCCTCCTCTCTAACTCTCTGTTGCACGGAGGGAGTGCTGCATTGTTGCAGCTGCCTTCTCTCTCTCTCACTCTGTTGTACTGAGGGAGTGCTGCACTTTTGGAGCTGCCTCCTCTCTCTCTCTCTCTGTTGTACTGAGGGAGGGCTGCACTGTTGGAGCTGCCTCCTCTCTCTCTATGTTGTACGGAGGCAGTGCTGCATTGCAGCAGCTGCCGTCTCTCTCTCTCACTGTTGTACGGAGGCAGTGCTGCACTGTTGGAGCTGCCTCCTCTCTCTCTCTCTCTCTCTCTCTCTGTCTGTTGTACTGAGGGAGTGCTGCTCTGTTGGAGCTGCCTCCTCTCTCTCTCTCTGTTGTACGGAGGGAGTGCTGCACTGTTGGAGCTGCCTCCTCTCTCTCTCTCTCTCTCTCTCTGTCTGTTGTACTGAGGGAGTGCTGCTCTGTTGCAGCTGCCTCCTCTCTCTCTCTCTGTTGTACGGAGGGAGTGCTGCACTGTTGGAGCTCCCTCCTCTCTCTCTCTCTGTTGTTCTGAGGGAGTGCTGCACTGTTGGAGCTGCCACCTCTCTCTGTCTCCGTTGCACTGTGGGAGTGCTGCACTGTTGCAGCTGCCTCCTCTCTCTCACTCTCTGTTGTACTGAGGGAGTGATGCACTGTTGGAGCTGCCTCCTCTCTCTCTGTTGTACTGAGGGAGTGCTGCACTTTTAGAGCTGCCTCCTCTCTCTCTCTCTCTCTGTTGTACTGAGGGAGAGCTGCACTGTTGGAGCTGCCTCCTCTCTCTCTGTTGTACTGAGGGAGTGCTGCACTGTTGGATCTGCCTCCTCTCTCTCTCTCTCTGTTGCATGGAGGGAGTGCTGCACTGTTGGAGCTGCCTCCTCTCTAACTCTCTGTTGCACGGAGGGAGTGCTGCATTGTTGCAGCTGCCTTCTCTCTCTCTCACTCTGTTGTACTGAGGGAGTGCTGCACTTTTGGAGCTGCCTCCTCTCTCTCTCTCTCTGTTGTACTGAGGGAGGGCTGCACTGTTGGAGCTGTCTCCTCTCTCCCTATGTTGTACGGAGGCAGTGCTGCATTGCAGCAGCTGCCGTCTCTCTCTCTCTCTGTTGTACGGAGGCAGTGCTGCACTGTTGGAGCTGCCTCCTCTCTCTCTCTGTTGTACTGAGGGAGTGCTGCACTGTTGAGGCGGCCTCCTCTCTCTCTGTTGTACTGAGGGAGTGCTGCACAGTTGGATCTGCCTCCTTTCTCTCTCTCTCTGTTGCACTGAGGGAGTGCTGCACTGTTGGAGCTGCCTCATCTCTCTCTCTCTGTTGCACTGAGGGAGTGCTGCACTGTTGGAGCTACCTCCTCTCTCTCTGTTGTTCTGAGGGAGTGAATCACTGTTGGAGCTGCCTCCTCTCTCTGTCTCCATTGTACGGAGGGAGTGCTGCACTGTTGGAACTGCCTCCTCTCTCTCTCTCTGTTGTACAGAGGGAGTGCTGCACTGTTGGAGCAGCCTCCACTCTCTCACTCACTGTTGTCCTGAGGGAGTGCTGCTCTGTTGGAGCTGCCTCCTCACTCTCTATCTCTGTTGTACTGAGGGAGTGCTGCACTGTTGGAGATGCCTCCTCTCTCTCTCTCTCTGTTGCACGGAGGGAGTGCTGCACTGTTGGAGCTGCCACCTCTCTCTCTCTCTCTCTCTCTCTCTCTGTTGTACTGAGGGAGTGCTGCACTGTTGGAGCTGCCTCCTCTCTCTCTCTCTCTCTGTCTGCTGTACTGAGGGAGTGCTGCACTGTTGGAGCTGCCTCCTCTCTCTCTCTCCGTTGAATAGAGGGAGTGCTGCACTGTTGCAGCTACCTCCTCTCTCTCTCTCTGTTGTACGGAGGGAGTGCTGCACTGTTGGAGCTCCCTCCTCTCTCTCTCTCTGTTGTCCTGAGGGAGTGCTGCACTGTTGGAGCTCCCTCCTCTCTCTCTCTCAGTTGTTCTGAGGGAATGCTGCACTGTTGGAGCTGCCTCCTCTCTCTGTCTCCGTTGCACGGACCGAGTGCTGCACTGTTGGAGCTGCCTCCTCTCTCTCTCTCTGTTGTACTGAGGGAGTGCTGCACTGTTGGAGCTGCCTCCTCTCTCTCTCTCTCTGTTGTACTGAGGGAGTGCTGCACCGTTGGAGCTGCCTCCTCTCTCTCTCTCTATTGTACGGAGGGAGTGCTGCACTGTTGGAGCTGCCTCCTCTCTCTATCTCTGTGCTACTGAGGGAGTGCTGCATTGTTGGAGCTGCCTCCTCTCTCTCTCTCTCTCTCTCGGTTGTACTGAGCGAGTGCTGCATTGTTGCAACTGCCTCCTCTCCCTCTCTCTCTCTCTGCGATGTTCTGAGGGAGTGATGCACTGTTGGAGCTGCCTCCTCTCCCTCTCTCTCTGTTGTACTGAGGGAGTGCTGCATTGTTGCAACTGCCTCCTCTCTCTCTCTCTCTCTCTGCGTTGTTCTGAGGGAGTGCTGCACTGTTGGAGCGGCCTCCTCTCTCTCTCTCTTTGTTGTCCTGAGGGAGTGCTGCACTGTTGGAGCTGTCTCCTCTCTCTCTCTCTGTGCACTGAGGGAGTGCTGCACTGTTGGAGCTGCCTCCTCTCCCTCTCTCTGTTGTACTGAGTGCGTGCTGCAATGTTGGAGCTGCCTCCTCTCTCTCTCTGTTGTACTGAGGGAGTGCTGCACTGTTGGAGCAGCCTCCTCTCTCTCTGTTGTACTGAAGGAGTGCTGCACTGTTGGAGCTGACTCATCTCTCTGTCTCCGTTGTACGGAGGGAGTGCTGCACTGTTGGAGCTGCCTCCTCTCTCTTTCTCTGTTGCCCTGAGGGAGTGCTGCACTGTGGGAGCTGCCTCCTCTCTCTCTGTTGTACTGAGGGAGTGCTGCACTGTTGGAGCTCCCTCCTCTCTCTCTCTCAGTTGTTCTGAGGGAATGCTGCACTGTTGGAGCTGCCTCCTCTCTCTGTCTCCGTTGTACGGAGGGAGTGCTGCACTGTGGGAGCTCCCTCCTCTCTCTCTCTCTGTTGTCCTGAGGGAGTGCTGCACTGTTGGAGCTCCCTCCTCTCTCTCTCTCAGTTGTTCTGAGGGAATGCTGCACTGTTGGAGCTGCCTCCTCTCTCTGTCTCCGTTGCACGGAGGGAGTGCTGCACTGTTGGAGCTGCCTCCTCTCTCTCTGTTGTACGGAGGGAGTGCTGCACTGTTGGAGCTCCCTCCTCTCTCTCTCTCTGTTGTCCTGAGGGAGTGCTGCACTGTTGGAGCTCCCTCCTCTCTCTCTCTCAGTTGTTCTGAGGGAATGCTGCACTGTTGGAGCTGCCTCCTCTCTCTCTGTTGTTCTGAGGGAGTGAATCACTGTTGGAGCTGCCTCCTCTCTCTCTCTCTCTGTTATACTGAGGGAGTGCTGCTCTGTTGCAGCTGCCTCCTCTCTCTCTCTCTGTTGTACAGAGGGAGTGCTGCACTGTTGGAGCTCCCTCCCCTCTCTCTCTCTGTTGTTCTGAGGGAGTGCTGCACTGTTGGAGCTGCCACCTCTCTCTGTCTCCATTGCACTGAGGGAGTGCTGCACTGTTGCAGCTGCCTCCTCTATCTCACTCTCTGTTGTACTGAGGGAGTGATGCACTGTTGGAGCTGCCTCCTTTCTCTCTGTTGTACTGAGGGAGTGCTGCACTTTTAGAGCTGCCTCCTCTCTCTCTCTCTCTCTGTTGTACTGAGGGAGAGCTGCACTGTTGGAGCTGCCTCCTCTCTCTCTGTTGTACTGAGGGAGTGCTGCACTGTTGGATCTGCCTCCTTTCTCTCTCTCTCTCTGTTGCATGGAGGGAGTGCTGCACTGTTGGAGCTGCCTCCTCTCTAACTCTCTGTTGCACGGAGGGAGTGCTGCATTGTTGCAGCTGCCTTCTCTCTCTCTCACTCTGTTGTACTGAGGGAGTGCTGCACTTTTGGAGCTGCCTCCTCTCTCTCTCTCTCTGTTGTACTGAGGGAGGGCTGCACTGTTGGAGCTGCCTCCTCTCTCTCTATGTTGTACGGAGGCAGTGCTGCATTGCAGCAGCTGCCGTCTCTCTCTCTCACTGTTGTACGGAGGCAGTGCTGCACTGTTGGAGCTGCCTCCTCTCTCTCTCTCTCTCTCTCTCTCTCTGTCTGTTGTACTGAGGGAGTGCTGCTCTGTTGGAGCTGCCTCCTCTCTCTCTCTCTGTTGTACGGAGGGAGTGCTGCACTGTTGGAGCTGCCTCCTCTCTCTCTCTCTCTCTCTCTCTGTCTGTTGTACTGAGGGAGTGCTGCTCTGTTGCAGCTGCCTCCTCTCTCTCTCTCTGTTGTACGGAGGGAGTGCTGCACTGTTGGAGCTCCCTCCTCTCTCTCTCTCTGTTGTTCTGAGGGAGTGCTGCACTGTTGGAGCTGCCACCTCTCTCTGTCTCCGTTGCACTGTGGGAGTGCTGCACTGTTGCAGCTGCCTCCTCTCTCTCACTCTCTGTTGTACTGAGGGAGTGATGCACTGTTGGAGCTGCCTCCTCTCTCTCTGTTGTACTGAGGGAGTGCTGCACTTTTAGAGCTGCCTCCTCTCTCTCTCTCTCTCTGTTGTACTGAGGGAGAGCTGCACTGTTGGAGCTGCCTCCTCTCTCTCTGTTGTACTGAGGGAGTGCTGCACTGTTGGATCTGCCTCCTCTCTCTCTCTCTCTGTTGCATGGAGGGAGTGCTGCACTGTTGGAGCTGCCTCCTCTCTAACTCTCTGTTGCACGGAGGGAGTGCTGCATTGTTGCAGCTGCCTTCTCTCTCTCTCACTCTGTTGTACTGAGGGAGTGCTGCACTTTTGGAGCTGCCTCCTCTCTCTCTCTCTCTGTTGTACTGAGGGAGGGCTGCACTGTTGGAGCTGTCTCCTCTCTCCCTATGTTGTACGGAGGCAGTGCTGCATTGCAGCAGCTGCCGTCTCTCTCTCTCTCTGTTGTACGGAGGCAGTGCTGCACTGTTGGAGCTGCCTCCTCTCTCTCTCTGTTGTACTGAGGGAGTGCTGCACTGTTGAGGCGGCCTCCTCTCTCTCTGTTGTACTGAGGGAGTGCTGCACAGTTGGATCTGCCTCCTTTCTCTCTCTCTCTGTTGCACTGAGGGAGTGCTGCACTGTTGGAGCTGCCTCATCTCTCTCTCTCTGTTGCACTGAGGGAGTGCTGCACTGTTGGAGCTACCTCCTCTCTCTCTGTTGTTCTGAGGGAGTGAATCACTGTTGGAGCTGCCTCCTCTCTCTGTCTCCATTGTACGGAGGGAGTGCTGCACTGTTGGAACTGCCTCCTCTCTCTCTCTCTGTTGTACAGAGGGAGTGCTGCACTGTTGGAGCAGCCTCCACTCTCTCACTCACTGTTGTCCTGAGGGAGTGCTGCTCTGTTGGAGCTGCCTCCTCACTCTCTATCTCTGTTGTACTGAGGGAGTGCTGCACTGTTGGAGATGCCTCCTCTCTCTCTCTCTCTGTTGCACGGAGGGAGTGCTGCACTGTTGGAGCTGCCACCTCTCTCTCTCTCTCTCTCTCTGTCTGTTGTACTGAGGGAGTGCTGCACTGTTGGAGCTGCCTCCTCTCTCTCTCTCTCTCTGTCTGCTGTACTGAGGGAGTGCTGCACTGTTGGAGCTGCCTCCTCTCTCTCTCTCCGTTGAATAGAGGGAGTGCTGCACTGTTGCAGCTACCTCCTCTCTCTCTCTCTGTTGTACGGAGGGAGTGCTGCACTGTTGGAGCTCCCTCCTCTCTCTCTCTCTGTTGTCCTGAGGGAGTGCTGCACTGTTGGAGCTCCCTCCTCTCTCTCTCTCAGTTGTTCTGAGGGAATGCTGCACTGTTGGAGCTGCCTCCTCTCTCTGTCTCCGTTGCACGGACCGAGTGCTGCACTGTTGGAGCTGCCTCCTCTCTCTCTCTCTGTTGTACTGAGGGAGTGCTGCACTGTTGGAGCTGCCTCCTCTCTCTCTCTCTCTGTTGTACTGAGGGAGTGCTGCACCGTTGGAGCTGCCTCCTCTCTCTCTCTCTATTGTACGGAGGGAGTGCTGCACTGTTGGAGCTGCCTCCTCTCTCTATCTCTGTGCTACTGAGGGAGTGCTGCATTGTTGGAGCTGCCTCCTCTCTCTCTCTCTCTCTCTCGGTTGTACTGAGCGAGTGCTGCATTGTTGCAACTGCCTCATCTCCCTCTCTCTCTCTCTGCGATGTTCTGAGGGAGTGATGCACTGTTGGAGCTGCCTCCTCTCCCTCTCTCTCTGTTGTACTGAGGGAGTGCTGCATTGTTGCAACTGCCTCCTCTCTCTCTCTCTCTCTCTGCGTTGTTCTGAGGGAGTGCTGCACTGTTGGAGCGGCCTCCTCTCTCTCTCTCTTTGTTGTCCTGAGGGAGTGCTGCACTGTTGGAGCTGTCTCCTCTCTCTCTCTCTGTGCACTGAGGGAGTGCTGCACTGTTGGAGCTGCCTCCTCTCCCTCTCTCTGTTGTACTGAGTGCGTGCTGCAATGTTGGAGCTGCCTCCTCTCTCTCTCTGTTGTACTGAGGGAGTGCTGCACTGTTGGAGCAGCCTCCTCTCTCTCTGTTGTACTGAAGGAGTGCTGCACTGTTGGAGCTGACTCATCTCTCTGTCTCCGTTGTACGGAGGGAGTGCTGCACTGTTGGAGCTGCCTCCTCTCTCTTTCTCTGTTGCCCTGAGGGAGTGCTGCACTGTGGGAGCTGCCTCCTCTCTCTCTGTTGTACTGAGGGAGTGCTGCACTGTTGGAGCTCCCTCCTCTCTCTCTCTCAGTTGTTCTGAGGGAATGCTGCACTGTTGGAGCTGCCTCCTCTCTCTGTCTCCGTTGTACGGAGGGAGTGCTGCACTGTGGGAGCTCCCTCCTCTCTCTCTCTCTGTTGTCCTGAGGGAGTGCTGCACTGTTGGAGCTCCCTCCTCTCTCTCTCTCAGTTGTTCTGAGGGAATGCTGCACTGTTGGAGCTGCCTCCTCTCTCTGTCTCCGTTGCACGGAGGGAGTGCTGCACTGTTGGAGCTGCCTCCTCTCTCTCTGTTGTACGGAGGGAGTGCTGCACTGTTGGAGCTCCCTCCTCTCTCTCTCTCTGTTGTCCTGAGGGAGTGCTGCACTGTTGGAGCTCCCTCCTCTCTCTCTCTCAGTTGTTCTGAGGGAATGCTGCACTGTTGGAGCTGCCTCCTCTCTCTGTCTCCGTTGCACGGACCGAGTGCTGCACTGTTGGAGCTGCCTCCTCTCTCTCTCTCTGTTGTACTGAGGGAGTGCTGCACCGTTGGAGCTGCCTCCTCTCTCTCTCTCTATTGTATGGAAGGAGTGCTGCACTGTTGGAGCTGCCTCCTCTCTCTATCTCTGTGGTACTGAGGGAGTGCTGCATTGTTGGAGCTGCCTCCTCTCTCTCTCTCTCTCTCTCGGTTGTACTGAGCGAGTGCTGCATTGTTGCAACTGCCTCCTCTCCCTCTCTCTCTCTCTGCGATGTTCTGAGGGAGTGATGCACTGTTGGAGCTGCCTCCTCTCCCTCTCTCTCTGTTGTACTGAGGGAGTGCTGCATTGTTGCAACTGCCTCCTCTCTCTCTCTCTCTCTCTGCGTTGTTCTGAGGGAGTGCTGCACTGTTGGAGCGGCCTCCTCTCTCTCTCTCTTTGTTGTCCTGAGGGAGTGCTGCACTGTTGGAGCTGTCTCCTCTCTCTCTCTCTGTGCACTGAGGGAGTGCTGCACTGTTGGAGCTGCCTCCTCTCCCTCTCTCTGTTGTACTGAGTGCGTGCTGCAATGTTGGAGCTGCCTCCTCTCTCTCTCTGTTGTACTGAGGGAGTGCTGCACTGTTGGAGCAGCCTCCTCTCTCTCTGTTGTACTGAAGGAGTGCTGCACTGTTGGAGCTGACTCATCTCTCTGTCTCCGTTGTACGGAGGGAGTGCTGCACTGTTGGAGCTGCCTCCTCTCTCTTTCTCTGTTGCCCTGAGGGAGTGCTGCACTGTGGGAGCTGCCTCCTCTCTCTCTGTTGTACTGAGGGAGTGCTGCACTGTTGGAGCTCCCTCCTCTCTCTCTCTCAGTTGTTCTGAGGGAATGCTGCACTGTTGGAGCTGCCTCCTCTCTCTGTCTCCGTTGTACGGAGGGAGTGCTGCACTGTGGGAGCTCCCTCCTCTCTCTCTCTCTTTTGTCCTGAGGGAGTGCTGCACTGTTGGAGCTCCCTCCTCTCTCTCTCTCAGTTGTTCTGAGGGAATGCTGCACTGTTGGAGCTGCCTCCTCTCTCTGTCTCCGTTGCACGGAGGGAGTGCTGCACTGTTGGAGCTGCCTCCTCTCTCTCTCTCTGTTGGACTGAGGGAGTGCTGAACTGTTGGAGCTCCCTCCTCTCTCTCTCTCAGTTGTTCTGAGGGAATGCTGCACTGTTGGAGCTGCCTCCTCTCTCTGTCTCCGTTGCACTGAGGGAGTGCTGCACTGTTGGAGCTACCTCCTCTCTCTCTGTTGTTCTGAGGGAGTGAATCACTGTTGGAGCTGCCTCCTCTCTCTGTCTCCATTGTACGGAGGGAGTGCTGCACTGTTGGAACTGCCTCCTCTCTCTCTCTCTGTTGTACAGAGGGAGTGCTGCACTGTTGGAGCAGCCTCCACTCTCTCACTCACTGTTGTCCTGAGGGAGTGCTGCTCTGTTGGAGCTGCCTCCTCACTCTCTATCTCTGTTGTACTGAGGGAGTGCTGCACTGTTGGAGATGCCTCCTCTCTCTCTCTCTCTGTTGCACGGAGGGAGTGCTGCACTGTTGGAGCTGCCACCTCTCTCTCTCTCTCTCTCTCTGTCTGTTGTACTGAGGGAGTGCTGCACTGTTGGAGCTGCCTCCTCTCTCTCTCTCTCTCTGTCTGCTGTACTGAGGGAGTGCTGCACTGTTGGAGCTGCCTCCTCTCTCTCTCTCCGTTGAATAGAGGGAGTGCTGCACTGTTGCAGCTACCTCCTCTCTCTCTCTCTGTTGTACGGAGGGAGTGCTGCACTGTTGGAGCTCCCTCCTCTCTCTCTCTCTGTTGTCCTGAGGGAGTGCTGCACTGTTGGAGCTCCCTCCTCTCTCTCTCTCAGTTGTTCTGAGGGAATGCTGCACTGTTGGAGCTGCCTCCTCTCTCTGTCTCCGTTGCACGGACGGAGTGCTGCACTGTTGGAGCTGCCTCCTCTCTCTCTCTCTGTTGTACTGAGGGAGTGCTGCACCGTTGGAGCTGCCTCCTCTCTCTCTCTCTATTGTACGGAGGGAGTGCTGCACTGTTGGAGCTGCCTCCTCTCTCTATCTCTGTGGTACTGAGGGAGTGCTGCATTGTTGGAGCTGCCTCCTCTCTCTCTCTCTCGGTTGTACTGAGCGAGTGCTGCATTGTTGCAACTGCCTCCTCTCCCTCTCTCTCTCTCTGCGATGTTCTGAGGGAGTGATGCACTGTTGGAGCTGCCTCCTCTCCCTCTCTCTCTGTTGTACTGAGGGAGTGCTGCATTGTTGCAACTGCCTCCTCTCTCTCTCTCTCTCTCTGCGTTGTTCTGAGGGAGTGCTGCACTGTTGGAGCAGCCTCCTCTCTCTCTCTCTTTGTTGTCCTGAGGGAGTGCTGCACTGTTGGAGCTGTCTCCTCTCTCTCTCTCTGTGCACTGAGGGAGTGCTGCACTGTTGGAGCTGCCTCCTCTCCCTCTCTCTGTTGTACTGAGTGCGTGCTGCAATGTTGGAGCTGCCTCCTCTCTCTCTCTGTTGTACTGAGGGAGTGCTGCACTGTTGGAGCAGCCTCCTCTCTCTCTGTTGTACTGAAGGAGTGCTGCACTGTTGGAGCTGACTCATCTCTCTGTCTCCGTTGTACGGAGGGAGTGCTGCACTGTTGGAGCTGCCTCCTCTCTCTTTCTCTGTTGCCCTGAGGGAGTGCTGCACTGTGGGAGCTGCCTCCTCTCTCTCTGTTGTACTGAGGGAGTGCTGCACTGTTGGAGCTCCCTCCTCTCTCTCTCTCAGTTGTTCTGAGGGAATGCTGCACTGTTGGAGCTGCCTCCTCTCTCTGTCTCCGTTGTACGGAGGGAGTGCTGCACTGTGGGAGCTCCCTCCTCTCTCTCTCTCTTTTGTCCTGAGGGAGTGCTGCACTGTTGGAGCTCCCTCCTCTCTCTCTCTCAGTTGTTCTGAGGGAATGCTGCACTGTTGGAGCTGCCTCCTCTCTCTGTCTCCGTTGCACGGAGGGAGTGCTGCACTGTTGGAGCTGCCTCCTCTCTCTCTCTCTGTTGGACTGAGGGAGTGCTGAACTGTTGGAGCTCCCTCCTCTCTCTCTCTCAGTTGTTCTGAGGGAATGCTGCACTGTTGGAGCTGCCTCCTCTCTCTGTCTCCGTTGCACTGAGGGAGTGCTGCACTGTTGGAGCTACCTCCTCTCTCTCTGTTGTTCTGAGGGAGTGAATCACTGTTGGAGCTGCCTCCTCTCTCTGTCTCCATTGTACGGAGGGAGTGCTGCACTGTTGGAACTGCCTCCTCTCTCTCTCTCTGTTGTACAGAGGGAGTGCTGCACTGTTGGAGCAGCCTCCACTCTCTCACTCACTGTTGTCCTGAGGGAGTGCTGCTCTGTTGGAGCTGCCTCCTCACTCTCTATCTCTGTTGTACTGAGGGAGTGCTGCACTGTTGGAGATGCCTCCTCTCTCCCTCTCTCTGTTGCACGGAGGGAGTGCTGCACTGTTGGAGCTGCCACCTCTCTCTCTCTCTCTCTCTCTGTCTGTTGTACTGAGGGAGTGCTGCACTGTTGGAGCTGCCTCCTCTCTCTCTCTCTCTCTGTCTGCTGTACTGAGGGAGTGCTGCACTGTTGGAGCTGCCTCCTCTCTCTCTCTCCGTTGAATAGAGGGAGTGCTGCACTGTTGCAGCTACCTCCTCTCTCTCTCTCTGTTGTACGGAGGGAGTGCTGCACTGTTGGAGCTCCCTCCTCTCTCTCTCTCTGTTGTCCTGAGGGAGTGCTGCACTGTTGGAGCTCCCTCCTCTCTCTCTCTCAGTTGTTCTGAGGGAATGCTGCACTGTTGGAGCTGCCTCCTCTCTCTGTCTCCGTTGCACGGACGGAGTGCTGCACTGTTGGAGCTGCCTCCTCTCTCTCTCTCTGTTGTACTGAGGGAGTGCTGCACCGTTGGAGCTGCCTCCTCTCTCTCTCTCTATTGTACGGAGGGAGTGCTGCACTGTTGGAGCTGCCTCCTCTCTCTATCTCTGTGGTACTGAGGGAGTGCTGCATTGTTGGAGCTGCCTCCTCTCTCTCTCTCTCTCGGTTGTACTGAGCGAGTGCTGCATTGTTGCAACTGCCTCCTCTCCCTCTCTCTCTCTCTGCGATGTTCTGAGGGAGTGATGCACTGTTGGAGCTGCCTCCTCTCCCTCTCTCTCTGTTGTACTGAGGGAGTGCTGCATTGTTGCAACTGCCTCCTCTCTCTCTCTCTCTGCGTTGTTCTGAGGGAGTGCTGCACTGTTGGAGCGGCCTCCTCTCTCTCTCTCTTTGTTGTCCTGAGGGAGTGCTGCACTGTTGGAGCTGTCTCCTCTCTCTCTCTCTGTGCACTGAGGGAGTGCTGCACTGTTGGAGCTGCCTCCTCTCCCTCTCTCTGTTGTACTGAGTGCGTGCTGCAATGTTGGAGCTGCCTCCTCTCTCTCTCTGTTGTACTGAGGGAGTGCTGCACTGTTGGAGCAGCCTCCTCTCTCTCTGTTGTACTGAAGGAGTGCTGCACTGTTGGAGCTGACTCATCTCTCTGTCTCCGTTGTACGGAGGGAGTGCTGCACTGTTGGAGCTGCCTCCTCTCTCTTTCTCTGTTGCCCTGAGGGAGTGCTGCACTGTGGGAGCTGCCTCCTCTCTCTCTGTTGTACTGAGGGAGTGCTGCACTGTTGGAGCTCCCTCGTCTCTCTCTCTCAGTTGTTCTGAGGGAATGCTGCACTGTTGGAGCTGCCTCCTCTCTCTGTCTCCGTTGTACGGAGGGAGTGCTGCACTGTGGGAGCTCCCTCCTCTCTCTCTCTCTGTTGTCCTGAGGGAGTGCTGCACTGTTGGAGCTCCCTCCTCTCTCTCTCTCAGTTGTTCTGAGGGAATGCTGCACTGTTGGAGCTGCCTCCTCTCTCTGTCTCCGTTGCACGGAGGGAGTGCTGCACTGTTGGAGCTGCCTCCTCTCTCTCTCTCTGTTGTACGGAGGGAGTGCTGCACTGTTGGAGCTCCCTCCTCTCTCTCTCTCTGTTGTCCTGAGGGAGTGCTGCACTGTTGGAGCTCCCTCCTCTCTCTCTCTCAGTTGTTCTGAGGGAATGCTGCACTGTTGGAGCTGCCTCCTCTCTCTGTCTCCGTTGCACGGACCGAGTGCTGCACTGTTGGAGCTGCCTCCTCTCTCTCTCTCTGTTGTACTGAGGGAGTGCTGCACCGTTGGAGCTGCCTCCTCTCTCTCTCTCTATTGTACGGAGGGAGTGCTGCACTGTTGGAGCTGCCTCCTCTCTCTATCTCTGTGGTACTGAGGGAGTGCTGCATTGTTGGAGCTGCCTCCTCTCTCTCTCTCTCTCTCTCGGTTGTACTGAGCGAGTGCTGCATTGTTGCAACTGCCTCCTCTCCCTCTCTCTCTCTCTGCGATGTTCTGAGGGAGTGATGCACTGTTGGAGCTGCCTCCTCTCCCTCTCTCTCTGTTGTACTGAGGGAGTGCTGCATTGTTGCAACTGCCTCCTCTCTCTCTCTCTCTCTCTGCGTTGTTCTGAGGGAGTGCTGCACTGTTGGAGCGGCCTCCTCTCTCTCTCTCTTTGTTGTCCTGAGGGAGTGCTGCACTGTTGGAGCTGTCTCCTCTCTCTCTCTCTGTGCACTGAGGGAGTGCTGCACTGTTGGAGCTGCCTCCTCTCCCTCTCTCTGTTGTACTGAGTGCGTGCTGCAATGTTGGAGCTGCCTCCTCTCTCTCTCTGTTGTACTGAGGGAGTGCTGCACTGTTGGAGCAGCCTCCTCTCTCTCTGTTGTACTGAAGGAGTGCTGCACTGTTGGAGCTGACTCATCTCTCTGTCTCCGTTGTACGGAGGGAGTGCTGCACTGTTGGAGCTGCCTCCTCTCTCTTTCTCTGTTGCCCTGAGGGAGTGCTGCACTGTGGGAGCTGCCTCCTCTCTCTCTGTTGTACTGAGGGAGTGCTGCACTGTTGGAGCTCCCTCCTCTCTCTCTCTCAGTTGTTCTGAGGGAATGCTGCACTGTTGGAGCTGCCTCCTCTCTCTGTCTCCGTTGTACGGAGGGAGTGCTGCACTGTGGGAGCTCCCTCCTCTCTCTCTCTCTCTTTTGTCCTGAGGGAGTGCTGCACTGTTGGAGCTCCCTCCTCTCTCTCTCTCAGTTGTTCTGAGGGAATGCTGCACTGTTGGAGCTGCCTCCTCTCTCTGTCTCCGTTGCACGGAGGGAGTGCTGCACTGTTGGAGCTGCCTCCTCTCTCTCTCTCTGTTGGACTGAGGGAGTGCTGAACTGTTGGAGCTCCCTCCTCTCTCTCTCTCAGTTGTTCTGAGGGAATGCTGCACTGTTGGAGCTGCCTCCTCTCTCTGTCTCCGTTGCACTGAGGGAGTGCTGCACTGTTGGAGCTACCTCCTCTCTCTCTGTTGTTCTGAGGGAGTGAATCACTGTTGGAGCTGCCTCCTCTCTCTGTCTCCATTGTACGGAGGGAGTGCTGCACTGTTGGAACTGCCTCCTCTCTCTCTCTCTGTTGTACAGAGGGAGTGCTGCACTGTTGGAGCAGCCTCCACTCTCTCACTCACTGTTGTCCTGAGGGAGTGCTGCTCTGTTGGAGCTGCCTCCTCACTCTCTATCTCTGTTGTACTGAGGGAGTGCTGCACTGTTGGAGATGCCTCCTCTCTCTCTCTCTCTGTTGCACGGAGGGAGTGCTGCACTGTTGGAGCTGCCACCTCTCTCTCTCTCTCTCTCTCTGTCTGTTGTACTGAGGGAGTGCTGCACTGTTGGAGCTGCCTCCTCTCTCTCTCTCTCTCTGTCTGCTGTACTGAGGGAGTGCTGCACTGTTGGAGCTGCCTCCTCTCTCTCTCTCCGTTGAATAGAGGGAGTGCTGCACTGTTGCAGCTACCTCCTCTCTCTCTCTCTGTTGTACGGAGGGAGTGCTGCACTGTTGGAGCTCCCTCCTCTCTCTCTCTCTGTTGTCCTGAGGGAGTGCTGCACTGTTGGAGCTCCCTCCTCTCTCTCTCTCAGTTGTTCTGAGGGAATGCTGCACTGTTGGAGCTGCCTCCTCTCTCTGTCTCCGTTGCACGGACGGAGTGCTGCACTGTTGGAGCTGCCTCCTCTCTCTCTCTCTGTTGTACTGAGGGAGTGCTGCACCGTTGGAGCTGCCTCCTCTCTCTCTCTCTATTGTACGGAGGGAGTGCTGCACTGTTGGAGCTGCCTCCTCTCTCTATCTCTGTGGTACTGAGGGAGTGCTGCATTGTTGGAGCTGCCTCCTCTCTCTCTCTCTCTCTCTCGGTTGTACTGAGCGAGTGCTGCATTGTTGCAACTGCCTCCTCTCCCTCTCTCTCTCTCTGCGATGTTCTGAGGGAGTGATGCACTGTTGGAGCTGCCTCCTCTCCCTCTCTCTCTGTTGTACTGAGGGAGTGCTGCATTGTTGCAACTGCCTCCTCTCTCTCTCTCTCTCTCTGCGTTGTTCTGAGGGAGTGCTGCACTGTTGGAGCGGCCTCCTCTCTCTCTCTCTTTGTTGTCCTGAGGGAGTGCTGCACTGTTGGAGCTGTCTCCTCTCTCTCTCTCTGTGCACTGAGGGAGTGCTGCACTGTTGGAGCTGCCTCCTCTCCCTCTCTCTGTTGTACTGAGTGCGTGCTGCAATGTTGGAGCTGCCTCCTCTCTCTCTCTGTTGTACTGAGGGAGTGCTGCACTGTTGGAGCAGCCTCCTCTCTCTCTGTTGTACTGAAGGAGTGCTGCACTGTTGGAGCTGACTCATCTCTCTGTCTCCGTTGTACGGAGGGAGTGCTGCACTGTTGGAGCTGCCTCCTCTCTCTTTCTCTGTTGCCCTGAGGGAGTGCTGCACTGTGGGAGCTGCCTCCTCTCTCTCTGTTGTACTGAGGGAGTGCTGCACTGTTGGAGCTCCCTCCTCTCTCTCTCTCAGTTGTTCTGAGGGAATGCTGCACTGTTGGAGCTGCCTCCTCTCTCTGTCTCCGTTGTACGGAGGGAGTGCTGCACTGTGGGAGCTCCCTCCTCTCTCTCTCTCTGTTGTCCTGAGGGAGTGCTGCACTGTTGGAGCTCCCTCCTCTCTCTCTCTCAGTTGTTCTGAGGGAATGCTGCACTGTTGGAGCTGCCTCCTCTCTCTGTCTCCGTTGCACGGAGGGAGTGCTGCACTGTTGGAGCTGCCTCCTCTCTCTCTCTCTGTTGGACTGAGGGAGTGCTGAACTGTTGGAGCTGCCTCCTCTCTCTCTCTCTATTGTACGGAGGGAGTGCTCCACTGTTGGAGCTGCCTCCTCTCTCTATCTCTGTGGTACTGAGGGAGTGCTGCATTGTTGGAGCTGCCTCCTCTCTCTCTCTCTCTCGGTTGTACTGAGGGAGTGCTGCATTGATGCAACTGCCTCCTCTCCCTCTCTCTCTCTCTGCGATGTTCTGAGGGAGTGTTGCACTGTTGGAGCTGCCTCCTCTCTCTCTCTCTCTGTTGTACTGAGGGAGTGCTGCATTGTTGCAACTGCCTCCTCTCTCTCTCTCTCTCTCTCTGTCTGTTGTACTGAGGGAGTGCTGCTCTGTTGGAGCTGCCTCCTCTCTCTCTCTCTCCGTTGTATAGTGGGAGTGCTGCACTGTAGCAGCTGCCTCCTCTCTCTCTCTCTCTGTTGTACGGAGGGAGTGCTGTACTGTTGGAGCTGCCTCCTCTCTCTGTCTCCGTTGCACTGAGGGAGTGCTGCACTGTTGCAGCTGCCTCCTCTCTCTCACTCTCTGTTGTACTGAGGGAGTGATGCACTGTTGGAGCTGCCTCCTCTCTCTCTGTTGTACTGAGGGAGTGCTGCACTTTTGGATCTGCCTCCTCTCTCTCTCTCTGTTGTACTGAGGGAGAGCTGCACTGTTGGAGCTGCCCCCTCTCTCTCTGTTGTACTGAGGGAGTGCTGCACTGTTGGAGCTGCCTCCTCTCTCTCACTCACTGTTGTACTGAGGGAGTGCAGCATTGTTGCAACTGCCTCCTCTCTCTCTCTCTCTCTGCATTGTTCTGAGGGAGTGATGCACTGTTGGAGCTGCCTCCTCTCTCTCTCTCTCTCTGTTGTACTGAGGGAGTGCTGCATTGTTGCAACTGCCTCCTCTCTCTATCTCTCTCTCTCTCTGCGTTGTTCTGAGGGAGTGCTGCACTGTTGGAGCGGCCTCCTCTCTCTCTCTCTCTGTTGTCCTGAGGGAGTGCTGCATTGTTGGAGCTGTCTCCTCTCTCTCTCTCTGTTGTACTGAGGGAGTGCTGCACTGTTGGAGATGTCTCCTCTCTCTCCCTCTGTTCTACGGAGGGAGTGCTGCACTGTTGGAGCTGCCTCCTCTCTCTCTCTCTCTCTGTTTTACTGAGGGCGTGCTGCATTGTTGGAGCTGCCTCCTCTCTCTCTCTGTTGTACTGAGAGAGTGCTGCACTGTTGGAGCTGCCTCCTCTCTCTCTCTGTTTTACTGAGGGCGTGCTGCACTGTTGGAGCTGACTCCTCTCTCTCTCTGTTGTCCGGAGGGAGTGCTGCACTGTTGGAGCTGCCTCCTCTCTCTCTCTCTGTTGTACTGAGGGAGTGCTGCACTGTTGGAGCTGCCACCTCTCTCTCCCTCTGTTCCACGGAGGGAGTGCTGCACTGTTGGTGATGCCTCCTCTTTCTCTCTCTCTCTGCTGTACTGAGGTAGTGCTGCACTGTTGGTGATGCCTCCTCTTTCTCTCTCTCTCTGCTGTACTGAGGGAGTGCTGCATTGTTGGAGCTGCCTCCTCTCTCTCTCTGTGCACTGAGGGAGTGCTGCACTGCAGGAGCTGCCTCTTCTCTCTCTGTTGCACTGAGGGAGTGCTGCACTGTTGGAGCTGCCTCCTCGCCCTCTCTCTGTTGTACTGAGGGCGTGCTGCAATGTTGGAGCTGCCTCATCTCTCTCTGTTGTACTGAGGGAGTGCTGCACTGTTGGAGCAGCCTCCTCTCTCTCTGTTGTACTGAAGGAGTGCTGCACTGTTGGAGCTGACTCATCTCTCTGTCTCCGTTGTACGGAGGGAGTGCTGCACTGTTGGAGCTGCCTCCTCTCTCTTTCTCTGTTGTCCTGAGGGAGTGCTGCACTGTTGGAGCTGCCTCCTCTCTCTCTCTCTGTTGTACTGAGGGAGTGCTGCACTGTTGGAGCTCCCTCCTCTCTCTCTCTCTCAGTTGTTCTGAGGGAATGCTGCACTGTTGGAGCTGACTCCTCTCTCTCTCTGTTGTCCGGAGGGAGTGCTGCACTGTTGGAGCTGCCTCCTCTCTCTCTCTCTGTTGTCCTGAGGGAGTGCTGCACTGTTGGAGCTGTCTCCTCTCTCTCTCTCTGTTGTACTGAGGGAGTGCTGCACTGTTGGAGCTGCCACCTCTCTCTCCCTCTGTTCTACGGAGGGAGTGCTGCACTGTTGGTGATGCCTCCTCTTTCTCTCTCTCTCTGCTGTACTGAGGGAGTGCTGCACTGTTGGTGATGCCTCCTCTTTCTCTCTCTCTCTGCTGTACTGAGGGAGTGCTGCATTGTTGGAGCTGCCTCCTCTCTCTCTCTGTGCACTGAGGGAGTGCTGCACTGCAGGAGCTGCCTCTTCTCTCTCTGTTGCACTGAGGGAGTGCTGCACTGTTGGAGCTGCCTCCTCTCCCTCTCTCTGTTGTACTGAGGGCGTGCTGCAATGTTGGAGCTGCCTCATCTCTCTCTGTTGTACTGAGGGAGTGCTGCACTGTTGGAGCAGCCTCCTCTCTCTCTGTTGTACTGAAGGAGTGCTGCACTGTTGGAGCTGACTCATCTCTCTGTCTCCGTTGTACGGAGGGAGTGCTGCACTGTTGGAGCTGCCTCCTCTCTTTTTCTCTGTTGTCCTGAGGGAGTGCTGCACTGTTGGAGCTGCCTCCTCTCTCTCTCTCTGTTGTACTGAGGGAGTGCTGCACTGTTGGAGCTCCCTCCTCTCTCTCTCTCAGTTGTTCTGAGGGAATGCTGCACTGTTGGAGCTGCCTCCTCTCTCTGTCTCCGTTGTACGGAGGGAGTGCTGCACTGTTGGAGCTCCTTCCTCTCTCTCTCTCAGTTGTTCTGAGGGAATGCTGCACTGTTCGAGCTGCCTCCTCTCTCTGTCTCCGTTGCACGGAGGGAGTGCTGCACTGTTGGAGCTGCCTCCTCTCTCTCTCTCTGTTGTCCTGAGGGAGTGCTGCACTGTTGGAGCTCCTTCCTCTCTCTCTCTCAGTTGTTCTGAGGGAATGCTGCACTGTTCGAGCTGCCTCCTCTCTCTGTCTCCGTTGCACGGAGGGAGTGCTGCACTGTTGGAGCTGCCTCCTCTCTCTCTCTCTGTTGGACTGAGGGAGTGCTGCACTGTTGGAGCTGCCTCCTCTCTCTCTCTCTCTATTGTACGGAGGGAGTGCTGCACTGTTGGAGCTGCCACCTCTCTCTATCTCTGTGGTACTGAGGGAGTGCTGCATTGTTGCAACTGCCTCCTCTCTCTCTCTCTCTCTGCGTTGTGCTGAGGGAGTGCTGCACTGTTGGAGCGGCCTCCTCTCTCTCTCTCTTTGTTGTCCTGAGGGAGTGCTGCATTGTTGGAGCTATCTCCTCTCTCTCTCTCTGTTGTACTGAGGGAGTGGTGCACTGTTGGAGCTGCCACCTCTCTCTCCCTCTGTTCTACGGAGGGAGTGCTGCACTGTTGGTGATGCCTCCTCTTTCTCTCTCACTCTCTGCTGTACTGAGGGAGTGCTGCATTGTTGGAGCTGCCTCCTCTCTCTCTCTGTGCACTGAGGGAGTGCTGCACTGCAGGAGCTGCCTCTTCTCTCTCTGTTGCACTTAGGGAGTGCTGCACTGTTGGAGCTGCCTCCTCTCTCTCTCTGTTGCACTGAGGGAGTGCTGCACTGTTGGAGCTGCCTCTTCTCTCTCTGTTGCACTGAGGGAGTGCTGCACTGTTGGAGCTGCCTCTTCTGTCTCTGTTGCACTGAAGGAGTGCTGCACTGTTGGAGCAGCCTCCTCTCTCTCTGTTGTACTGAAGGAGTGCTGCACTGTTGGAGCTGACTCATCTCTCTGTCTCCATTGTACGGAGGGAGTGCTGCACTGTTGGAGCTGCCTCCTCTCTCTTTCTCTGTTGTCCTGAGGGAGTGCTGCACTGTTGGAGCTGCCTCCTCTCTCTCTCTCTCTGTTGTCCTGAGGGAGTGCTGCACTGTTGGAGCTCCCTCCTCTCTCTCTCTCAGTTGTTCTGAGGGAATGCTGCACTGTTGGAGCTGCCTCCTCTCTCTGTCTCTGTTGTACGGAGGGAGTGTTGCACTGTGGGAGCTGCCTCCTCTCTCTCTGTTGTACTGAGGGAGTGCTGCACTTTTGGATCTGCCTCCTCTCTCTCTCTCTGTTGTACTGAGGGAGAGCTGCACTGTTGGAGCTGCCCCCTCTCTCTCTGTTGTACTGAGGGAGTGCTGCACTGTTGGAGCTGCCTCCTCTCTCTCACTCACTGTTGTACTGAGGGAGTGCAGCATTGTTGCAACTGCCTCCTCTCTCTCTCTCTCTGCGTTGTTCTGAGGGAGTGATGCACTGTTGGAGCTGCCTCCTCTCTCTCTCTCTCTGTTGTACTGAGGGAGTGCTGCATTGTTGCAACTGCCTCCTCTCTCTATCTCTCTCTCTCTCTGCGTTGTTCTGAGGGAGTGCTGCACTGTTGGAGCGGCCTCCTCTCTCTCTCTCTCTGTTGTCCTGAGGGAGTGCTGCATTGTTGGAGCTGTCTCCTCTCTCTCTCTCTGTTGTACTGAGGGAGTGCTGCACTGTTGGAGATGTCTCCTCTCTCTCCCTCTGTTCTACGGAGGGAGTGCTGCACTGTTGGAGCTGCCTCCTCTCTCTCTCTCTCTCTCTGTTTTACTGAGGGCGTGCTGCATTGTTGGAGCTGCCTCCTCTCTCTCTCTGTTGTACTGAGAGAGTGCTGCACTGTTGGAGCTGCCTCCTCTCTCTCTCTGTTTTACTGAGGGCGTGCTGCACTGTTGGAGCTGACTCCTCTCTCTCTCTGTTGTCCGGAGGGAGTGCTGCACTGTTGGAGCTGCCTCCTCTCTCTTTCTCTGTTGTCCTGAGGGAGTGCTGCACTGTTGGAGCTGCCTCCTCTCTCTCTCTGTTGTACTGAGGGAGTGCTCCACTGTTGAAGCTGCCTCCTCTCTCTTTCTCTGTTGTACTGAGGGTGTGCTGCACTGTTGGAGCTGCCTCCTCTCTCTCTCTGTTGTCCTGAGGGAGTGCTGCACTGTTGGAGCAGCCTCCTCTCTCTCTGTTGTACTGAGGGAGTGCTGCACTGTTGGAGCTGCCTCCTCTCTCTCTCTCTCTCTCTGTTTTACTGAGGGCGTGCTGCATTGTTGGAGCTGCCTCCTCTCTCTCTCTGTTGTACTGAGAGAGTGCTGCACTGTTGGAGCTGCCTCCTCTCTCTCTCTGTTTTACTGAGGGCGTGCTGCACTGTTGGAGCTGACTCCTCTCTCTCTCTGTTGTCCGGCGGGAGTGCTGCACTGTTGGAGCTGCCTCCTCTCTCTTTCTCTGTTGTCCTGAGGGAGTGCTGCACTGTTGGAGCTGCCTCCTCTCTCTCTCTGTTGTACTGAGGGAGTGCTCCACTGTTGAAGCTGCCTCCTCTCTCTTTCTCTGTTGTACTGAGGGTGTGCTGCACTGTTGGAGCTGCCTCCTCTCTCTCTCTGTTGTCCTGAGGGAGTGCTGCACTGTTGGAGCAGCCTCCTCTCTCTCTGTTGTACTGAGGGAGTGCTGCAATGTTGGAGCAGCCTCCTCTCTCTCACTCACTGTTGTACTGAGGGAGTGCTGCACTGTTGGAGCTGCCTCCTCACTCTCTCTCTCTGTTGTACTGAGGGCGTGCTGCACTGTTGGAGCTGCCTCCACTCTCTCTCTCTGTTGCACAGAGGGAGTGCTGCACTGTTGGAGCTGCCACCTCTCTCCTCTCTCTCTCTGTCTGTCTGTTGTACTGAGGGACAGCTGCACTGTTGGAGCTGCCTCCTCTCTCTCTCTCCGTTGGAAAGATGGAGAGCTGCACTGTTGCAGCTGCCTCCTCTCTCTCTGTTGTTCTGAGGGAATGCTGCACTGTTGGAGCTGCCTCCTCTCTGTCTCCGTTGCACGGAGGGAGTGCTGCACTGTTGGAGCTGCCTCCTCTCTCTCTCTGTTGTACTGAGGAAGTGCTGCACTGTTGGAGCTGCCTCCTCTCTCTCTCTCTGTTGTACGGAGGGAGAGCTGCACTGTTGGAGCTGCCTCCTCTCTCTCTCTGTTGGACGGAGGGAGAGCTGCAATGTTGGAGCTGCCTCCTCTCTCTCTCTCTGTTGTACTGAGGGAGTGCTGCACTGTTGGAGCTGCCTCCTCTCTCTCTCTCTCTGTTGTACTGAGGGAGTGCTGCACTGTTGGAGCTGCCTCCTCTCTCTCTGTTGGACTGAGGGAGTGCTGCACTGTTGGAGCTGCCTCCTCTCTCTCTCTCTGTTGTACTGAGGGAGTGCTGCACTGTTGGAGCTGCCTCCTCTCTCTCTCTCTCTGTTGTACTGAGGGAGTGCTGCACTGTTGGTGCAGCCTCCTCTCCCTCTCTCTGTTTCACGGAGGGAGTGCTGCACTGTTGGAGCTGCCTCCTCTCTCTCTGTTGGACTGAGACAGTGATGCACTGTTGGAGCTGACTCATCTCTCTGTCTCCGTTGTACGGAGGGAGTGCTGCACTGTTGGAGCTGCCTCCTCTCTCTTTCTCTGTTGCCCTGAGGGAGTGCTGCACTGTGGGAGCTGCCTCCTCTCTCTCTGTTGTACTGAGGGAGTGCTGCACTGTTGGAGCTCCCTCCTCTCTCTCTCTCTATTGCACGGAGGGAGTGCTCCACTGTTGGAGCTGCCTCCTCTCTCTATCTCTGTTCTACGGAGGGAGTGCTGCACTGTTGGTGATGCCTCCTCTTTCTCTCTCTCTCTGCTGTACT
This sequence comes from Heterodontus francisci, assembly GCF_036365525.1. Taxonomy (NCBI): domain Eukaryota; kingdom Metazoa; phylum Chordata; class Chondrichthyes; order Heterodontiformes; family Heterodontidae; genus Heterodontus; species Heterodontus francisci. Next base: position 12,839,673 of record NC_090381.1, on the reverse strand, counting down.
GAGGGAGTGCTGCACTGTTGGTGATGCCTCCTCTTTCTCTCTCACTCTCTGCTGTACTGAGGGAGTGCTGCATTGTTGGAGCTGCCTCCTCTCTCTCTCTGTGCACTGAGGGAGTGCTGCACTGCAGGAGCTGCCTCTTCTCTCTCTGTTGCACTGAGGGAGTGCTGCACTGTTGGAGCTGCCTCCTCTCTCTCTCTGTTGCACTGAGGGAGTGCTGCACTGTTGGAGCTGCCTCTTCTCTCTCTGTTGCACTGAGGGAGTGCTGCACTGTTGGAGCTGCCTCTTCTGTCTCTGTTGCACTGAGGGAGTGCTGCACTGTTGGAGCTGCCTCCTCTCTCTCTGTTGTACTGAAGGAGTTCTGCACTGTTGGAGCTGACTCATCTCTCTGTCTCCGTTGTATGGAGGGAGTGCTGCACTGTTGGAGCTGCCTCCTCTCTCTTTCTCTGTTGTCCTGAGGGAGTGCTGCACTGTTGGAGCTGCCTCCTCTCTCTCTCTCTGTTGTACTGAGGGAGTGCTGCACTGTTGGAGCTCCCTCCTCTCTCTCTCTCAGTTGCTCTGAGGGAATGCTGCACTGTTGGAGCTGCCTCCTCTCTCTCTCTGTTGTACTGAGGGAGTGCTGCACTGTTGGAGCTGCCTCCTCTCTCTGTCTCTGTTGTACGGAGGGAGTGTTGCACTGTGGGAGCTCCCTCCTCTCTCTCTGTCTGTTGTACTGAGGGAGTGCTGCACTGTTGGAGCTGCCTCCTCTCTCTCTCTCTCTCTCTCTGTCTGTTGTACTGAGGGAGTGCTGCTCTGTTGGAGCTGCCTCCTCTCTCTCTCTCTCCGTTGTATAGTGGGAGTGCTGCACTGTAGCAGCTGCCTCCTCTCTCTCTGTTGTACGGAGGGAGTGCTGCACTGTTGGAGCTCCCTCCTCTCTCTCTCTCTGTTTTTCTGAGGGAGTGCTGCACTGTTGGAGCTGCCTCCTCTCTCTGTCTCCGTTGCACTGAGGGAGTGCTGCACTGTTGCAGCTGCCTCCTCTCTCTCACTCTCTGTTGTACTGAGGGAGTGATGCACTGTTGGAGCTGCCTCCTCTCTCTCTGTTGTACTGAGGGAGTGCTGCACTTTTGGATCTGCCTCCTCTGTCTCTCTCTGTTGTACTGAGGGAGAGCTGCACTGTTGGAGCTGCCCCCTCTCTCTCTGTTGTACTGAGGGAGTGCTGCACTGTTGGAGCTGCCTCCTCTCTCTCACTCACTGTTGTACTGAGGGAGTGCAGCATTGTTGCAACTGCCTCCTCTCTCTCTCTCTCTCTGCGTTGTTCTGAGGGAGTGATGCACTGTTGGAGCTGCCTCCTCTCTCTCTCTCTCTGTTGTACTGAGGGAGTGCTGCATTGTTGCAACTGCCTCCTCTCTCTATCTCTCTCTCTCTCTGCGTTGTTCTGAGGGAGTGCTGCACTGTTGGAGCGGCCTCCTCTCTCTCTCTCTCTCTGTTGTCCTGAGGGAGTGCTGCATTGTTGGAGCTGTCTCCTCTCTCTCTCTCTGTTGTACTGAGGGAGTGCTGCACTGTTGGAGATGTCTCCTCTCTCTCCCTCTGTTCTACGGAGGGAGTGCTGCACTGTTGGAGCTGCCTCCTCTCTCTCTCTCTCTCTGTTTTACTGAGGGCGTGCTGCATTGTTGGAGCTGCCTCCTCTCTCTCTCTGTTGTACTGAGAGAGTGCTGCACTGTTGGAGCTGCCTCCTCTCTCTCTCTGTTTTACTGAGGGCGTGCTGCACTGTTGGAGCTGACTCCTCTCTCTCTCTGTTGTCCGGAGGGAGTGCTGCACTGTTGGAGCTGCCTCCTCTCTCTCTCTCTGTTGTACTGAGGGAGTGCTGCACTGTTGGAGCTGCCACCTCTCTCTCCCTCTGTTCTACGGAGGGTGTGCTGCACTGTTGGTGATGCCTCCTCTTTCTCTCTCTCTCTGCTGTACTGAGGGAGTGCTGCACTGTTGGTGATGCCTCCTCTTTCTCTCTCTCTCTGCTGTACTGAGGGAGTGCTGCATTGTTGGAGCTGCCTCCTCTCTCTCTCTGTGCACTGAGGGAGTGCTGCACTGCAGGAGCTGCCTCTTCTCTCTCTGTTGCACTGAGGGAATGCTGCACTGTTGGAGCTGCCTCCTCTCCCTCTCTCTGTTGTACTGAGGGCGTGCTGCAATGTTGGAGCTGCCTGATCTCTCTCTGTTGTACTGAGGGAGTGCTGCACTGTTGGAGCAGCCTCCTCTCTCTCTGTTGTACTGAAGGAGTGCTGCACTGTTGGAGCTGACTCATCTCTCTGTCTCCGTTGTACGGAGGGAGTGCTGCACTGTTGGAGCTGCTTCCTCTCTCTTTCTCTGTTGTCCTGAGGGAGTGCTGCACTGTTGGAGCTGCCTCCTCTCTCTCTCTCTGTTGTACTGAGGGAGTGCTGCACTGTTGGAGCTCCCTCCTCTCTCTCTCTCTCAGTTGTTCTGAGGGAATGCTGCACTGTTGGAGCTGACTCCTCTCTCTCTCTGTTGTCCGGAGGGAGTGCTGCACTGTTGGAGCTGCCTCCTCTCTCTCTCTCTGTTGTCCTGAGGGAGTGCTGCACTGTTGGAGCTGTCTCCTCTCTCTCTCTCTGTTGTACTGAGGGAGTGCTGCACTGTTGGAGCTGCCACCACTCTCTCCCTCTGTTCTACGGAGGGAGTGCTGCACTGTTGGTGATGCCTCCTCTTTCTCTCTCTCTCTGCTGTCCTGAGGGAGTGCTGCACTGTTGGTGATGCCTCCTCTTTCTCTCTCTCTCTGCTGTACTGAGGGAGTGCTGCATTGTTGGAGCTGCCTCCTCTCTCTCTCTGTGCACTGAGGGAGTGCTGCACTGCAGGAGCTGCCTCTTCTCTCTCTGTTGCACTGAGGGAGTGCTGCACTGTTGGAGCTGCCTCCTCTCCCTCTCTCTGTTGTACTGAGGGCGTGCTGCAATGTTGGAGCTGCCTCATCTCTCTCTGTTGTACTGAGGGAGTGCTGCACTGTTGGAGCAGCCTCCTCTCTCTCTGTTGTACTGAAGGAGTGCTGCACTGTTGGAGCTGACTCATCTCTCTGTCTCCGTTGTACGGAGGGAGTGCTGCACTGTTGGAGCTGCCTCCTCTCTCTTTCTCTGTTGTCCTGAGGGAGTGCTGCACTGTTGGAGCTGCCTCCTCTCTCTCTCTCTGTTGTACTGAGGGAGTGCTGCACTGTTGGAGCTCCCTCCTCTCTCTCTCTCAGTTGTTCTGAGGGAATGCTGCACTGTTGGAGCTGTCTCCTCTCTCTGTCTCCGTTGTACGGAGGGAGTGCTGCACTGTGGGAGCTCCCTCCTCTCTCTCTCTCTGTTGTCCTGAGGGAGTGCTGCACTGTTGGAGCTCCTTCCTCTCTCTCTCTCAGTTGTTCTGAGGGAATGCTGCACTGTTCGAGCTGCCTCCTCTCTCTGTCTCCGTTGCACGGAGGGAGTGCTGCACTGTTGGAGCTGCCTCCTCTCTCTCTCTCTGTTGGACTGAGGGAGTGCTGCACTGTTGGAGCTGCCTCCTCTCTCTCTCTCTCTATTGTACGGAGGGAGTGCTGCACTGTTGGAGCTGCCTCCTCTCTCTCTCTCTGTTGGACTGAGGGAGTGCTGCACTGTTGGAGCTGCCTCCTCTCTCTCTCTCTCTCTATTGTACGGAGGGAGTGCTGCACTGTTGGAGCTGCCTCCTCTCTCTATCTCTGTGGTACTGAGGGAGTGCTGCATTGTTGGAGCTGCCTCCTCTCTCTCTCTCTTTCGGTTGTACTGAGGGAGTGCTGCATTGTTGCAACTGCCTCCTCTCTCTCTCTCTCTCTGCGTTGTTCTGAGGGAGTGCTGCACTGTTGGAGCGGCCTCCTCTCTCTCTCTCTTTGTTGTCCTGAGGGAGTGCTGCATTGTTGGAGCTATCTCCTCTCTCTCTCTCTGTTGTACTGAGGGAGTGGTGCACTGTTGGAGCTGCCACCTCTCTCTCCCTCTGTTCTACGGAGGGAGTGCTGCACTGTTGGTGATGCCTCCTCTTTCTCTCTCTCTCTGCTGTACTGAGGGAGTGCTGCACTGTTGGTGATGCCTCCTCTTTCTCTCTCACTCTCTGCTGTACTGAGGGAGTGCTGCATTGTTGGAGCTGCCTCCTCTCTCTCTCTGTGCACTGAGGGAGTGCTGCACTGCAGGAGCTGCCTCTTCTCTCTCTGTTGCACTTAGGGAGTGCTGCACTGTTGGAGCTGCCTCCTCTCTCTCTCTGTTGCACTGAGGGAGTGCTGCACTGTTGGAGCTGCCTCTTCTCTCTCTGTTGCACTGAGGGAGTGCTGCACTGTTGGAGCTGCCTCTTCTGTCTCTGTTGCACTGAAGGAGTGCTGCACTGTTGGAGCAGCCTCCTCTCTCTCTGTTGTACTGAAGGAGTGCTGCACTGTTGGAGCTGACTCATCTCTCTGTCTCCGTTGTACGGAGGGAGTGCTGCACTGTTGGAGCTGCCTCCTCTCTCTTTCTCTGTTGTCCTGAGGGAGTGCTGCACTGTTGGAGCTGCCTCCTCTCTCTCTCTCTCTGTTGTACTGAGGGAGTGCTGCACTGTTGGAGCTCCCTCCTCTCTCTCTCTCAGTTGTTCTGAGGGAATGCTGCACTGTTGGAGCTGCCACCTCTCTCCTCTCTCTCTCTGTCTGTCTGTTGTACTGAGGGACAGCTGCACTGTTGGAGCTGCCTCCTCTCTCTCTCTCCGTTGGAAAGATGGAGAGCTGCACTGTTGGAGCTCCCTCCTCTCTCTCTCTCAGTTGTTCTGAGGGAATGCTGCACTGTTGGAGCTGCCACCTCTCTCCTCTCTCTCTCTGTCTCTCTGTTGTACTGAGGGAGTGCTGCACTGTTGGAGCAGCCTCCTCTCTCTCTGTTGTACTGAGGGAGTGCTGCAATGTTGGAGCAGCCTCCTCTCTCTCACTCACTGTTGTACTGAGGGAGTGCTGCACTGTTGGAGCTGCCTCCTCACTCTCTCTCTCTGTTGTACTGAGGGCGTGCTGCACTGTTGGAGCTGCCTCCACTCTCTCTCTCTGTTGCACAGAGGGAGTGCTGCACTGTTGGAGCTGCCACCTCTCTCCTCTCTCTCTCTGTCTGTCTGTTGTACTGAGGGACAGCTGCACTGTTGGAGCTGCCTCCTCTCTCTCTCTCCGTTGGAAAGATGGAGAGCTGCACTGTTGCAGCTGCCTCCTCTCTCTCTGTTGTTCTGAGGGAATGCTGCACTGTTGGAGCTGCCTCCTCTCTGTCTCCGTTGCACGGAGGGAGTGCTGCACTGTTGGAGCTGCCTCCTCTCTCTCTCTGTTGTACTGAGGAAGTGCTGCACTGTTGGAGCTGCCTCCTCTCTCTCTCTCTGTTGTACGGAGGGAGAGCTGCACTGTTGGAGCTGCCTCCTCTCTCTCTCTGTTGGACGGAGGGAGAGCTGCAATGTTGGAGCTGCCTCCTCTCTCTCTCTCTGTTGTACTGAGGGAGTGCTGCACTGTTGGAGCTGCCTCCTCTCTCTCTCTCTCTGTTGTACTGAGGGAGTGCTGCACTGTTGGAGCTGCCTCCTCTCTCTCTGTTGGACTGAGGGAGTGCTGCACTGTTGGAGCTGCCTCCTCTCTCTCTCTCTGTTGTACTGAGGGAGTGCTGCACTGTTGGAGCTGCCTCCTCTCTCTCTCTCTCTGTTGTACTGAGGGAGTGCTGCACTGTTGGTGCAGCCTCCTCTCCCTCTCTCTGTTTCACGGAGGGAGTGCTGCACTGTTGGAGCTGCCTCCTCTCTCTCTGTTGGACTGAGACAGTGATGCACTGTTGGAGCTGACTCATCTCTCTGTCTCCGTTGTACGGAGGGAGTGCTGCACTGTTGGAGCTGCCTCCTCTCTCTTTCTCTGTTGCCCTGAGGGAGTGCTGCACTGTGGGAGCTGCCTCCTCTCTCTCTGTTGTACTGAGGGAGTGCTGCACTGTTGGAGCTCCCTCCTCTCTCTCTCTCTATTGCACGGAGGGAGTGCTCCACTGTTGGAGCTGCCTCCTCTCTCTATCTCTGTTCTACGGAGGGAGTGCTGCACTGTTGGTGATGCCTCCTCTTTCTCTCTCTCTCTGCTGTACTGAGGGAGTGCTGCACTGTTGGTGATGCCTCCTCTTTCTCTCTCACTCTCTGCTGTACTGAGGGAGTGCTGCATTGTTGGAGCTGCCTCCTCTCTCTCTCTGTGCACTGAGGGAGTGCTGCACTGCAGGAGCTGCCTCTTCTCTCTCTGTTGCACTGAGGGAGTGCTGCACTGTTGGAGCTGCCTCCTCTCTCTCTCTGTTGCACTGAGGGAGTGCTGCACTGTTGGAGCTGCCTCTTCTCTCTCTGTTGCACTGAGGGAGTGCTGCACTGTTGGAGCTGCCTCTTCTGTCTCTGTTGCACTGAGGGAGTGCTGCACTGTTGGAGCTGCCTCCTCTCTCTCTGTTGTACTGAAGGAGTGCTGCACTGTTGGAGCTGACTCATCTCTCTGTCTCCGTTGTATGGAGGGAGTGCTGCACTGTTGGAGCTGCCTCCTCTCTCTTTCTCTGTTGTCCTGAGGGAGTGCTGCACTGTTGGAGCTGCCTCCTCTCTCTCTCTCTGTTGTACTGAGGGAGTGCTGCACTGTTGGAGCTCCCTCCTCTCTCTCTCTCAGTTGCTCTGAGGGAATGCTGCACTGTTGGAGCTGCCTCCTCTCTCTCTCTGTTGTACTGAGGGAGTGCTGCACTGTTGGAGCTGCCTCCTCTCTCTGTCTCTGTTGTACGGAGGGAGTGTTGCACTGTGGGAGCTCCCTCCTCTCTCTCTGTCTGTTGTACTGAGGGAGTGCTGCACTGTTGGAGCTGCCTCCTCTCTCTCTCTCTCTCTCTCTGTCTGTTGTACTGAGGGAGTGCTGCTCTGTTGGAGCTGCCTCCTCTCTCTCTCTCTCCGTTGTATAGTGGGAGTGCTGCACTGTAGCAGCTGCCTCCTCTCTCTCTGTTGTACGGAGGGAGTGCTGCACTGTTGGAGCTCCCTCCTCTCTCTCTCTCTGTTTTTCTGAGGGAGTGCTGCACTGTTGGAGCTGCCTCCTCTCTCTGTCTCCGTTGCACTGAGGGAGTGCTGCACTGTTGCAGCTGCCTCCTCTCTCTCACTCTCTGTTGTACTGAGGGAGTGATGCACTGTTGGAGCTGCCTCCTCTCTCTCTGTTGTACTGAGGGAGTGCTGCACTTTTGGATCTGCCTCCTCTCTCTCTCTCTGTTGTACTGAGGGAGAGCTGCACTGTTGGAGCTGCCCCCTCTCTCTCTGTTGTACTGAGGGAGTGCTGCACTGTTGGAGCTGCCTCCTCTCTCTCACTCACTGTTGTACTGAGGGAGTGCAGCATTGTTGCAACTGCCTCCTCTCTCTCTCTCTCTCTGCGTTGTTCTGAGGGAGTGATGCACTGTTGGAGCTGCCTCCTCTCTCTCTCTCTCTGTTGTACTGAGGGAGTGCTGCATTGTTGCAACTGCCTCCTCTCTCTATCTCTCTCTCTCTCTGCGTTGTTCTGAGGGAGTGCTGCACTGTTGGAGCGGCCTCCTCTCTCTCTCTCTCTCTGTTGTCCTGAGGGAGTGCTGCATTGTTGGAGCTGTCTCCTCTCTCTCTCTCTGTTGTACTGAGGGAGTGCTGCACTGTTGGAGATGTCTCCTCTCTCTCCCTCTGTTCTACGGAGGGAGTGCTGCACTGTTGGAGCTGCCTCCTCTCTCTCTCTCTCTCTGTTTTACTGAGGGCGTGCTGCATTGTTGGAGCTGCCTCCTCTCTCTCTCTGTTGTACTGAGAGAGTGCTGCACTGTTGGAGCTGCCTCCTCTCTCTCTCTGTTTTACTGAGGGCGTGCTGCACTGTTGGAGCTGACTCCTCTCTCTCTCTGTTGTCCGGAGGGAGTGCTGCACTGTTGGAGCTGCCTCCTCTCTCTCTCTCTGTTGTACTGAGGGAGTGCTGCACTGTTGGAGCTGCCACCTCTCTCTCCCTCTGTTCTACGGAGGGTGTGCTGCACTGTTGGTGATGCCTCCTCTTTCTCTCTCTCTCTGCTGTACTGAGGGAGTGCTGCACTGTTGGTGATGCCTCCTCTTTCTCTCTCTCTCTGCTGTACTGAGGGAGTGCTGCATTGTTGGAGCTGCCTCCTCTCTCTCTCTGTGCACTGAGGGAGTGCTGCACTGCAGGAGCTGCCTCTTCTCTCTCTGTTGCACTGAGGGAATGCTGCACTGTTGGAGCTGCCTCCTCTCCCTCTCTCTGTTGTACTGAGGGCGTGCTGCAATGTTGGAGCTGCCTGATCTCTCTCTGTTGTACTGAGGGAGTGCTGCACTGTTGGAGCAGCCTCCTCTCTCTCTGTTGTACTGAAGGAGTGCTGCACTGTTGGAGCTGACTCATCTCTCTGTCTCCGTTGTACGGAGGGAGTGCTGCACTGTTGGAGCTGCTTCCTCTCTCTTTCTCTGTTGTCCTGAGGGAGTGCTGCACTGTTGGAGCTGCCTCCTCTCTCTCTCTCTGTTGTACTGAGGGAGTGCTGCACTGTTGGAGCTCCCTCCTCTCTCTCTCTCTCAGTTGTTCTGAGGGAATGCTGCACTGTTGGAGCTGACTCCTCTCTCTCTCTGTTGTCCGGAGGGAGTGCTGCACTGTTGGAGCTGCCTCCTCTCTCTCTCTCTGTTGTCCTGAGGGAGTGCTGCACTGTTGGAGCTGTCTCCTCTCTCTCTCTCTGTTGTACTGAGGGAGTGCTGCACTGTTGGAGCTGCCACCACTCTCTCCCTCTGTTCTACGGAGGGAGTGCTGCACTGTTGGTGATGCCTCCTCTTTCTCTCTCTCTCTGCTGTCCTGAGGGAGTGCTGCACTGTTGGTGATGCCTCCTCTTTCTCTCTCTCTCTGCTGTACTGAGGGAGTGCTGCATTGTTGGAGCTGCCTCCTCTCTCTCTCTGTGCACTGAGGGAGTGCTGCACTGCAGGAGCTGCCTCTTCTCTCTCTGTTGCACTGAGGGAGTGCTGCACTGTTGGAGCTGCCTCCTCTCCCTCTCTCTGTTGTACTGAGGGCGTGCTGCAATGTTGGAGCTGCCTCATCTCTCTCTGTTGTACTGAGGGAGTGCTGCACTGTTGGAGCAGCCTCCTCTCTCTCTGTTGTACTGAAGGAGTGCTGCACTGTTGGAGCTGACTCATCTCTCTGTCTCCGTTGTACGGAGGGAGTGCTGCACTGTTGGAGCTGCCTCCTCTCTCTTTCTCTGTTGTCCTGAGGGAGTGCTGCACTGTTGGAGCTGCCTCCTCTCTCTCTCTCTGTTGTACTGAGGGAGTGCTGCACTGTTGGAGCTCCCTCCTCTCTCTCTCTCAGTTGTTCTGAGGGAATGCTGCACTGTTGGAGCTGTCTCCTCTCTCTGTCTCCGTTGTACGGAGGGAGTGCTGCACTGTGGGAGCTCCCTCCTCTCTCTCTCTCTGTTGTCCTGAGGGAGTGCTGCACTGTTGGAGCTCCTTCCTCTCTCTCTCTCAGTTGTTCTGAGGGAATGCTGCACTGTTCGAGCTGCCTCCTCTCTCTGTCTCCGTTGCACGGAGGGAGTGCTGCACTGTTGGAGCTGCCTCCTCTCTCTCTCTCTGTTGGACTGAGGGAGTGCTGCACTGTTGGAGCTGCCTCCTCTCTCTCTCTCTCTATTGTACGGAGGGAGTGCTGCACTGTTGGAGCTGCCTCCTCTCTCTCTCTCTGTTGGACTGAGGGAGTGCTGCACTGTTGGAGCTGCCTCCTCTCTCTCTCTCTCTCTATTGTACGGAGGGAGTGCTGCACTGTTGGAGCTGCCTCCTCTCTCTATCTCTGTGGTACTGAGGGAGTGCTGCATTGTTGGAGCTGCCTCCTCTCTCTCTTTCGGTTGTACTGAGGGAGTGCTGCATTGTTGCAACTGCCTCCTCTCTCTCTCTCTCTCTGCGTTGTTCTGAGGGAGTGCTGCACTGTTGGAGCGGCCTCCTCTCTCTCTCTCTTTGTTGTCCTGAGGGAGTGCTGCATTGTTGGAGCTATCTCCTCTCTCTCTCTCTGTTGTACTGAGGGAGTGGTGCACTGTTGGAGCTGCCACCTCTCTCTCCCTCTGTTCTACGGAGGGAGTGCTGCACTGTTGGTGATGCCTCCTCTTTCTCTCTCTCTCTGCTGTACTGAGGGAGTGCTGCACTGTTGGTGATGCCTCCTCTTTCTCTCTCACTCTCTGCTGTACTGAGGGAGTGCTGCATTGTTGGAGCTGCCTCCTCTCTCTCTCTGTGCACTGAGGGAGTGCTGCACTGCAGGAGCTGCCTCTTCTCTCTCTGTTGCACTTAGGGAGTGCTGCACTGTTGGAGCTGCCTCCTCTCTCTCTCTGTTGCACTGAGGGAGTGCTGCACTGTTGGAGCTGCCTCTTCTCTCTCTGTTGCACTGAGGGAGTGCTGCACTGTTGGAGCTGCCTCTTCTGTCTCTGTTGCACTGAAGGAGTGCTGCACTGTTGGAGCAGCCTCCTCTCTCTCTGTTGTACTGAAGGAGTGCTGCACTGTTGGAGCTGACTCATCTCTCTGTCTCCGTTGTACGGAGGGAGTGCTGCACTGTTGGAGCTGCCTCCTCTCTCTTTCTCTGTTGTCCTGAGGGAGTGCTGCACTGTTGGAGCTGCCTCCTCTCTCTCTCTCTCTGTTGTACTGAGGGAGTGCTGCACTGTTGGAGCTCCCTCCTCTCTCTCTCTCAGTTGTTCTGAGGGAATGCTGCACTGTTGGAGCTGCCTCCTCTCTCTGTCTCTGTTGTACGGAGGGAGTGTTGCACTGTGGGAGCTGCCTCCTCTCTCTCTGTTGTACTGAGGGAGTGCTGCACTTTTGGATCTGCCTCCTCTCTCTCTCTCTGTTGTACTGAGGGAGAGCTGCACTGTTGGAGCTGCCCCCTCTCTCTCTGTTGTACTGAGGGAGTGCTGCACTGTTGGAGCTGCCTCCTCTCTCTCACTCACTGTTGTACTGAGGGAGTGCAGCATTGTTGCAACTGCCTCCTCTCTCTCTCTCTCTGCGTTGTTCTGAGGGAGTGATGCACTGTTGGAGCTGCCTCCTCTCTCTCTCTCTCTGTTGTACTGAGGGAGTGCTGCATTGTTGCAACTGCCTCCTCTCTCTATCTCTCTCTCTCTCTGCGTTGTTCTGAGGGAGTGCTGCACTGTTGGAGCGGCCTCCTCTCTCTCTCTCTCTGTTGTCCTGAGGGAGTGCTGCATTGTTGGAGCTGTCTCCTCTCTCTCTCTCTGTTGTACTGAGGGAGTGCTGCACTGTTGGAGATGTCTCCTCTCTCTCCCTCTGTTCTACGGAGGGAGTGCTGCACTGTTGGAGCTGCCTCCTCTCTCTCTCTCTCTCTCTGTTTTACTGAGGGCGTGCTGCACTGTTGGAGCTGACTCCTCTCTCTCTCTGTTGTCCTGAGGGAGTGCTGCACTGTTGGAGCTGCCTCCTCTCTCTCTCTCTGTTGTACTGAGGGAGTGCTGCACTGTTGGAGCTCCCTCCTCTCTCTCTCTCAGTTGTTCTGAGGGAATGCTGCACTGTTGGAGCTGCCTCCTCTCTCTGTCTCCGTTGTACGGAGGGAGTGCTGCACTGTGGGAGCTCCCTCCTCTCTCTCTCTCTGTTGTCCTGAGGGAGTGCTGCACTGTTGGAGCTCCTTCCTCTCTCTCTCTCAGTTGTTCTGAGGGAATGCTGCACTGTTCGAGCTGCCTCCTCTCTCTGTCTCCGTTGCACGGAGGGAGTGCTGCACTGTTGGAGCTGCCTCCTCTCTCTCTCTCTGTTGGACTGAGGGAGTGCTGCACTGTTGGAGCTGCCTCCTCTCTCTCTCTCTCTATTGTACGGAGGGAGTGCTGCACTGTTGGAGCTGCCTACTCTCTCTATCTCTGTGGTACTGAGGGAGTGCTGCATTGTTGGAGCTGCCTCCTCTCTCTCTCTCTCTCGGTTGTACTGAGGGAGTGCTGCATTGTTGCAACTGCCTCCTCTCTCTCTCTCTCTCTGCGTTGTTCTGAGGGAGTGCTGAACTGTTGGAGCGGCCTCCTCTCTCTCTCTCTTTGTTGTCCTGAGGGAGTGCTGCATTGTTGGAGCTATCTCCTCTCTCTCTCTCTGTTGTACTGAGGGAGTGGTGCACTGTTGGAGCTGCCACCTCTCTCTCCCTCTGTTCTACGGAGGGAGTGCTGCACTGTTGGTGATGCCTCCTCTTTCTCTCTCTCTCTGCTGTACTGAGGGAGTGCTGCACTGTTGGTGATGCCTCCTCTTTCTCTCTCACTCTCTGCTGTACTGAGGGAGTGCTGCATTGTTGGAGCTGCCTCCTCTCTCTCTCTGTGCACTGAGGGAGTGCTGCACTGCAGGAGCTGCCTCTTCTCTCTCTGTTGCACTTAGGGAGTGCTGCACTGTTGGAGCTGCCTCCTCTCTCTCTCTGTTGCACTGAGGGAGTGCTGCACTGTTGGAGCTGCCTCTTCTCTCTCTGTTGCACTGAGGGAGTGCTGCACTGTTGGAGCTGCCTCTTCTGTCTCTGTTGCACTGAAGGAGTGCTGCACTGTTGGAGCAGCCTCCTCTCTCTCTGTTGTACTGAAGGAGTGCTGCACTGTTGGAGCTGACTCATCTCTCTGTCTCCGTTGTACGGAGGGAGTGCTGCACTGTTGGAGCTGCCTCCTCTCTCTTTCTCTGTTGTCCTGAGGGAGTGCTGCACTGTTGGAGCTGCCTCCTCTCTCTCTCTCTCTGTTGTACTGAGGGAGTGCTGCACTGTTGGAGCTCCCTCCTCTCTCTCTCTCAGTTGTTCTGAGGGAATGCTGCACTGTTGGAGCTGCCTCCTCTCTCTGTCTCTGTTGTACGGAGGGAGTGTTGCACTGTGGGAGCTGCCTCCTCTCTCGCTGTTGTACTGAGGGAGTGCTGCACTTTTGGATCTGCCTCCTCTCTCTCTCTCTGTTGTACTGAGGGAGAGCTGCACTGTTGGAGCTGCCCCCTCTCTCTCTGTTGTACTGAGGGAGTGCTGCACTGTTGGAGCTGCCTCCTCTCTCTCACTCACTGTTGTACTGAGGGAGTGCAGCATTGTTGCAACTGCCTCCTCTCTCTCTCTCTCTGCGTTGTTCTGAGGGAGTGATGCACTGTTGGAGCTGCCTCCTCTCTCTCTCTCTCTCTGTTGTACTGAGGGAGTGCTGCATTGTTGCAACTGCCTCCTCTCTCTATCTCTCTCTCTCTCTGCGTTGTTCTGAGGGAGTGATGCACTGTTGGAGCGGCCTCCTCTCTCTCTCTCTCTGTTGTCCTGAGGGAGTGCTGCATTGTTGGAGCTGTCTCCTCTCTCTCTCTCTGTTGTACTGAGGGAGTGCTGCACTGTTGGAGATGTCTCCTCTCTCTCCCTCTGTTCTACGGAGGGAGTGCTGCACTGTTGGAGCTGCCTCCTCTCTCTCTCTCTCTCTCTGTTTTACTGAGGTCGTGCTGCATTGTTGGAGCTGCCTCCTCTCTCTCTCTGTTGTACTGAGAGAGTGCTGCACTGTTGGAGCTGCCTCCTCTCTCTCTCTGTTTTACTGAGGGCGTGCTGCACTGTTGGAGCTGACTCCTCTCTCTCTCTGTTGTCCGGAGGGAGTGCTGCACTGTTGGAGCTGCCTCCTCTCTCTCTCTCTGTTGTACTGAGGGAGTGCTGCACTGTTGGAGCTGCCACCTCTCTCTCCCTCTGTTCCACGGAGGGAGTGCTGCACTGTTGGTGATGCCTCCTCTTTCTCTCTCTCTCTGCTGTACTGAGGGAGTGCTGCATTGTTGGAGCTGCCTCCTCTCTCTCTCTGTGCACTGAGGGAGTGCTGCACTGCAGGAGCTGCCTCTTCTCTCTCTGTTGCACTGAGGGAGTGCTGCACTGTTGGAGCTGCCTCCTCGCCCTCTCTCTGTTGTACAGAGGGCGTGCTGCACTGTTGGAGCAGCCTCCTCTCTCTCTGTTGTCCTGAAGGAGTGCTGCACTGTTGGAGCTGACTCATCTCTCTGTCTCCGTTGTACGGAGGGAGTGCTGCACTGTTGGAGCTGCCTCCTCTCTCTTTCTCTGTTGTCCTGAGGGAGTGCTGCACTGTTGGAGCTGCCTCCTCTCTCTCTCTCTGTTGTACTGAGGGAGTGCTGCACTGTTGGAGCTCCCTCCTCTCTCTCTCTCTCAGTTGTTCTGAGGGAATGCTGCACTGTTGGAGCTGACTCCTCTCTCTCTCTGTTGTCCGGAGGGAGTGCTGCACTGTTGGAGCTGCCTCCTCTCTCTCTCTCTGTTGTCCTGAGGGAGTGCTGCACTGTTGGAGCTGTCTCCTCTCTCTCTCTCTGTTGTACTGAGGGAGTGCTGCACTGTTGGAGCTGCCACCTCTCTCTTCCTCTGTTCTACGGAGGGAGTGCTGCACTGTTGGTGAGGCCTCCTCTTTCTCTCTCTCTCTGCTGTACTGAAGGAGTGCTGCACTGTTGGTGATGCCTCCTCTTTCTCTCTCTCTCTGCTGTACTGAGGGAGTGCTGCATTGTTGGAGCTGCCTCCTCTCTCTCTCTGTGCACTGAGGGAGTGCTGCACTGCAGGAGCTGCCTCTTCTCTCTCTGTTGCACTGAGGGAGTGCTGCACTGTTGGAGCTGCCTCCTCTCCCTCTCTCTGTTGTACTGAGGGCGTGCTGCAATGTTGGAGCTGCCTCATCTCTCTCTGTTGTACTGAGGGAGTGCTGCACTGTTGGAGCTGCCTCCTCTCTCTCTGTTGGACTGAAGGAGTGCTGCACTGTTGGAGCTGACTCATCTCTCTGTCTCCGTTGTACGGAGGGAGTGCTGCACTGTTGGAGCTGCCTCCTCTCTCTTTCTCTGTTGTCCTGAGGGAGTGCTGCACTGTTGGAGCTGCCTCCTCTCTCTCTCTCTGTTGTACTGAGGGAGTGCTGCATTGTTGGAGCTCCCTCCTCTCTCTCTCTCAGTTGTTCTGAGGGAATGCTGCACTTTTGGAGCTGCCTCCTCTCTCTGTCTCCGTTGTACGGAGGGAGTGCTGCACTGTGGGAGCTCCCTCCTCTCTCTCTCTCTGTTGTCCTGAGGGAGTGCTGCACTGTTGGAGCTCCTTCCTCTCTCTCTCTCAGTTGTTCTGAGGGAATGCTGCACTGTTCGAGCTGCCTCCTCTCTCTGTCTCCGTTGCACGGAGGGAGTGCTGCACTGTTGGAGCTGCCTCCTCTCTCTCTCTCTGTTGGACTGAGGGAGTGCTGCACTGTTGGAGCTGCCTCCTCTCTCTCTCTCTCTATTGTACGGAGGGAGTGCTGCACTGTTGGAGCTGCCTCCTCTCTCTATCTCTGTGGTACTGAGGGAGTGCTGCATTGTTGGAGCTGCCTCCTCTCTCTCTCTCTCTCGGTTGTACTGAGGGAGTGCTGCATTGTTGCAACTGCCTCCTCTCTCTCTCTCTCTCTGCGTTGTTCTGAGGGAGTGCTGCACTGTTGGAGCGGCCTCCTCTCTCTCTCTCTTTGTTGTCCTGAGGGAGTGCTGCATTGTTGGAGCTATCTCCTCTCTCTCTCTCTGTTGTACTGAGGGAGTGGTGCACTGTTGGAGCTGCCACCTCTCTCTCCCTCTGTTCTACGGAGGGAGTGCTGCACTGTTGGTGATGCCTCCTCTTTCTCTCTCTGCTGTACTGAGGGAGTGCTGCACTGTTGGTGATGCCTCCTCTTTCTCTCTCACTCTCTGCTGTACTGAGGGAGTGCTGCATTGTTGGAGCTGCCTCCTCTCTCTCTCTGTGCACTGAGGGAGTGCTGCACTGCAGGAGCTGCCTCTTCGCTCTCTGTTGCACTTAGGGAGTGCTGCACTGTTGGAGCTGCCTCCTCTCTCTCTCTGTTGCACTGAGGGAGTGCTGCACTGTTGGAGCTGCCTCTTCTCTCTCTGTTGCACTGAGGGAGTGCTGCACTGTTGGAGCTGCCTCTTCTGTCTCTGTTGCACTGAAGGAGTGCTGCACTGTTGGAGCAGCCTCCTCTCTCTCTGTTGTACTGAAGGAGTGCTGCACTGTTGGAGCTGACTCATCTCTCTGTCTCCGTTGTACGGAGGGAGTGCTGCACTGTTGGAGCTGCCTCCTCTCTCTTTCTCTGTTGTCCTGAGGGAGTGCTGCACTGTTGGAGCTGCCTCCTCTATCTCTCTCTCTGTTGTACTGAGGGAGTGCTGCACTGTTGGAGCTCCCTCCTCTCTCTCTCTCAGTTGTTCTGAGGGAATGCTGCACTGTTGGAGCTGCCTCCTCTCTCTGTCTCTGTTGTACGGAGGGAGTGTTGCACTGTGGGAGCTCCCTCCTCTCTCTCTGTCTGTTGTACTGAGGGACTGCTGCACTGTTGGAGCTGCCTCCTCTCTCTCTCTCCGTTGTATAGTGGGAGTGCTGCACTGTAGCAGCTGCCTCCTCTCTCTCTCTCTGTTGTACGGAGGGAGTGCTGCACTGTTGGAGCTCCCTCCTCTCTCTCTCTCTGTTTTTCTGAGGGAGTGCTGCACTGTTGGAGCTGCCTCCTCTCTCTGTCTCCGTTGCACTGAGGGAGTGCTGCACTGTTACAGCTGCCTCCTCTCTCTCACTCTCTGTTGTACTGAGGGAGTGATGCACTGTTGGAGCTGCCTCCTCTCTCTCTGTTGTACTGAGGGAGTGCTGTACTTTTGGATCTGCCTCCTCTCTCTCTCTCTCTGTTGTACTGAGGGAGAGCTGCACTGTTGGAGCTGCCTCCTCTCTCTCTGTTGTACTGAGGGAGTGCTGCACTGTTGGAGCTGCCTCCTCTCTCTCTCTCTGTTGTACGGAGGGAGAGCTGAACTGTTGGAGCTGCCTCCTCTCTCTCTCTCTCTCTGTTGTACTGAGGGAGTGCTGCAATGTTGGAGCTGCCTCCTCTCTCTCTCTCTGTTGTACTGAGGGAGTGCTGCACTGTTGGAGCTGCCTCCTCTCTCTATCTCTCTGTTGTACTGAGGGAGTGCTGCACTGTTGGAGCTGCCTCCTCTCTCTCTGTTGGACTGAGAGAGTGATGCACTGTTGGAGCAGCCTCCTCTCCCTCTCTCTGTTTCACGATGGGAGTGCTGCACTGTTG